>NW_019745079.1:561633-582277 GCF_002891405.2 Cryptotermes secundus
AAGCGGCGGTCGCTCGGTCGGTATAGTTCGCTTGCGGACTACAGGCCACGGAGTTTGTTATCTTTCATTGAACGGAAATTACGTTGGTTATACATCATGGATGGTTCTTATATTAATGATTACAAAACTTTGTGGTCCGGTACGACAATATTAGTTAACGCTCCAAATCACATTGGCTTATCCACTTAGTCTTTAGGGCGATTCTAAATGTAAACAGTGATTACATCCATAAAAGAAAAAAAAACTCTGTGATTTTAGTCCGCAAGCGAACTATACCGACCGAGGGACCGCCGCTTGTCGGCAAAATTAGTGCCAACTTTTGCGGATAGAAGGTGTCGCGTGGTCAGCGCAACGAATCCCCACGGCCGTTAATTTCGGTTTCCTAGACCGGAACCGCTATTTCCTTAAAATAACTCCTCAATTATCATCACGAGGCTGAGTGAACCCAGTTCCAGACCCACTACTTCTCAGGAAAAATATGTGGTAGCGCCGGGAATCGAACCCGGACCACTGGATCTGTAGCTAGGAACTCTGACCACTAGACCACATAGACGGTCCGATTATATCCATCAGCAGTATTAATTGGATGTCATTAATGGAGACGCACTGTTCTCTGTGACACAGAAAGCAAGTTACTGGAGTTAACTCTTATCTGTTTCATAACACAGTTTTGTCCTGAATGTTGGGTTGACAGTGATTTCAAGTTTGTTGATCTGGGTGACATCTCAATCCTTTAGACCGTCAAACGGAAGCTCTGTCTGATTCTGTGAGGTCTGTTTCTTGACATGGTGGCATTCTGCATATAAAATAAATATATTCTCATCACTTTCCAGCCAAACGAACAGCAAAATAACAGCTTGACCTGAGAGCCATATGCTACCAGAGTAATTGCACTTCGCTGACAATGTCTTATAACACTGACAATTGAGAGGCAAGTAAATAAAAACAAAATGTCATACCATTATACAGTACATTTTTATGTATATTCGGTTATATTTATCTCTTCTTCCTGTTTCTATCTTCTTTACGAAATCCAGGCTTATGCGAGTTAATTCTTCGATTCCTAAAGATTATTACAATCATATTGTAACGTCTTTGAGCAATTGTAACACATTCGAGATTATAATTATAATTATAACACAGAAGGTCTTTACATCACACGTTAAGTATTTACANTTCACACGTTATTTACAGGTCTCGTACCGAGAACACTTCAACGATACAGCTGTCTTCTGAATTCTCTTCGACTGACGGCTTCTCAGCTGAGGCTTCATGTCTCACATGTAACCCTTCGGCTGCAAACTGCTCTACATGCTAGGCAACACGAGGAATCTTGAAGTGTCTGTAGTCTCTCAATTTTTCTCTCGTCACTCGAACTAATGTCTCATTCACACTTACTTCTGAATCTGCGTCAAAGTCAAAGTCACATTGTGACTGACGATCTTAGATAATATAAGCCTCAAACAACAAAAACAAACAAAGCAAACTCCGTGGTCTGTAGTCCGCAAGTGAACTACATCGACTGAACTATCGACACTTGTCGGCGAAGTTATTGCCAACTTTTGCAGATAGAGAGTGTCACGTGGTCAGCGCAACGGATCCCCAAGGCCGTTAATCTCGGTTTTCTAGACCGGAACCGCTATTTCTTTGAAAAAAAAAACTCCTCAGTTATTCTCACGAGGCTGAGTGGAGTTCCAGAACCATTACTTAGAAAATCTAGTAGCGCCGGGAGTCGCACCCGGAACCTCTGGATCTTTAGCCAGGAACTCTGACCACTAGACCACAATCATTCATCAGAAATAAATTAATCAATAAATTAGTAACGGTTATGTAAGCGCACCCTCTTGTATATTGCTTGCTTGCTGTTTCCCAGGAAGTCTGCTTTCTGAACGTTAAATAATGTTGAACCAGCCTGGTACCTTACTCTCATATCAAAAATCATATATATATATATATATAGTTGAGTCAATTTAAACAATATTTACATCCATTAACCAATCTGTTATTCATAAAGCAAAATTAATATGAATCGAGAAGTGTCTGAATTATGTTTTGTACTAGATTCAAGGACCAGGGCCTTTCCAGGGTTAGGTTAGCGGTCTCCATTATGAATGAACCCAGCACACTGGATCAGTAATCTTGCATGAACATTCTTTCGGTGCCCCATGCAGTAATCGTAAAGTTGTCAGATTCCTGCAGAAATAAAATTGCAAATCAGCATATTCAAGATAGAGACAGCTTACCAACGAAACTCTTAATTTTTTATTATGTTTTTGTATTCATACTGAGCGTCGATTGTTAGTACCAAGTATATGTGTGTGTGTTTGTATGTGCGAACAAATCAAAGCGTTAACAGCAGATAACATTACAGCACACTAAATACGGTGTTATATTAAATTTTATTCGACTTTCCACACATCAATCTAAAGCATATGACAATCTTTTAGAAATGCAATTTGAAGTCATTTTATTGAATGTAGCGGCAGGTTACCCATGAAACTACATATTAGTTTCTTTTCATTATGCGATACGGTAACTGGTATTTAAATATATATTTTATATTCATATAGAGCTTCATTTGTTTAAAATCAAGTGATTGAGATTAAAAATTATTACATTACCATAACATAACCTCACAAATAGTTTCATAGTTCATATTGCTGCCACTAGACAGCAGTACACATAAAACATCTAATTTCTATTACTGGAGGGCAGCACAAATACTAAAATAATCGTTATAATATCTGTGATAATAAAAAACTCCTCATTTTTTTGTTAAGGCGCTTCCACATTACTCGTGCTCGTGCGTCAGAAGTTTACTGCTGCCGGAAACTCAGGACCTGGAGCTGATATCTGTTGTGAAGAAATGCGAAGGCTTTGTATACAAACCAGTTTGGGCGTCCACTTCGTCAGCTCCAGATCCTGATTTTCCGGCAGCAGTAAGCTTCTGACGCACGTGCACGAGTAATGTGGACGCGCCTTAACACTCATTTGAAATGTCGCAAGTGCGTAATTTAGTAAGATGTTTAACAAATGAAAATGCTTTGTATAAAGAAGTTTAGATCCCAATATTATATACTAATTACCGTCGCTATCTTCAGTTCAACATACAAATATCACTAATATGTAAATTCTTTAATTGCATTCAGCAAAACGAAAAAGGGATGTAACAGTTAAGAAATGCGCCTGAATTACATACCGTCAGGTTTCCTTATGGACTTAAATTTGGGGAAGAAACTAGAGAAATGCTACATTTGGAGCATAGCTCTGTATGGGGCTGAAACATGGACACTTAGGGCAGTAGATCAGAAACATCTGGAAAGTTTTGAAATGTGGTGTTGGAGAAGGATGGAGAAGATCAGTTGGACCGATTATGTGAGAAATGAAGAAGTGTTAATTAGAGTCAGTGAGCAGAGGAATATCCTACACGAAATAAGAAAACGGAAGGCTAATTGGATTGGTCATGTTTTACGCAGAAACTGCCTTCTAAAAGAAGTTATCNATGAGGTTTCCTTAAGTACTAGTGCAGACGGTGTAAGAAGTATTTACGGGCTGGGCGGCCGAGGGTCCCGAGTTAAAGTCCTGGTAAAGGCAATATTTTTACCATCTCCACGTCGTCCAGATTGATTCTGGGGCCCATTCAGCTTCCTATCCAATGGACACCATCAGCTCTTCCCCGGAGTAAAGCGGCAGGATCGTGAAGCTAACTGCTCATGTCAAAATAGTGCCGAGGTCAACGATACGTGGATTTATATATCCACTCCCCGTATGTCTTCCTGGCATGGTGCTTAATTAATGGTTAAGCACAGGGACAAATTTACCTTCTTTTTTTTTTCCTTGACACTACAGCCCCAGTGGACCTAGGCCTACCTCCATGAACTTCTCCGTTCACTTCGGTTTTTCTAGATCTTACACATATGGTAGGACTCCTTGGGCGGGTGATTAGCTCGTCGCAAGGCACCTACCTGTAGACAAACACAGAAAAATGCACACAAACATCCATTCCCTGAGTGGGATTCGAACCCACGAACCCGGCTTCGGAGCGAGCGAAGACAGTACATGTCTTAGACCGGTCGGCTACCGTGACCGGCCAAATTTACCTTCACATACATCAAATATCAGCTTGCTAGGTTCCTCGGTTTTTGAGTTAGAGCTTTAACACACATGAACACAGTCATTTATCTGTTGCATAAACGTAATTTTTGCTGCCCAACTTATGTATAAAGAAATGTAGCAGCTTGTCGGTTAGCTGTTTCTACAGCAGACCCGATATTATTATGAAATTAACTTCCTCTGTAGCATGTTCTGCAGCCACGGTTGTTAAAGCGATGTGCAAGTGTTGTGGGGGGGGTTCCTGGATGCATTCCGATTCCTCGTTTCTGTGTTTTCTTCTGCGAGTAATAACTTGGAGTAGACTTTAAAGGATTCTGACGATGATGTATGCTGTATAAAACTATAAGGTTTATTTTGGACTCTATCCATCTCCCTTGTGGATTCCCCCCATCAATGAAGAGGTCAACAAGTCAAAATGAAATTTTTTATAAAAATCAGTGTCTTCTGCTACATGTGCTAGTTTTGCTATGGAGTTTAGTCTTATTTCGAGAAGTCGCCCTGGTGGCATGATTCTTTATCTGGATAATTAGCTATATATCCTGTATATTTTTTTACCCTCGTTTTAACTTAATTCCTGGAACTTAATCCATACCACTATTTTATCACATTTTTGACATGTGCATGTTTGGCACAAAAGTTTTATCTTGTCTTTTATTGTGATTTTATTCTTATCTCCCAATGATGGAACCTGTTGTCAGGTATTTATAGTCTGTTCTCTACTGACCGGAGGTTGTCCAGTGATTGAGACTAGCTCTCTCTAACGGGCCCAACTGAGTAGGTTTATCTTGCCCCATCCACCTGAGGACGGAAATGTTGTAGTTTTTTGTCTTATATATACCAGACGATGGATACAGTCCAAAATAAACCTTATAGTTCTATACAAATTGAAGTAGGTTTAATTTCTAATGCAAGAGTTATTAGGAATTTTTATCTTGCGTTTCTATGTATTTTTAACGAAAACGGCTGTGTTTGGAAGAACGTATGCTCCTTTTGATGCATATAAATTGTAATTTAAACGTTTCATTTATGATTATTTTTTAATTCTTTTCTCCCGTCGAAACTTTCCAGCGTTATCAATTACAACAAACAACCCTCTGAATCGCATCAGCGAATTTACAATACCCATGTACAGTGATTGTACTTGTTCTTCTATATTGTCACCAGGCCGCGGATATATGTAAACAAGGCATGGATTTGAATTGAATGCAGTTTTTCCTCCTGTTCTCGAACACGTACATAAAAAGAACAAAAGACTGCCTGAATCATTCTCGCTGCAAACATTTCCTCTGAAATGATAATATCGACATTAACTACTGTAAAGTCTCGTTCTAAATACAATATGAATATGTCGGTGAAACGATTAGCTACGGATTGGATACCACGGTCTGATATCTGACTGGGGTATTTGGTTGTCCAGCAACGAATCAACTGTATATATCAAACCACTTCGCACATTATACAGGAAGGATTTGTACTAAGTTGACGAGTTCAAAGCTCTACGCTTAACGTCGGCCGGTGCGACGCCTGTCGTGAGGCCCATAAGAATTTTGTCTATTAATCAGCCAGTAATGTTTTGAAAGAAGGGAAGTAACTAATTTGTAGACCGCTTCACGGCCTTGTTTCACAGCGATCAGTACAGTTCATGCGTGGGAGATTGTTTATGATTTATCAGCAATAGGTAGCAGTTTTCAGATCTATTAGTCATTTATTCACAGTTACAGTTAGCCATTAATATGTTGCGTCATCGTGCGGTATACTTTAGGGCAATGTGTATTTCTCTATGATACCTATGTGTAACAGGGATCTGCTGGAAAGAGTCGGCGAAAATTTCGACTTAAATGTCATGATGAAAGAGTTGTCAGCAGGCAAACAATTCACAATTTCGTGAATACACTTAGAACAGGACTATTAATAGGCAATAAACAAAAACATAAGCTTCGAGTGCTTAGTGAGGAGAAATTACATGACATAGAGGCAAGACTTGAACATACACCTAGAAAATCACTGCTAGCTAAGAGACTGACGTGTCAGACTCTAGTGCAAGAACGGCAACACATTTTCTGAAGCTTAGACCCTATAAGATAAAAGTAATCCACTCCTTACAGCCGTGCGATTTGGCTAGCAGGGTTCATTGTCTACGTGTTGAGGACAGCATTTTCAAAAGCTCCTGTGATCTGTGAACGGAGACAAGAACTTCCCTTCATTCCGAATATTATCAGTCATCTGACATGCTGATTCATCGCCAAAATTCGCATGCACCTCGCGGCTGACAGTGTACCGGTCGCCGTGAAGTGCAGAGCCGTGAATTCGTCAACAAAGTTAAACTGTTCCCTGTGGTTTCATTATATATTCTCCTAGCAACCATAACACACTGCGGTTCGGAAGGAAAGGAGATATTGAAGGATTGTCTCTGGATTATGACGACAGAGAGAGAGGGATGCGGGAAGGTGTATCTACAAGCCCAGAGCTTCAGTCTCGCAAATGTAAGTTATCTAGGTCTGGTCTCGTCTCACTAGCCTCGGTGTTCTTGAAAAGAGTTGTCACTTCTCGTCTTTTTAAAACAGAGGTATAAAAAAGAAGGGCTACTCCTTCTTTATCTCTTTTTCATAAGCTTCAATTCGTATCTCCCAGACAAAACACCTCCCCTCCTTTACATAGACCAGTCGGTTAATGCGTTTTAGAGAAGTAATTTGTGTGTTTTTGTGATCATGTAATACCCCCGAAACATTTTGAGGACACAATTGATGGGGTTCAAATTATTGAAGCTGGTGGTACATGTGTCAAAGCGGTCTGAGCATTAATGGTATGGTGTTAGGCTATTCTTCGCGGTCTGCAGAAGTGAGTGTACATACGATACACAATGCCAAACCCTACACACAAATGAGACACACATCGCGGTGTTTATGGCATACATTTTGCAATGAACACAATATTACTCGGTAACGAGGCATTTCGATCGCGTATTTGCTACGTCGGCCTCTTTATATCTTCTACCCGACTGACAGCAACATCCCACGCCTTGCCCATTGTTTTGTTGTGCCTCATAAGGCTTTTCAGTGCAGAGCAATAGTCACTAAGTTCAAAGGTGCACTTCATTTTCGTAATAATCACGGCTATCAAATTCAGACATGGTTTAAATGATAAAGATCTCTTTACATTTGAAACTTCCGTATACTTATTCAAATCCCGTTACGTCTCAGAGGCAATTTCGTAGCATTTACCATCTCCTTTAACACGGAAAACATTGGATTTTGCCCATAAAATACATTTAAATATTTCACACAATTCTCAGGGAAATTCATAACTTGTATTCTTCTCCAAGTATAATTAGAATGATCAAGTCAAGGAGGATGAGGTTGGCATGGGCATGTAGCACTAATGGGGGAGAAGACTAATGCATATAGGATATTAGTGGGAAAGCCAAAAGGAAAGAGACCACTGGGAAGACCAAGGCGTAGGTGGGTGGACAATATTAAAATGGGTCTTAGTGAGATAGGGTGGAATGGTATGGATTGGATTGATCTGGCTCAGGATATGGACCAGTGGAGGGCTCTTGTGAACACGGTAATGAACCTTCGGGTTCCATAAAATGCTGGGAAGTTCTTGAGTAGCTGCAGAATTGGCAGCTTCTCAGGAAGGGCTCAGCTCCATGAGTAAGTAAGAAACACGATTCTCAGAATAAACACGGATTATTTGCCTTAGTAACTGGATCCGGCTGGTCTTTACAACTGAGAGGTCATTTATATTGTGCGGAGCGTGAAATGATTTTCATGCTTCAGAAGGTTGCTCACCGAATCCAAATTTTGATTTTCCAAAAGCCTGAGCAATCAAATTTTCGGCAAATAGAGTATTTGCAATTTATCGATTGTAACAGCCCGACAGAATTCTACTGCTCAGGTATTCCTAGACTGTCACAGACTGCAGTAGCTGTTAAAGTGAAATGAGTCATATTTGCTGTGTTCCTGACAGCTTACGGACAGACACACTAATGCTGTTGCTTGCTGTTGAAATTAATCACATGAATATTACTAAGGAAATCAGTTATCTGAGACAGCACGGATATGGGTACGTAACGAAATATATTGTGACATATCGACCCAATGCTAGGCAACAACTCGATAAATCGCGGCTATAAAAATATACGACAAGAATGAAATGTGTTTTCTATGTGGTCCTCCCCATGCCCAGTGCTGAGCAGTGGGCCAATGGACACTCATTTGACAAGAGAAGAGTTGTTTTCTATGTGGTCAGCGCCATGCCGAGTGCTGGGCAGCGGGCCAATAGACACTCATTCGGACATATGTGTTTTCTGTGTTACGTGGTCCGCGTAGAGAGTCAGTTGTTGGTAGGAGATAGCCAGGGGAAGTTAGTAGTTGAAGAAGAATTAGAAGTCAGTCTGTGAGGACTTAGTGATTGAATAGAAGATCTGTCACAATGAGACTCTTTGAATTCCGTTGCCAGGGTACGACTAGTGAAGGCTGAGAATCCTAGTGCTTGTGTAACGGTGAACTGTGAACTGTATAAATCAGCTATAGAGCTGTATTGCTTGTAAGTGCAAGTAGATTGTATAAGGTGTTAACAAATGTATTCACCAATGTATTCTATAGTCACTAATACACGTGAGAATATCAAGTATTGTAGTAAGTGGCACAGAGCCTAACGTATTACCGTATTTACGCATGTATAGGCCGCACATTTTTTGCCAAAAATTCAAGAGGAAAACTGGGATGCGGCTTATATTCGAAATCACACTTCATTAAAAAAAAATATATTCATAATTAGTAATACAGGGTGTAATACTCCTGAAATAATATTCCAAGAAAATTATTTTTTCTATAATTTCTGTCTGAAAATTGTGCTGCGGCCTATACACGCACGCGGCCTATACATGCGTAAATACGGTATCTGTTCAGGTCTGTACCAAACCCGAGAGTTCATCTACATAATCGCAAATTAAAGTCATTCAATTCTGTTATGAGCAAACGGGAAATATAGTTTTTCATCTCCTCCAAGGTCTTTCTATGTCTCTTCTTCCTTGAGTGCCATTGTAGTTGTAGAGTGTTGCGAATCCTACCTTCTTCTGTTCTGTTCGTATATTTTTTAAGTTTAACTGGCCGTTTGTATATCTCAAATTACCTAAGTAATATCCAAATATTTGTGTCCTTTCTTCATTCTCTGGTGCCTCTGTTAAAATTAATTTACATCCGCTGGTAAGAAAATAAGTAAGATTTCAATACGAGTATGGAGCTCGAATGACAGCTGTGTCAGTCTACTGCGTACAGACTTAACTCAATTGCGCTTTATGGTTGTTTATCACTGAAATAAGAGATATTAACTCGTAAGCGTGAACTGGACGAGAAAGAAAGAAAAGAGGAAAAATGTTGCAATTTTAGACATTTATTTTATGGGAAGAAAATTAATTTATATAATATTGTCTCGTGTTTGCTAGGCAACGTGACAAGAAATTGAGGGGGTTCTTGGATTTGAACGAAAATTTACTGGCTAGTCACTCTTTACACTGGCAAATACAATTATTCTCAACTTATAACGTCGTCAGACGTTTCCTCTTCACCGTTACAGTTACTTGCACCGCTGGTCTTGGTGAAGTGTCTTCTGCTCTTCTCGGAGCTCAACTGTCCATGATCCCTTATTGGATAAGAACTCTCACCGGCAAAAGTCGAATACAAATTTTGCTGGTCTCTTGATGAATACGAACTGTTATATATTTCACTCGGACTGAATAGGGAACACCTTATCGAAGGGTTTGGTTTGGCCCGCTGCTATGCAAACGCTGCTTCAAACAATTCGTTGCTTGGATATTGCTAGCTGTTGTGTAGCAATGGATGCGTTCTGATTCCAAATATTCCGGCCCTAGGCTGCAAGCCACAATATTTAAATGTTAAGTTCCTACCTCGTATAAAGCTTGTCTTTCGCCATTAAAGCATAAGCCTTCTTATGCTGATAAGGGAAATCATTTGGTTTTAGAATCAGGTGAAACACACAAAGACGATCTGTGGGAAATGTCACGATTTTCTTAAAATAAGGTGGAATATGTAATTAACGACCGTCCTTCAAACGGATTGACTATATTTTACATTTCATAACTTTCAATTGAGAGAGAGTTTGTGCACCTATGTTAGTAAATATAAATATAGTTCTAAATCCTGCTCGAATTAGATGGTACACGAATGGGACCACACCCTCACCAGCTGCATACTGCTTGCGCGCCAGAAAGAGCTCCATCAGGCAACTGCTCACTGACCGATCTGAGTACCTACCTGTTTTATTGTAATAAGCACATTGGAGCAGCAAAACAATCGTCAGAATTCTAATCGCATAAACAAAACATTTAGAATCAAAAGTCTAATTAGAAAACACAACCAAATGACAACCACTGTAACAGTCCCAACTTCAGGCAGTAATTGACCTCTTCATAAACTGGCAAGAAAGCGAAAACCAGAACATTGGTAAAATGTAGTAAGAAATTTTTAATATAACAACCAAGATTCGAATTAATTGTCTCTGTGATACAGTTATTTCTCGCATGCTGCTGGTAGCTCAACCGCTCAAGAGGATCCTTGATATTTCGCGTTATCAAGGGGTGAATAATAAGACTGTGATCTTACGGATTATGACGCAGTTCAGTCTGGTAGATTGTTATTAACGTTTCGAAGAAACACAATGTTATGATGGAAGCAAAAGATTGCTCCGAAACATTAGGAGCCACCTTTCACACTTCACAGTATAACATCGCATCCCGGAAACCCGCATTTCTTGAACCACTTAAGTTGTACTTTCCTGAGATTTCAGGTCTCAATGAAGAGCGTATTTTCTGCAATATTATATGGTGTAGTAAAGTTTCAGCATGACTTGCCGCCTCCGGCTTCAGAGTACAACATAAGCCAAAGAAGCAGCAACCAGCAAACAGACTGGCTTCTGCTTACAGCCAGCTTGCTTGGTTTATCTTTTGCCCTGAAGATGGTGACAGAACTTCCCTCCAAAATGTCGCCCAATTTCTACCAGACTACACGACATCGCGTTCCAGATAATAGTAATACTTTTTATCTCACTCGCCAGACTTCGCCGGGGGCACGCCGTAGCGTAGGTAGTTGAGGCATTATGCTAAAAGCCGGGATGTCCCAGATTCAATTCCCGATGAAGGTACTGGATTTTTCAATTTACCTAATCCTTCCAGCCGCACTATGGCCCTGGGTTCGACTCAGCCTCTAACAGAAATGAGTACCAAGAATCTTCTTGGGAAGTAAAGGGCGGCCGGTGCGTAAGGCTGACAACCTCACCGCTATCTGCGAGCCGACTGTCTAGAAAATGTAGGAACCTCGACATCTCACAACCCTATGGGCCTTCAAGACCTGTTACAGGGATAACTTTACCTTTTTACCATAGTCCACCATTGTACCTTATCCTGAAACAAATTAATCTGCTCCACAACTTTACGCCATATTTCAGGTCCAATTTACTGCAAGAAACGCTGCCTGACTTTCTCCTTTCAGAGTTGCTGACTAAAACAATAGAATTAAGTGCTCCAAATATTAAAAATCTGTGGATATTCAAAGTTTTCATATTTTCCAAAATGTGTACCGTGGTCTTCTGAATGATGACATAGTACAGTCTGGTAGATAATAACTACCGTTTCAGAACACTCTGCTGCCTTTGTCTGCACTAAAGATGGAAGCATCAGTTTGCTATGAAACGATAGTTATCACATACTAATCTGCATGATGCCGTGACCCAGAAGACAATTGCATAAAGATGTATACTATTATCGCAATATAACAACTTATTACATTTATTGTAAGACTGGTTGAAGAGAAAGATCCTTGTCTTAATAAGGAAATGAACACCGATCTTATGGCCCTGTTGTAAGCAGTCACTGTATTAAAATATCTAGCCTGTCCATACCATTTTTATATTGTCCTTTGTATATTTTATTGTAAGCAAACTAGAACCATAGAACTATATAAATATTGTATTTCTGAATATTATCCATTGTCCTGGTTTTATTTAAAACAGCGTTTCGGAGACTGGATTATGACCCCGTCTTCAGGTGAAACCTACCCAGTTGGGCCCAATCGATAGAACTTGTCCCTGTCAGGAAGATGGATAATATCCAGAAACTTAATGTACCATCGGGAGGTGGGACAGTGTAGTCGGTACGGCGACTGGATATAGGTTGAAGGACGGATGGGTAGGAGTTCGAGCCCAGGTAATGTCAAGAATTTTCCCTTCTCCTAGTCTTCCAAACCGGCTCTTAGGCCCACCCAACTTCCTATTCAGTGGGATACGGGGGCTCCTTCCCCGAGGGTAAAGCGTCCGGGGCGTGAAGCTGACCACTCGTCTCCAATTAGTGTCGAGTTCATGAAAATGTGGATTTATATATCCATTCCCCTATACGCCTTCATGGAGTAGTGCTTAATTAGTTAAGTAGAGAGACAACTTTACAGTTCATTAATGTACCATTGTCACAAAGTTTTAGATCGGGACTCTTATTCAAGTATCTATGTCACGAAGTACGAATACATGATAATAAAAATTACGGGAAATCGAATCAGTGGAAATTAAGAATTTAAATGAAAGAATTTCTTTTAAACGGAGTAGAAATCTGTCACATAGCTCACAAGATACACTCAATCCATTACTGATTCTCAGCGTTGTACAAGTTCATCACTTTGTAATACATCACTGTCAATTACTCGCCTGTCATTCTCATGTCTTCGCTTACATTTTAAAACAAAGGATATACAGCAAATGTTTGTAGTGAGGTGCTTAACCATGCTACACTTGAAACTAATTCCTACACCCTGCAAACACGACAACAATTCACAATGACGACTACAAAAGATCAGGTACTGAACGGTAGGCAAGGCCATGCCGACGTACATGTTCCACTGTGCGTGAGTGTATCTACACATATGTATTCTTCCCACGTCCTCTATGACTACAAATCTCGTTTGTTAATTGTCATTTCGTTGTTATTTCTTTTACAAAAATGTAACTTTCTTTTCCCTTTGAATGAGAAATTCTAAGATGTCGAACTGGAGCGAAATTTGTATTAAATTCTCAGGCCTTGAATTACCGTAAAGTTTTGCAATATGTTCGTAGTTCTAAGAATTCGTTTCGTAATTCATGTTCACGTTCCCTTTAAAACTGAATAACTTCATGGAATTTACGTTCGATTTCGAGTACGAGTCACACCTATCTTCTTCTATCGGAGTATTCTTCCTACGTTCGTGTGTGTATTGTGCTTTGTGTTGTGTCTTGCTCCTGTGACTCACGTATTGAGATACGACATAAGGATGACAAATCCTGAACAGTTTTAATATTTTTAATATTTAAAATTTATCAATATATATGACGAATATAAATTTTAGTTATTTCAGTATAAAGACAACAGGGCATGCAATGAAGTAGTTCGACGTACATCGAAAAGCACCTGAAGATGGCACTTTAGTGCTGAAACTTGTAGTGCAAGAGAGAAGAGTAAGGTGAATAAATGTATGCACTGTAAGACGGTCAGAATAAATCATGGACATAAATCAGTGCAACAGGACGCTAAAATATAACATCACCCATTTTTAATTAGCAGAATTTCAAACCCCTCAGGCTTGAAATTCATGGAGTTATTTGATATAAGTGATTTCGAAATCTCAACCCCACAGTGCCCCACTCATTATTCACTACGGGAAATGGTGACGTGCTGCATATTTTGGTCCACCAAAATATCAGAATATCAGATGTCATCGTGTCCGATATTTTGGATTCAGATCACCTACCAATTTTATTCCACATACTGGATCATGGTAAAATTAGGAACCTTTCGGAACCTATTGAAAAATTCACAGATTGGGAGCAGTTTCAAAGCCTCGCCTCAGAATTAATATCACCTAAAATAGAAATTAAGTCAGGGGTAGAAGCCGATAAAGCGGCGCGCGACTTTGCAGCCTCTATTGCTTCGGCATGTAGGGTGTCCACAAGAAAAGTTACAGTTTCGGACATAAACAACGATCTTCCTGGTCTAGATCGCCTGTTAAAACATAAGCAGAGGCTACGAAAATTGTGGCAAGAAACCAGGGATCCAGCGTGTAAGACGGCACTAAATTGGGTCACAAACTCAATCAGGCGAATGACCCGAAAAAGGCACTTGAACGGTGGGAAACAAAAATAGGTAACGCTGAAGTCACGTCTCGGGGTATAGGGCCAATTGCGAAATCCCTCCTAAAGAGGAATGGACCAAGGGCACCAACTGCTATTCATGGTGCTGCAGGCATTAAATTTCACCCAACCGGAAAAGCCAACGCATTTGCTGATTGTTTGGAAATTCACTTCACGCCGCACGATCTGTGCGACGATACCCATGAACGGCGGGTGGAGGCTCGAGTTCAAGCTCTGCTGGAAACCGTAGACGACAAACCCCCTCAAAGGATCAGACCATGTGACGTACAAAAATTGATAAATTCCTTGAAATTGAGAAAGACCTGTGGAAGTGACGGTATCCCAAATGAATGCCTGAGGTAACTTCCAAGGCGACCATTGGTTCACCTAACTCATTTATTTAATCACTGTATTCGGCTCTCTCATTTTCCAAACACTTGGAAGGAAGAAAAAGTAATAACTTTACCTGAACCCGGTAAAGAGCCGAAATTCCCGCAAAATTTACGTCCGATCAGCCTCCTGTCCACGACAGGAAAACTATTCGAAAAAGTAATTTTGAAATTACTACAAAAACATATTGAAGAAAGAGGCCTGCTCAACGCAAGCCAGTTTGGTTTTCGTGCGCGTCACAGCACGACATTGCAATGTATGAGGCTGGCGGACCATGTGACCCTTAATTTCAACAACAAAATGTCTAAGGCCGCGGTGTTCTTGAACATCGAAAAAGCCTTTGATACCACGTGGCACTCGAGATTCCTGTATAAGTTATCAAACTTGGAATTCTCGAACAATTTGACGAAACTTATTGGGTACTTTCTTTCTCAACGTAAATTCAGGGTTTCGGTTGAAGGCGAAATGTCAACCCCAAGGGAAATGCAAGCAGGGGAGCCACAAGGTTCAGTCTTTCCCCTTACTCTTTCCAATTTGTACATAAATGATGCCCCCCAAATACATGCTGTTCATATGGCCCTCTTTGCGGACGACACCTGTCTGTATGCGATAGATCGCAAGGAGGGTTTTATTGTTAGAAAACTCCAGCGCTGTCTCAGCTCAATGGAGACCTGATTTGAGCACTGGAATATTAAAATTAATGAAGATTAGACTCAGGGGGTCTACTTCTGTCGTAGTCGGAACCTAGAAAAACTGCACTGGCAAGGGCCAGTAGCATATACAAAAGACAGACTCGTCCTCTCGTCAGAGAGGGCGCCCCACAATAACAAGATCCTAAATATCAGGTCATGAGCCCCAGATGGGGCTCAACACCAAGATTGACTAGCTGATAAACCGTCATTTGTTTTGTGACTGACTTTGACGACTGAGTGAGTCATCAGAGTCACTCCTCAGTAGAGTGGGAGTGACCAGTAGCCGTCAGACCCCTCCTCTCGTCCAAAAGGAGACCCCATTTCAAAACATGTAAAAGTCTGGAAAGATCAAACTATGGCCATGGGTACCGAGAGGGCCGAAACCAAGAACGACTTTGTTGACGAGGGCCAGCTGCAATCTAGAAAGCAGGACAGGACAGGGCTGGACTGGACTGGGATTAGTCAGTCATGATTTGGTTGTGAGATTGTAACCAACCGGAAACGTCGTAAGCACCAAAGCAGTGAAAGGAATCCACATTATCGAAAGCCGCTACCAAACAACCGGTACGTGTAGACATAGCAAACTGAGAAGACTTTATTTTCGTGAGAAGTCGAGTGCGTGAATTAGCGAGAGCTTTATAATGGTTTGTAGTTGCAAGTTACAAGAGTCCAACAAAACCAATTATCGGCCCAAACCCCTTGTCTAGCCACTAAATGCTGACATTACTCAAATATTCAGCTCTTACTCCAAGGAAAAGGCATAAATTCCCCTTTACGGAATCCACTTGTTTAATATTGATATAAGCAAACAAACAAACTCTGTGATTTTAGACTGCAAGCGAACTATACCGACCGAGCGACCACCGCTTGTCGGCGAAGTTAGTGCCAAATTTTTCGGATAGAGGGTGTCGCGAGGTCAGCGCAACAAATCCCCACGACCGTTAATTTCGGTTTTCTAGACCGGAGCCGCTATTTACTTGAAGTAGCTCCTCAATTATGCTCACGAGGCTGAGTGGACCCCGTTCCAGACCCACTACTTCCAAGAAATAATCTGGTAGCGTCGGGAATTGAACCCGGACATCTGGATCTGTAGCCAGGAACGCTGACCACTAGACCACGTACTGTTTATTCCGAGAATAAATTAAAAACAGAATATCATTGTGTTGACTGAGGAAAAGAACGCGCTCTTCTCCTCATCGGTTGTGCAATTGAAGTTTTGGCCCTATCAGCATCTTTCCGCAATTAGTCTGAGGTCGTACCACAAAATTTATGTTGCTATGTCGAGTTTATAAAGCACTTCCTGTGGTGCGGTATGGGCGCCACTCCCCGCCCCGCCCTCCTCTCTTATTTATGGGCAGAAGCCAACTGGCCGTAATAACGTTCCCGCAGCAGACTCCATGACAGCTCCATAATTCTGCCGCCACTGCTACTTGCCGGGTTTCAGCAGCACTGAACTTTACGCAAAGTAAGACTTAATACGCAGGTGCTGCTGAATGCCCCGGTGGAGTGGTTCAGTTCCTGCTTCGTAATGATGAAGCCTCGGATTCAACTTTGGGCCCATACACTTCCTAAGGTATAACTAAAGTTTGATGCTCTCACAGTGGTCGTTATGAAAAGTTCTGGCTTCGTGGATACAACGCCATGTAGACCGTTGAAAATCAACCAGCGTTTCGGACGAATATGGCGCCTTCATTTCCATTTAGTTTCCCGCTGGGCTTTTTCTTGGACACTCAAAGTGGCTTGTGACTCTGAAACTTCAAACTCTTCAACATTTAAGTTGTCCTGTGCCACATTATGAAGATTTAACAGAATATTCTAAGTTTCTTCGTGGTTATCCTCAATCTCTCCAGACAAATAGCGAAATATTAATTAAATTAGACCCTAATTACTTCCTTTAATATTCTTTCAATTTTATTATTCATCATCATCTAACCTTTAGAATTTCTATAATCTGAGCCGTTGGACAAACCAAGAACTCTGTTGTTCGTTCTTCATTTATCGAAAGTTTTTATTCAGCAAATTAACCCAGGCCTTTGTGTGCCTGACTTATATTCTGAAAGTGACCAGGTGCTGTAGTCATCTAAAATAGATCACAACTCCTTCCTACCTTGTCCGTCTCAACTCAGCATTCATAGTCTTCATGTCACTATGCCCTGTATTAAATACATACTCGAATATGATAGTGTGTCAATAAATGAGCGAATAGCACTTGAAACAGACACCCCTCAGATTCCTTAAATAGGTGTGTCTTCTTTGTAGTTCTTGTCATATGTCCGGGCTTTCCATTTCTGCCACCAAATTCTCACGTGTCCGGGTATCCGTGACAAATAATTACCGGGTTGCGGCTTTATAAGGAGCTGTTTATTTTGGAGAATTACGTCAATTATCACACACGATAATTATAACACTTCGTTACAGCGAACAGTGATCACACTCTGATGTTCCTCGTAACTACGCCACATGAAGGCTTCTGTCGGTTCTCCTCCTGCTTCTCTCGCTGATCACTGATCTGCTCTTCTCTCTGGTCTTCTCCCGTATTGACGTCTTCCTGTCGAATTCTCTCGAACAGTGTTCATTGCTCCCTACATAGACTCAGCACGGACCACCCACAGAAAACACACCTCTGCTCAGCAATGGATATCATGTATTGTTGTCATGCGCGTTCACCAATGCATTGCCTAATAATGGACGCCCTATTGTTGCGCATTCGTTGCTGTGATATGGGTTTACCGGTCAGTTACTTAGCACCAGACGCCCTTCTGTTGGATGCGCGTTGGTTGGAACATTTTTATATATTCGTCTCCAAGAAGCGGCCCAATCTGTCACATTATGTTCAAATCAAGAAAATTCCAGCCCCTAAGAAAATGTTTACTTCCGTTTCTGTTTCTGTTTCTTGTTAGCTAGTTGCTTGAGGAAATGTTAAGGCACTGCATTTTCGTTGCAGGCATTCCGACTCAATCTCTGGGGGTTTCATATAAGATCCGTGGTGGAGGAAGCGGCACTAGACCAGTTTCTGTTGTTCTCTTTTCCGTTCGGGCTAATTTTTATTCCACCAACTATCGTCGCCTGCTGTGCTTGCGGTAGCCCTCACCAAGACGCACATTATCACGCTGTCAGTGTTTAACTTGGACATCCATATTGGAATATCCACGGAATATTGATAATTACAGAGAAAATAATTTGTTCCGTTTGTTAAAGAGAAGCTGAAACAGTAAATTTGGTGAAAATTCGGCAGTCATTCTTCTTAAGTCCTCCTTGATGTGTTTCCTCTTTCCTCCATTGACTAGGTGACTTAATACAAAACCCGACCTTAATGTTACCTGCCTTATTTTTCTTCCTTTACACTTATCCGTCATTTCTCTCGGCCATTCCGTCTACAAGGTCTTTCCTTTCTTCATTTGTAGGGCCTATTATGAGCTTAATTTCCTCCTGCATTTTTTTGTTACCTAACCGTGTGCACTCACCTCCTTTATCTGGGCTTCTTCCTTTACGCTGTGGAGAAGTTTGCGTGCCTTGACCACCCGGAGAGTTAGCTCATGTTCCTCGTAGCGTCATCCAAGTTAGACAGGTTTAAGAGTGGGGCCCAGAAGAAAGGTAGACTTTGATCCTTCAAGTTGAGGATTGGCGTGAAGTTAACAATCCCGACTGGTAATGCAGTACATGTTAAGAAACCTGAGGAAAACACAAGAGAATTATTACGGGAAAATGATGAACCGGGGTATGTCCGTCGGTATAGCGACTACGCAACAGGATGGACAAGGTTTGATTGATGGTAGAGGCAAAAGAGATCATTCTCAATAACGTTCAGACCAGCTCTGAGGCCCACCCAGCCTCCTATGCAATGGGTCCCGCTGGTTCTTTCCTCGAAACTAAAGTAGTAGGAGTGTGAACATGGCAAACTCATCTCCACCTAGTGTCGAGATTAAAAATGATGGAGCTACAGCTCCACTCCCCCTTCCGTCTTCATGGAGTGATGTTTGACAATGAGTCATAATTTGCTGCTTCAGTATCCTAAGTTTATTTAGTAAGTAAAGTAAAAATAAAGCTATCCCTGTACCAGGCCGTGGAGGCCCATAGGGTTGTGGAACGTTGAGGGTCCCACATTATCTAGACAATTGGCTTGTAAATGGCGGTAAGGTTGTCAGCCCTACGCGCCGGCCGCACTTTACTCCCCAGGAAAATTATTTAATTAATTCCTGGTATTCATTTCTGTTAGAGGCTGAGTCGACTCCAGGGCCATACCGCTGCTGGAAGGATTAGTAAAAAGTAGAGCTATCCTTGTAACGGGCCGTGGAGGCCCATATGGTTGTGAGATATTGAGGTTCCCACATTATCTAGACAATCGGCTCACAGATGGCGGCAAGGTAGTTTATTTTATGTAGTACAAGAGCAATAAGATAAAATAAAGAACAGTTTTAGAAACGCACTTCTTCTATTGTTATCTTGTGTTTGTTGCCACGAGAATGTTTATGGAGCTGTTGCCTAGCTATGATGATACTCTTCTATTGTTAGAGAAACGGAACTTCCTGTATTGTTGCCGGAGTTTATTATTTGGCAACGGCAGTTTCTGTAGCTGAACAATTCTTGCATGGAGTAATACACTACAATATTCTTGTATTTCTTACATTTACATTATTACAAGTGCTAGCATTCCGTTGTATTACGAACTTCTGAGTTGGGAATAAGGCTGGTTATTTTTAGTCTATTGAAATATCAACATTTGTTAAGATAATTGTTTAAGGAAAATATTAAATGAAATGGCGGCTGCTCGTAATGTATAGAGAATAGTAATTTTTTGCCCTATATACATGGTAGAGTCATTAAGTTGGTGGAATGTCGTTTTATCGCATCCTATTACAAGGTATTCACATACACTTACACAGATCCACATCGACCCTCAAAATAGTTGCCATTGGCCGCTATGCAAGTCTGCCAACGTTGATATAGTTGCCGAAAATATTGCTGAAACATATTGGCAGTAAATTCCCGTACGGCGTCTCTTGTGGCATTGCCCACCTCCTCGGACGACTGAAATCTACGACCACGTAGCTTTGCTTTCAAGCGGTGAAAGAGAAAGAAATCGCAGGGTGCGAGATAAGATGAGTACGGAGGGTGTGGCAAAACGGTGACCTGTTGCCTTGTCAGTTCATCTTGTACAAGAACAGAGCGATATGCAGGGGCGTTGTTGTGTAGCAACAGCCACTTCTTCCTACTTCAAACGTTTCGCTAGGGAATTTGCCTAGTTTCTGGCAGAACTTGATGTTTGCCCGTTGTTCAAA
>NW_019745079.1:582359-586452 GCF_002891405.2 Cryptotermes secundus
GATTACGTACTTATGGAGCTGAGCCATCCTGGAGGAGCCCGCCAATTCTGCAGCTATTCAAGGATTTCTCAGTATTTTATGGAACCCGAAGGTCCATTACCGTGTTCATAAGAGCCCTCCACTGATTCTTATCCTGAGCCAGAACAATCCAATCCATACCATCCCATCCCATCTCTCTGAGATCCAATTTAATATTGTCCACCCACCGACGCCTTGGTCTTCCAAGTGGTCTCCTTCCTTCTGGCTTTCCCACCAATATCCTATATGCATTTCTCGACTCCCCAATTCGTGCCACATGCCCTGCTCACCTCATCCTCTTTGATTTGATCATTTTAATTATATTTGGAGAAGAGTAAAAGCTATGAAGCTCCTCATTATGCAGTTTCCTCCAACCTCCTGTCACTTCATCTCCCTTCGGTCCAAATGTTCTCCTCAACATCCTGTTCTACTGATTATTTTGATTAAATTCGTGCTTCAAAGAATAGATCCTGTAGCACCTAGTCCTTCAGAACCCTTGCCTCGACACCCTGGCGGTTAGAATTGTAGACGTGCATTCGTCAGTTGAATCGAAATATGTGTCTGCTTTCTTCTGTGCGTCACAGTCAGTTGTTCTAAATACTTAATGTCCTGTTGAAAGACGCAGTCGGCATCCCACATTTCACAGCTGGAGCTCCTTCGCTGCACGGGCGTGTCACTGAACTGCACCGTATTCAACATACCGCCTCGCATTACTTACTACGCCCAGGTTCACACTCTAGCACACGTCTCTGATATCGAGATTATGAAACGCAATTCGTGAGTAACCTCTACGTCATCTATGCGCCTTCATGGGGTGCTTATACCCAGGGACAAGCATACTTTTCTCTTTTACCCGTAGAAGTTTCGTGTCACACTTATATACGAAAGCAGCTACAAAAAATAATGATATTTTTATGATTATTTTTACCATTCCTGTGAAATATTTCATAAATTTACTCTTAGAAATACACAAGTCTGCAGTGGCAGACATGATCTGCGAAGTGGACGATATTTTTGTTCCTGGTCAGGGAGTCACAGCTTCGAACCTTTCATTAAGGACAGAACATTGCATTATTTACGTTCTTGTGACCACTATAATCGTCCTAACTAGATCCATGCGAGGCAGTTCTTCATAAGATGCTGATGCTAGCTCAGCTGCTCATTCACTCCGTGTCAAGTGGCAATCCAAAATTTTTACTGGACTCTATTCTGGAGCAGATGAATTAGGTTCAGATCCCAACATCCTATATCTTTAAGATAATTTTTAATATTATCCTCTCATCTACGCGTAAATCTCCAAAGTGGTCCCTCCGTTCATGTTATCCAACGAAAATATTGTTTGCATTTCACACACATTGATTTGACAATTATTGATGCAGTTCAGTCCTCCTACGAATGGAAATCCCCTGGTCTCTGTGCTCTCTACCTATCACATCATGATACCGACTTCTTGGGCTGTAGAAACACCAGTAGCTACTCCTCTTGTCTTGGTAAATCACGAATCGTTCTAAGTTTAGTTAGTTAGTTAGTTAGTTAGTTATTGTAGAGGGTGGGTTTCCCCATGCACTGAGACCTGTATTGGTCCATTGTGCTTCCCTCTATGATTTCTACCAGTCTCTATATTCTACCGGTACTGGTGCTTACCAGCCCAGCCAGCGAGACCGGCTATACTAGCTGAGAGGTATCTATAATGCTTCCCCCATCTACCAGAGGTATTAGAGACTGCTACGAGTGACATTTGTCGGGTGACATCTTGCATGTGCTTGTGGTTAAGAGTGTCATATCCCCGGAAAAATAAATTTCACCACCCAAGAGTAAATGTTCTTTACAGTCTGGTGTTCAGTCAGACGTACTTCAAGAGACTACGGTCCTAAGATTGAATTTCCTTGACGTAAAATAGTAGTAGTAGTAGTAGTAGTAGTAGTAGTAGTAGTAGTAGTAGTAGTAGTAGTAGTAGTAGTAGTAGTAGTAGTAGGCCTAGATTTTAATACTTCTTGATCAAGACAGATCACGCTGTCTCCGTTCCGAGCCCTGGAGATGTTAATTTATCTTAACCAAGCTTTGCACGGTAATTAACTTCACGTCCGTAAACATCGACATTAAACCATGTGCACCTGGTGTATCGTAAAGTCAGTCAAGTTCGTTGATGGCCACATCCGTGTAATTCATCTTTCAGCTTGCCATTGATTTAATTAAATTCACTTACTGAGGCAGCGTGTTGCTTCGAGGCAAATTAAGCAGATCAGTAAAAAAAAGGAGTGTAATGGAAAGCGCTAAAGTGGCGAACAAAATAAAAAATGGAATTTTAAATATAGTGTTCCAATAGACTGTGAGAATCATCTGGAAGATATTTTTCAAAATAGAATCTCCACTCTCTTTCTTACCTCATATATACAAAAATATGATGCTTTTAGTATACAGAGGAGCACGCGTAGCGTAGTTGGTTGAGGCACTATGCTACAAGTCGGAAGGTCGCGGGTTCAAGTCCCGATGAGGTGAATATTTTTAATTGACCTAATTCTTCCAGCCGCATTATGGCCCTGGGGCCGACTCAGCCTCTAATAGAAATGAGTACCAGGAATATTCTTGGGGGTAAAGGGCGGCCGGCGCGTAAGACTGACAACCTCACCGCAATCTGTGAGCCGATTTTCTAGAAATGTGGGAGCCTCAGCATCTCACAACTCGATGCGCCTCCACGGCCTCTTACAGGGATAGCTTTACTTTTTACCTGCTATACAGATTCAGCTATCTAGTATTGCTCCGAAATTCGACTTTTACTATCAACGAAAAGAGAAAATTTTCATTCATTAATCCCATATACTTACAGAAAAGTACATAAATCATAAATTTTAAATGTTCATCATAATTTTATCTTTATATGAGTCAAAAATCTTCCCAGTTTATGTACCCTTGTACATATCAGATTTTCTCTTCATGTTTTTGTTTTGTTAAGATAACTTCGTTCTCCTTTCTCTGGTCAACCCCTACCCAGTCACATTTCAGAAACAATGAATCCATTAAGTACATAGGCGCCGCCAGAAGGGGAGAGTAAATCAGGTACTTGTTCCTCTCCCTGGATTTTTGTTAAACAATAAATATTATATAAAATAAGGAAATATACCAGATATTGTTACCAAAATTTGAATGAATTTTTAAATATTGTTCTGACTGAATACTATAGGGTGATCAGTAAAAATACACTTAAAGGGCTTGAAGAAAAATTTTAATCAAATTTTCTGTCTCCCCAACTGACTGTCGTATCCCTAAAAATCTTAGCCATGTTCATGATGAAGTACAGTGCGGCAGCATTTTATGCGAATGTGAAATAGTGCGATAAAAAGAATATTGTCACGTGTCCGGGGTTCCGTGACGTAATGACGGGTTCTGGATTGAATGATTGGATGTATTTATACCTATATATTTACACGGTTCGGGACTACGGGCAATTTTGCGCTGTCCCTATTCTACACACTTTATAGCTCACTAGGATTCTTAGTCTTCACTAGCCGTATCCTGGCAAAAAAATTTTCACAGTCTCACTGTAACTTCAAAATCACATGTAAATTCTTCTTGGCGCCGTCTTGTTCAATCATCGTGAATGCTTACCCTCCAGAAATCGACTCAATTCTCTAACAGAATTCGAACAAATTTTTCGGTGCTAATTCTCTCATCTCTTCTAGCTAGAAAGAGACTCTGGTTATGCAGCCGCGGCACGGACCACATAGAAAACATTCTCTTTCTCTTAAGGATGATTGTTTACAGCTACTTTGCCTAGCACATGGCATAGCGCGCACCACACAGAAAACACCTATTACGTTAGAATTGTTGTGTAACCTAGCAACTAGTTGTGGCATGGTCCACAGAGAACACAGGTCTTATTATTGCGTATTCGTTGTAAAGTGAACACTGAGTCGTTGCCTATAAATATTCATATTCGTGACAATACTAATAAAGTGTCACTTTGTGCACAAAGTCTGAAATAACGCGAATAAAAAAATCGACATTAGTCGTGTATGGGTTTCAAAACTTGAGAATACTCTGGAACGCATCCTCGAATAAAATGCGACCTCCCTGA
>NW_019745079.1:587039-594281 GCF_002891405.2 Cryptotermes secundus
GCTGTCACACGTGCTTGAAGTCTTGCCATAAGATCTTCGTCAGTCCTGGAAGTAAATGCATAAACGTGCCCCTTCAGGTGTCTCCACAAGAAAGATCCATTGGAATTAGATCCAGTGAAGGAGGAGGCCACGTAACCGGCTCTCGGCTTCCAATCAACCTCCATGGACACATCGCGTTCAACCATTGCAGGATGTCTTCCACACAATATGTTGGAGCTGCGTCGTGCAGAAATCAAATCCTCTGCCTCGCAACCATAGGCATATCTGCAGACCCAGTAGAACAGTTTCCGGCAGCCTGTCAGGTAGCAGATAGGGGCCCACGACACTGTCCGCAGCGGTTCGAACCAAAACGCTGGAACATAAACAGATTTCATACTCACGTTCGCTGATTTGCATGAGGATTATTCTGCGCCCGGAGGTGACTGTTGTAGACGCTGAACATTCCCTCACTCTTCTGTCCACCAAATATTGTGCAAAAAATATCTTACCAGCAGTATGTTGACGTAACTATTCCCAAACTTACATATGTGAAGGATAATCGTCCAGAAACAGACGTGCACCCAGCGACTAGTGGTATGGATGCTATTGATCGTCAAGAAGCACTTCCGAGAACCCTCACTTATGATAGTCGCAATTCCTGTCCGATATCGCGTGAGTTTCTCCACGGCTTTCATTTCACAGCTGTAGTTATTGGCAACTTCGTTGACTTGTGTGTGTAGGAGTTAAAACTCCATGTCTCGCAGACACGCTGCTACGATCATCAGCTCCTGGAAAACATTAACCAAGGTAAAGGCAACGCGTACTCCTTGCAGCGTGCCAACTCGACTATTATAGGTACTGAGGGGTAAGAGCATGTCGCCGTACACGTCATGTGTCTATTCCAAGGCAGATCACAACTGGCCTCTGATGTTCACCGTGTGTCTGGAGTGAACCTGACAACGCGCTGTCTTCATAACAACATTATGAGATATATGTCACCCCACTGGGCTCTGGCGTGTGTCTCGAAAACTGATTGTCTCAGGAGATATGTTGCGTAACGCTTTCTAATTGCTTTTTAAGAAGGACTCACACTGTGGAAAGCTTGTGCACGAGTTTCGTTTCATCCTGTAGATGGACACTTTAAGAGAACTGGCATTGTTCTCGTCAAAAGACGGTTTAAATGAAAAGTCGCTGCTATGTAAATTTCGCAATGTTTAGAGCTTGGTGTGTATTTTGAACTTATGCTTGTGGTATCCAGACCTTAAGATGAATACAAAAGAAAAGAAGAAATAGAATCCGTTTCTAGGATTCCTGTAACCGCCTACCTGCATTCTGCCGAGAGCAATAACCGTAACACGCGGTGGAGACCAAAGCACGAGCTTCGCCCTTATATTGCAGAAACACATAATGCAGGCCGTAGATTCTGTTCAGATAAATCTAAGACAACATTATGCTGGATTTCACAACACCATGTTCCATAGAAAAGCTAAATTCTGGTGGTACTGCAATATAGTAGCTACTGCTCCTCAGCCCGCCACTCACAAGACATATTCTAAAGAACATTTGGAGAATTTCAGAGAAGAGAAGAACTTTCCAATCCAGTGTATGTGTGTGTTAATTAAACGTCTCAGTTCGATCTTTCGTTCACATCACTGGTATGGCTGATGTCTGTGGTCTAGTGGTCAGAGTTCCTGGCTACAGATCCAGAGGTCTGGGTTCGACTCCCAGCGTTACCAGATTTTCTGAGATGTAGTGGGTCTGGAACGGGGTCCACTCAGCCTCGTTCGGTACAGTTCGCTTGCGGACTAAAACCACGGTGTTTGTTTTGTTTTTCTAAGGCTGATGATAGAAAACACTTGCACTTAGACCAGGCTTTTAATGCATCGTATTTACTGAAATTTTGCCTTCATAACGCTTTGCCAGGAAATGAATGACGTTAACACCCAGGAAGCCCTAAGTATTATAATAGTAATACATATTTCAAGCACTACTACCGTTATTAGGTGGTTCTCTGGTAACTGTAAGGACTTAATTTTGTTTACATAGCTACTTTTTAATACCTCCAGTCGTATAACGTGAAGTGATAGCACAATTATTGAGTGGTGAAAAGGAAAGGATATAGAAGAAAGTGGTCGTAGCCTGATCTAATATACCACCCAGGCAAAAGAAACAAACTCCGTGGCCTGTAGTCCACAAGCCAACTATACCGACCGAGCGACCGCCGCTTGTTTTCGAAGTTAGTGTCAACTTTAGTGGATAGAGTTTGTCACGTGGTCAGCGAACTGAATCCCCATGGCCGTTAATTTCGGTTTTCCAGACCGGAGTAGCTATTTCCTTGAAATAGTTCCTCAATGATCCTCACGAGACTGAGTGTACCCCGTTCCAGACCCACTACTTCTCAGAAAATTTGGTAGCGTTAGGAATATAACCCCGGACCTCTGGATCTGTAGCCAGCAACTCTGACCACCAGACCACAGAGCTGCTTGGGAATACAGAAGGAAACCGCGAGAGAACTAAGTACTGCCAGTATCTGCACCTCCCAGTACGTAGCGGAAGTGGCATGCACGCGTCAGTGGCGTTCGTTGTAGTCCATGCAGTAGAGAGGAATTTCAGATAAGATGTAAACCCGTCTATATTAGTTTTTTAATTTGCACTATGATGATAATTCAGATAGTGACCTTTTCAGCTTTTGCATCATGCTACAATGTAGGCTGCTTGAGATGTTTCGGACGAATATTCTGCCTCCATCTTCACGTTTTAAATGTTATTGTGAGGAATCGGTTGAGTTACAAACACAGATTGTAAGGAAGTGTTGCACCAAAACCTCAGAGAGCTCCACATTCCCACGTCCTCTGGTAAACCTGAGTGAACAGCTTTGGGGCGACCTTCGTTTTAACATAATCGATTACTCGCTCTGCATACTTCGGCCCTAAAGATGGGGCCAGTATATTCCTCCGAAACCTTGGTATCCGCCTACAAGATTACAAGCTATCATAATTGGGAAAACCACATTATAAATGCGTTTATTATGATTCAGGACAAAGAAGGTTAGAGAGTAAAATACTGTATCTTCATTTCTGCAACCTACCGTAGGTGTAGGCCATAGTACAGTCATGGCCGAATGTGCATCATAATGCCCTTTGAAGCAATTAGTGGACTGCATGAGACTCTTATCGCTTTATTATAAGCTAACTGACTTTCTCACGACACAGATTCTTATGTAGTACACTTGAAGTCTGAAGTTACTAATTTAGTTCTTACCTCACGACAAACATATTGAATCTCCATTAAATTGAACAACTGGTTAATCATATTTAAGGGGTAACAGTTGTTTATACTAAACATCATAAGAACCAAACAAATATACCTTTTAGGCAGAAATTAAAGTCCTTTATTGTTAGTGCATACAACTGCCACAGCCCTTTAAAATTATTAAATTATGTTTTACGAGGAGTCCCAAATATGGAAATATCCCATGTCCGTCTCTATCCAGAAGTTGGACGTGAATGATGCTTGCATTTAGGTGAGAATTCGTCTGTATACCCAAAGAATCTGGGAAGGACTAAAGCGTTCACCCGTCTGTATACAGGAGCTGTATACCCACAGAAGCTGGAATAGACTAAAGCAGTACCCGCCTGTATACAAAAGCTGTATACATACAGAAGCTGGAATGGACTAAAGCGTGAACCCGTCTGTATACAAATCTGTATAGCTACAGAAGCTGGAACGGGATGACACGTGTACCTAGGCGATATCCTGCCTGTAAACAAAGCTGTACTGCCTCGGTCGAGTGGTTACCATCCCTCCCTATTCTCGTTAGGACAATGCTTCAATCATCGTCATAGAGACATCTTATTCTGGTTTGAGGATTTCAGTAATTTTTGTCATAACCTCCAGAAAAATGACGACATAATGGTCCTATCTCAAATCACACCACAGCCGCTTCGTTTAACGTAATTTACATCTTTCGCTCTTAATCATGCTACCATTATCTACTGTATTGTCTCGGACATACAGCATAGCTAATTAATCCACGAATTATTTAATTAACAGACGAGAAAAGTTCTACGGACACTACTTTATTTATGGGCATGTGTTTGGTTGTTGTATTGTGTTGAAATGTTACTCAAACACGTGGCCAAGCACAAAGTTTATTTAATGTCGAATGTGATATGAGACTCCTTATTGGTAGAAAATTATATATGGAGGACACACAGGCAAAGCGGGGAGCGTTGCTCCAACAAACTGAAACTTGCTCGTTAATGAATTCAGCTTCTGCTCTGCAGTTGAGATGATGGGCCTAGACACCCTGGGGTCCAGTGGTTGCAGGGACCCGACCCGGTTCACTTTCACCAGACACGCCCAGACCGTATGATGGATGGCCAAACAAATACGCAAAAGGCCCGACCATCTTGCGTATGCCCTGCAGCCAATTGTAATGAAAGGGAATTATTGCTGTGTCCCTCTGTTTGTAAATACTTAAACAAGACATAGTCCTTGAAACAGATCCACTGGCGTATCGTGGGTATATGCCGTCCCCTCTTCCTTCTTGTTTAACGTCTCCTTCTCAACTGAATGTACTTTAGGCTTCGGATTGAGTGGATACGTATACACGGGGAATTAAAAATAACGTGGAAGTGGCAGTGACCTGTTTCAGTGTCTCTGAAAGTGAGGTCGGTCCGCGAGTTCTGGTAAGGAAGTCGCCGAGGTTATTTTGGTCTTCGTACAAATTAGGAGGGAAAGTATTTTATTGAATTTTTTACATATTCATAAGTCTGTGAAACATTTAAAAAATCCACAACAAATAAACTATACATCGGATCATATTAATTCTTACGCCGATATAGAGAATGAAACCCTCCAAGTTTGTTTTAAAAGCCGACATTGCCTGCTAATCTCAGGATCTTCTCATCCGTATCACCATTCATGTGGCTCTGATCAACCGTGATGTGCTGACATGGGTGTGGGACGAAATGGATTGTTACATAGATATCTGCAGTATCAGCAAAGGTGGACATATTGAGCATCTCTGAACTATATAAAAAAATTGAGTTTATCTTTATTTCAGTGTAATAAAATTTGGTATCTGTTGCGTAGTTTATTTATTGTAAATGTTCAAAATATTTCACGAACTTATGAATAACCCTGTATTTTACGAAGTCTCATAATACAGAATAATGGTACAACAAATATTTTGAACTCTAAATTGCGTGTGGGTATGTATGTTAGTTATGTAGTGACGACTCCATCGTTTTTAGATAAGAAAATCCATTGTGAATGGTACAAAATATTTTGTAATAATGGTGCAAATATTAAAATATTTTAAATAACTTATTTATTGAATCTTTTTTAATTTAATATGCAAGTAAATTAAATGTGGAGGGATCTAGAGTCCTGGGCGTGCAATTTATTGCTAGAGGGTCCGCGGACTCGAAATTTTGAGAATAACTCGTCTAGTTTAAGCAAATTTTATCCATTATTCGTCGTTTCTCAATATCTCGACTTGATCGGTTTTGAGTATTAAAAGTGAGGATCCTCGTGCATGAGGAATGTACAGTAATTTGGAAGCAATTTGTAATAATCAATTTTAAAGTTGCATATAAGCATTTGGTTACAGTATTTAGGATAACATTATACCCAATTCGCATACCAAATTCTGATTCCAGTATTCTTTCAGATCTCCAGCAGGGAACTTGACCAGTCAAACGCAACGTTCAGTTTATCGCTTCCATAAACTAGGAGACCAAGTACCAGAGGCTATGCCTGGAATTTATTTCGGCTAATTCGTGATTAATTTTCACAGAACAAAATGGTTGAAATGGTAACACTTGCAGTGAGATGATGAACTGAGATTTGTTGTACAGTTCTTTAGTCAGTCTAAGCAGATGCTGGGATATTACCTCAAATTATGACATGGCCGCTTCCTTCCACATCCTTTGCAGTCCATATTTATTAACCATCGCATCATTCGGCACTGTATTTTCTGAGCTAATCTCTTCGTCGTTGACTAAATCATACGTATATAAATACTGATTAATTTACATTATGATATGAAAACAAAGTAAGTAAATACAAAATTATTGTATGATATCAAGTTTAACACTGTCCACTTTTGATTTAGACTTATGTAATACCCGGTTTCATATCGCTGGGAGGGTCGTAATCCCCTTCCACAGTCTTCTTTACTGGGATATTTGAAGGGACTTGTCAAATGTTACATAAATTCCCGCCAAGAGGCGAAAGTATTCACTAAACATATGGCGCTTAAACCAGTTTTAATCTTATCAAGTCCTTCTTTTGTTTTGCCAAGGATAGTAAGCCGGCAGAAAACGGTTGACAGCGCACTTCTTCCGGTTAAAGTAATGGGGGGGAACCAATTATAGCAACTTTTTAACCAGTTTGTATTTACACGCGCCATTGATAAATTACATATAATAAATAATTTCCACGCTTACATGTAATAATATTACACGTAACAAAGACAGAAATACTGGCAGTATCTGTCACCACACATAGTGGTGTTTTAAATGCGATGTGACTCACATTTTAAGGTGACTTTAGGTTTCACTCGAAGTGAGAGAGAGAGAAATAATTTATATTTACGAGACAACATTAGAGCAAATAGAAAAGTATCACCCAACATTCTTGTGTTTTCAGAGGGCACTGGAAGTTACCGTATTTACGCATGTATAGGCCGCACATTTTTTGCCANTCACTGGAAGTTATTCTTATCCCGGAAATGCTCCAAGTCCTCCTGTTGTAGTGTGCGGTATATACATGGCGGCGAAGCCAGACAATTGCTGACGGCAGTCTTGAAGATATTTATAAGAAGAAAAACTGACAAAATGAAACCTGATCCACAACTATACAAAGTGTGCATTTGCAATATGCAGAATATCATGAAATATCACCACGATTGCTTACCATGTTACCATGTTACCATGTTTAGAGTACAGTGCCTTATGTAGCACTTTCTTTTAAATTACAATGTCTTCATTTTCAACCCACACTGTATGCAAAGTTTCCTTAAGATTTCAAGAATAAACAAAGCCATGTCTTCCCAGGAAGCATTAACCGACTGCTCTGTGTAATGGGGAAGCAGTGTGCTTTTGTGAGGTCAGGCATGGACTATTTAGAAAAATTGCAGGATGAATATGAAAATTGGGGGGGGGGGCGGAAAGAAAGTACATAAAAGTAAATTTATATTTTTGAAAAGGTAAAATCCGTGGATTACAATATTGAGATTCAATCACATAAATATAA
>NW_019745079.1:594301-597654 GCF_002891405.2 Cryptotermes secundus
GGAGAAAACACCTACTCAGTTGGGCCCCTTAGAAGGAGCTAACCTCCAGTGAATGAGATTTTGCCTTTAGGTTTTCCGCCCATGTGTCTGTTCTCGGTCCTGGGTTCTCTCATCTCAGCTGCATGCCTCGCCTATCTCATCATCCAAGCCCGAGTCCCTGAGTAACGCCAAGTATCACGAGGTTTAAGCTGATGGTTTTTCATCTGTTCAGTCCTTAATTCCTTATCAGCTGCTCAAAATTGCTTATTAAATTCTTATTTCAGATTTAAACACCCTCGAATTCTATAGCATCTAGTTTTTTGAAGTGGATTTTGAGAAAAAAATAATAAAGGTGTAGAGTCCTCGAATTTAAGGGGCACCTCAGTTTTTCAATCGAAAAAATATGTAAATGTCCGTCTTATATTCGAAGAAATAAAGTAAGTTTGCGGCTTTACTGTATTTCCCGAGGTTGTGCTTATGACAGAGTTTGAGACAAAATATAGTTAAGTCTTAAAATTTACTGGGGCCCAGCACTAACTCTAGCCCCAGGGTAGCTCACTGATGTCATTAGGCTTGTCTTTTACAAACCTGGGAAATCACCCTCTACGATGCAGTCTCTATTAGCAAAACCAAACCCCCGATTTCCTAGTTGCTGGCCTAGTGGCGAGGTCTCAGACAGTAGAAGATGAGACGGGTCATAGGCGACTACCCGGCGCCTTCAAACGGGATTTTTTGCCTAGGGGAGTAAACCCGGACGGAAAATCCGAGCCTTCAATGTAGCAAACGTTGGGCGCAGGGCTAACAACCCTACCCCTTACAAAAATTCTTTACTTGGAAACCCGCAAGAAATGTATTTTTATTGCTAGTGGGGTGGGACTAAGTCCCTTGTACTGCGGCCACTTCTGACCTATTGTACCAGCCACAGATGATAGGTGAGGGTGATTGTGGAGCAATTGGTGGAATGAAGATTGGCAGGGGAAACCGAAGAAAACCTGCCCCAGTGCCACTTTGTCCACCACAAGTCCCACTTGACCAGACCAGGGATAGAACCCGGGCCGCCGCGGTGGGAACCCAGCGACTAACCGCTTGAGCTATGGCGCGGCCCTTAAAGAAATGTACCGGGAAGTTTAATGGACCGTAATTCTAAGGGAGACTCAAGCTAAACTAAGAGGATCAGGAAGAGAGTAGGAGGAGGAGGAAGAAGACTTTATTATTCTTATGGTTGTTATATAGACTCTTAGCTGAAAAGACAACAAATTGCTACAAATATTTGGAGTAATTAATTTTTTTAATCCGTTTAGTGGAGGGTGGAGTCCAACTGGGTCCACCCTGCACGGCGGCCACTGATCGGCCCATTGTAGCCTGCCCCGGGTGATTATGATGATGGAGAATTTGGTGGAATGAAGATTGACAGGGGAAACTGAAGTACTCGAAGAAAACCTTCCCCAGCGCCACTTTGTCCACCACAAATCCCACTTGCCCAGACCCAGGATCGAACCCGGGCTGCCGCGGTGGTAAGCCAGCGACTAACTGCTTGAGCTATGGCGCGGCCAATATTTGGAGTAACAAAACTTTCGGTTCAGTATCTGAAATTAATTGGGAAATTCTACATGTTAAATGACGATACACCCATGTGTGTATGAAGGGGTAGGCCTACTCGGCCCTTGCACTTAGACCTCAGTATTCCATACGATACACCCATACTCACACCCAGATTTTATGATCCTTGATGCCGCTTTTCTGTGACATAGGAGAACCTAGACTTAGTGGAAGAATGTAGCGCTGTTGCCTAATATTCATTTGAACATCAAAAGGCGATACAAGCGGTCTCAAACTTAAGCGGACAGAGTGCAATCGGGAGCGCCATGGTAGCATAGAATGCGCATTTAAAACACGCAACTGGCAAATAAGCCGGGCCATTACGTCACTCTAGGTCAATACAGTATCGAGACGGACGGTTCTGAGCGCTAATAGCACTATGCCATGAAAGAGTATGGGGAGTTGATATATAGATTAAAATTTTCATGGCCTCGGCACTGGTTAGAGGTGCGTGATCAGCTTCACGCCTAGGTCGCTTTATCCCCAGGAAAAAAAAAATCGTACCTATTGGATAGTAGGTTGGGCGAACTCGGGAACCGGCCTAGACGACGTGGAGAAAAGAAAATTATTGGCCCTACCGGGACTCGAACTCCGTAATGAATAAAAGGCGGACTAGTAGAAAATATAGTACAAAAGTAAGCGAAAGTGAAAAGTTATGGGAGAAGCGAGTGACGTTTTAGTCAGAAGGTTCCCAGGCTTCGCCCACTGCTCCTTCTGATAGCAGTAGAATGAAGAATAGGTTCACTTAAATGATATATAAAAACTCAGTTCCTACCTCAAAGAAAACACGCAGATTCTTCACGACCGAGACGGATTGGTTAATTCTGTTTATAGAGTAATGACCGTTCTTTATTCTGAGAAACATATGAAGCATATAAATACATTGCTTTGGGAAACTACAGATTTTTAAATGTAGATCACACAGTACATACAATTAACGCTGTACTTTAAGGAACTAAATAAATGTTTAATTGCCACTCCCTCTGCAAGTTATGGAGCGAGGTGTACGAGCGCGTCTTGTTTCAACATGGATGCTGATCCACCTTCTTAACTGTCACTGACCCCTCTGCAGCAGGAAACGCTAGACTGCATTTAATTGCATTTCACTTGTCGCTGGAGTGCATTAATGTCGTAATATGGAGCAAACATGTCGTTCCACTTGTCCAAATTGATCAGAATTTTTACATGATGAGTAGATAGGAAGGGAAAGTTATTTGCGCTGTTAATACAGGTAGCGCTGAGCGTAGCAGCTGGGATAACGGGTTTGTCACAGACGGGTCGAAAGTGTGGCTAGGACAGTGCTATTTATATGCAAGAGTTCTTCGCTCAGGTTATTGTTGCTGTCCTGGTCGGAACTGCAGTATTTCCCTTGTACTGAGGACACTTCTGAACCTATTGCACCAGCCCCAGATGATAGGTGAGGGCGATTGTGGATCAACTGGTGAAATGAAGATTGGCAGGGGAAACCGAAGTACTCAGAGAAAAACCTACCCCAACGCCACTTTGTCCACCACAAATCCCACTTGACCAGACCCGGGATCGAACCCGGGCCGCCGAGGTGGGAAGCCAGCTACTAACCGCTTGAGCTATTGCCCGGCCTTAAGCAACTGCAGTAAGTAAAAGTAAAGCTATCCCTGTGACAGGCCGTGGAGGCTCATAGGGTTGTGAGATGTTGAGTTTTCCACATTTTCTAGACAATCAGCTCGTAGATGGCGGTAAGGTTGTCAGCCCTACGCGCCGGCCGCGCTTTACCCTCAGGAATATTTCTGGTTCTC
>NW_019745079.1:597840-618374 GCF_002891405.2 Cryptotermes secundus
TTTACCAAAAATCCGATGAAGGCTTCTGATGAAAATTAATGAAAAAATTTATTTGTATTTATATATAAATTACATTTCATTATTGATCAGAATGGCCGAAAATTCGAATTGCTCAACGACCTTTAATAAATCTCCAATTCTGAATTCTGAAAAATCTCTCTCAACAGTTTAGACATTACTATTAAATCACAGATGAAAGGTCGATTAGATATACAGGCAGATGGACATACACGACCTCCACATGAGGGGTCCTTTCTTGTATAAAATAGTAGGAAAGGAGAGACTGAGTAGTGGCAACTTAAAGCTCTACCGCAGTGCTGTACAGTACACATCAGCAAGAGTAGGAAGTACTCGTAACTATGGCAACAGTTTCCGCAATGGAAAGCAGAGGCAGCTAGGAAATTGTCCAGTCTTGTATGGACTGTTGCACATGAATCAGTTTGCACCCGGAAGGTCCTGCGACCGGCCAACTCGGTAAAGCTTGTCCACGGGTTTCATCGTTCCTAGGGCAAATACTGACTTGATACCCAAATTCTACATTTCATTGCATGCTTCGTCTGCACCCCTTTCAATGTTAACTTATAANTCCTACCTCAAAACACGCAGATTCTTCACGACCGAGACGGATTGGTTAATTCTGTTTATAGAGTAATAACCGCTGTTTATTCTGAGAAACATATGAAGCATATAAATACATTGTTTGGGGAAAATNCAAAATTGTTGGTGTTTTCTAATCCAGTGCCCTCAAATTTTGATCTGAGGCCGTAAATACTACGCTCTCTCTTCTACACACAACATAGTCCGGTTCCTTGCTGCTTACCTTCTTCACTTCCCAATGCTTAACCCTCTCCCCCACACACCTCCACCAGATGGATGAGAGGGAAGTGCTTGGAAACCTTCAAAGCAGAAACTTTTTCATTTTCCCTCTTAAAATATAGTGTCCTCNATGTTTAATTGCCACTCCCTCTGCAAGTTATGGAGCGAGGTGTACGAGCGCGTCTTGTTTCAACACGGATGCTGATCCACCTTCTTAACTGTCACTGACCCCTCTGCAGCAGGAAACGCTAGACTGCATTTAATTGCATTTCACTTGTCGCTGGAGTGCATTAATGTCGTAATATGGAGCAAACATGTCGTTCCACTTGTCCAAATTGATCAGAATTTTTACATGATGAGTAGATAGGAAGGGAAAGTTATTTGCGCTGTTAATACAGGTAGCGCTGAGCATAGCAGCTGGGATAACGGGTTTGTCACAGACGGGTCGAAAGTGTGGCTAGGACAGTGCTATTTATATGCANTATGATTGCTGAATAGTAAATTGGAAGGGATGAGGAAATTACATCGGTATAATTGGAGGTGCTGTGGTTAGAGCTGCTTGGAAAGCGTACGAAAAGCCACAAAACACTTCATACAAATGAAGTTGGCTCAGGGAGTTTTTAACCAGGAACCTGCCGAATGCGAACGCGTGCTACTCACTCGAATGGTAGTATTTTTTATATTGCTAGAAGGCTGGGACTAAGTCGCTTGTACTGCGGCCACNTCGGAAATGAAGTACATTTCCCTTGTACTGCGGCCACTTCTGGCCTATTGTACCAGGTCCAGATGATAGGTGACGGTGCTTGTGCAGCAACTGGTGGAATGAAGATTGGCAGGGGAAACCGAAGTACTCCCCAGCGCCACTTTGTCCACCACAAATCCCACTTGACCAGACCCGGGATCGGGAAGCCAGCGACTAACCGCTTGAGCTACGGCGCGGCCCAATGATAGTATTACTGTCATATTATGCCTTGAAGTAAGGTTTTCGACGTAGGGACGCTCAACCAATACACCTACACATGTAGAAGCCTAGGTTTACAACTTTCTCTTCGTTCTATTCTTAACGTACTTAAGTAATTGCTGTGAGCAGTATTTACGGATGGGACTGCCAGGAGACAGTGAGACAGTGTGCCCTTAGCCAAAAAGAAAATATTATTGTAGATAGCGAATATATTCAGCAAACTCTTGACTTAAGATACAAAAGTCGATCAGTGGAGGGGATGTCTGCAAAGAACTGTGGATATAGATGAGAATTATTTACGTATATGGAAGTTTCCACCTATTCATTTTTATATGGTAACTCATTAAAACAATAGAATGTATCAAAATATGCCTAAGGAAAAGAATGAAATGTATGGTGGGTATGGAGGAACAGTGAACATTAGTGCAATGTGTAATGTGTGTGTAAGTGTTTCTTTCGTTTCTGAAAGCTAAGTCATGCAGCCTTCGACTATTATTGCAGGTGAAGTTATGACTGAAGAACTCTATCCCTGTTGGTGAGTGCTAAGCTAGACGGTGGGCGTCGTGATGACCTGCTGTCAGTTCATGGAAATGAAATGTCAGGCATTTTTTTAGCTGATTACATGATCGAAAATTCCAGAATATGTTTACTCTATACATTAACATAGCTTAGAATACGTACAGTTATTGAGCTACCGATACGGAGCCATACCAGTGCAAAGCGTCGTATACTGACATAAAACACCAACTTGAAGCAAATGTTATCTGTTAGTATATAATCTGACACGTTACACTGATATGGATCAAGTTCAGTAACTATGTATTCATATATATAACTGCCTGTTGATGGTCTTCTACGGCCGAAACATGTAGCAGCAATAACCATCGAATATTAAAAATAAAAATATTTGTTGTGATGACAGTTAAACTAATTCCTATTAATTCTCGTATTTTACCTCAATTAAACCACGACAGCTTCCTTAAGTATCCTTTCCAGTGGCCTTATCACACCGCGGTACGTACTGGCAACTGACATTCTGACGTCACAAAATGAGCAACAGAAATCATCATCATCATCATCATCATCATCATCATCAGTAATCTGTCAGACGACAGGTCCACAGTCTCTTCCAAAACAGTTCCTCCAATTAATGCGATCTAGAGCTTTCTCCTTCAAATGACAGTATCCTCTTCTGTCCCCAAGGTCATCCAGCATCTTCTTACGTCTTCTTGTCACTTCTATCCGCCCCTCTATCTTTCCTTCCAAAACTTCTTTTAGAAGGCAGTTACTGCGTAAAACATGACCAATCCAATTAGCCTTCCGTTTTCTTATTGTGTGTAGGATATCCCTCTGCTCACTGGCTCTAATTAACACTTCTTCATTTCTCATATAATCGGTCCAACTGATCTTCTCCATCCTTCTCCAACACCACATTTCGAAACTTTCCAGATGTTTCTGATCTACTGCCCTAAGTGTCCATGTTTCAGCCCCATACAGAGCTATGCTCCAGAAATACAGTAGAGATAATACAGTCGGTTACAGATCTAGATATTGACTCAGGAGTGGTGAGTGGAATCGATTCTCGTTTAATATACACTTACTGCATGGAGTACAGCTCTTCTTGAGAAGCTGATGTTCGTGTGAGTCCAGAAATTGTTGTCTTTTGTGGAACCGGAAACATGGACACAATCCATTTGCGAAAACAAACATATCAAAGCACTTCCCAAAAGCAAATTTGAGACATATAATGAGGTGTATTTTCTGTAATAATTAATTGTACAGTAATTACCAATTTCAGGAGGAATTTCGTAAAATTTGACCTGATTCATTAACAAAATCCTCATTCCATTGGACGAACATCAGACCCTGCAAGAACCAGCGACTATCGAGGTCGAATGTGTAAACACACCTGTCTCATATTTTGCGAGTTCCATGTATGACACATCACGGAGATACTTATCGTGACGGAGGGTTTCTTGGTTTTCTTCAGCCCCTTGAAACAAGATATAGATATAAAGATCACATAAAGATATGACCACTTCCTTCCACAATCTTCCCGCTTCTTTCTCTAACAGAAATGGTACCCCTGGGGGGTAAAGGATAGTCGGTGCGTAAGGCTGATAATTGCACGCCACCCGTGAGCCGATTGTCTAGGAAGTATGGGAGCTTGGACTATTCACAACCATATGGGCTTTCACGGCCTCTTAGAGTGTTACCTTTTCCTTTACATTTTACGTCGGACACTTCGACTCGGTATTATCTGAGCTACTGCCAGCATCTTTACAGAAACCGGACATCAGTACAATAATCACGATCTCCAGATAACACGCAAGTTCGTCTACACTTTACATGTTGAAGTTTGCTAAGTTTAGTTAAATGGTAGTTTCAAAAGTTTTCTGACGATGGTGGTGGACACACAAAATTATTGGGTTTTTTTTTTTACGTTTTCCATCGTCTGGAATTCTAAGTAATAAGAGGACACGACGTTTCGGAAACTTGATCTGTTTACGTCTTCAGGTGAGAAAGTAAGACACATACTCAGTTAGGCTCCTTAGAAAGAGCTAATCTCACTCACTGGACGTCCAGTGAGTGAGATTAGCTCTTTCTAAGGAGCACAACTGAGTAGATGTCTCCTTTCCCACCTAAAGACGGAAACAGATCGTTTCCGAAACGTCTTGTCCTCCATTACCTAGTGTGTCCTCTATGATCTAGAATTCCGAACGGTGGAAAAGTTCAAAAACCCAGTAATTCTTTTAGTTAAACGGTTTTGAAAAAAAAATCGGCCAGAAGAACGGATATGATCTTTCCATTATGCGTTCATTTTATTCACTTATTACTGAAGACCTATGGACCTGACTTTAGATAGAGGAAACCGGTATTGTTAGGTTTTTTATTTCTTGTCATTTGTTCGTTTTACAATGAGGCAAACGCAAAGATGGGAAGTGGTGATATACGTGTACATGAGCACGTGACAGTCCGCTCTGAATGTCATTCGCCCGTTCACATGAAGAGCTTAGGCATTTTACGGAACAAATTTTCGGTGTTTCTTACCGGAACGAAACGAAGATGAGACAGGTATATTTTTCATCACGCACGACAGAAATAATCTGTCATCAAGTGCTATTTGGCTGTTATCTGCTCACACATCATCAACGTGGTTCACTTTGTATGAACCAGAGAAAGGTGTTTATCCCAGTAAGAAAGAAGTGAATGTTGTTCTCTCTTCTGGGATATGGTGCCGTTCCGCTTGTAGGATAAGCCCGTTTGCTTGCCTCCTGCTTCACGATAGGCTCTTGCTTGGGTTAGTCTCCCTCCCTGAAAATGGACGTGACATGTTATTACAAAAATCAGTTAACTTTCAACGGACTGCTTGACGTTATAACCCAGAAGAAAGAACACTTCAGAACTTCAAAGCCTAGAAAATGTGTACAATTTTAGATTTTACTTTACATTCGAAAGATCGCCGGTTAATGTTGTTTGGGGAAATAATCGAGGTTTATTCTGAGAAACATACGAAAGACATGAGTACACTGTACATAGTACATATACTAACCACTGTGCTTTAAAGGGTTAATATATCTTGGTCACTAAAAAGAAAAACCGATTAAAAAGAACCATTACAACATTTGAGAATTTCCGTCAAAAGCTGGGTGTTTTAGTTAAGTGTAGATATAAGACAAGGAAGATATGAGAAATGTGTACGAAATATTATTCATGTAATATTAAGGGAAGAGAACACACAAGGCGTGTAGTGGGGTGTAGATAGAAAGATTGAATTGAATTGAATAATAGAAGGATATGATTTCTCATGTGGACTAGGATTAAGACAGGAACCAGTAGCGGTTTCCATAAAAAAACAAAGAGTTTCTTGACCAATGAAGGACTGTCAATTCCTGTAGTTACGTCTTGCCCCACGAAGTTAAGACACTGTTGTGATAATTGATGTATTTGTTGAAAGCGTTTTACACCCGTAATATCCACAAATGTGTTAGCACATTGGGCTCTATTTTAATATTATTACTGAAGTAATTTCCAGGATGATATTGCATTTTCATTTTGATGACTTAGATTTTATATTTGTACACACAATACACAGACATGCATACATGAAAACCTTATTTTTTTCATAGATCATTAAGGAAAGAATGGCATAAAATTATATTGTTTTCTACCTAGTCTCCATTTCGTTCTATATAAGTCCTCCTTCGTCTACAAAATGCATGGATTCCCCTAAAGAAAATATATTTTGATCGCTTGCGCAGCCATTCATGCGCCACTTGTTGCACCTCTTCATCGGACCTAAAAGTCCTACCTTCCATTGCCTCTTTGAGTGATCCAATGACGTGGTAATCATTGGAGGCGATGTCTGGCGAGCACGACAGATGTGTAAGGGCCCCCATACACACACAGTTTGGCCTCCAGTTGGCCTGCACAGTTGAAGACTAAAAGGCAAAACTGACATGTGTGGTGCGGCCAGCCAATCGTTTTGACTGTTGGCTTGTGGGAAACTCGTCAGTCCGTCAGTTCTGCCTCCAGGACCGTAGCACGTGACGTGTGTGACTCGACATTATAGGCTGGAAGACCGTGATTGTGGCATGAAGCCTGCCGCTTTATCTGCGCGTGTATGGGAAGGAAAAGGAGGGGGTAAACTGTCATAGTTTTGCTTGTAAGGTCAATCGGAAGGCCAAACTGTGTGTGTATGGGGGGCCTAAGACACTCGAAGTGCAGGTCCTCCATGGTTGCAACTGTTGCACTGGCAGTATGAGTCCGAGCATTGTCACGCTGCAATAAAGCACCTGTACTTGGAAGTCCGCATCGTTTGGGTTTCATTTCGGGGCAACAATGATTCCCGAGATCTGTATGTGTGGCACTGGTGACAGTGTTCCCCTTTGACATGTAGTGCTCCAAAATGACACCTCGTTCATCCCCAAATTGAGTCATCATAACCTTCCTTGCAGATGGCTGCGTGCAGAACTTGCTTTTGGTGAGGAGGGGTTGTGCCATTCTTTGCTCGTTCTCATGGTTTCCGGCTGGTGGTACTGAACCCAGGTTTCATCTCCGGTAACAATTCTCGATAGGAAATCAACACTTTCTTCTTCAAAGCGCCGCAAATTTCTTGACAGGCATCAATATGTCGTTATATCAATTCTAGAGTCAGCTGCCATGGCACCCAATTTGCAAACTTTGTGGAACACATCATGGATGATGTGGTGTGCTGAACAGTGACTGATGTCCAGAAGTGCGCCTGTGTCATTTGCCGTCGCTCAGCGATTTTCCATCGCGATGCGTTGAACTGCTGCAGTCGACTCCTGTTTCACTGCTCGGTGTGCCTGACCCGGTCGAGGAGAGTCTCTCACTAAACTCACGCCGTTTCGGAACTTCCTACTCCACTCGTAAACTTGCTGGAGTGATAGGCGTCCATCACCATACTGAACCTTCATTCGTCGATAAATTTCGATAGGTTTTACCCCTTCACTGCTAAAAAAAACGGATTACAACGCTGTTCCTCTTTAATGACATATCCCAAGTGGTGCGGCCATCTTCATACTGCTACTATGACGTCATGGGCTCGTTTGTACCGTGTTCCCGTCTGCAGGACACTCTTTTAAATCGCTGGTAACGTTACTATCAACTTACAGGACAATGGCATGGTGTTCAGAATTTATATCGCAATTTAAAAATTTCCTTTGATTCGCCCTCGTACATGCATACACACATGTTCTAGCCTCTACAGCCATTTCTATGCAATAGGCGAAAAAACAACGGTGTTATGCAACCAGCTTCGAGGCAGGGATAGGTAAAAACGTTCCCGCGGCAACCAATACGAACACAACAATAGAGTTAATCTTGAAAATTATGTTTCTAGATTTGAGAGTTGACAGAGTTTTAGTTGAAGGTCCGGCAGTGAAGTGAAGTCTTTATATGTACCGTAGTTATAGTGTTAAAATCCATTGCCAGGATACGACTAGTGAAGACTGAAAAGATTTAGCATATGTTAGTGATTTGTGAATTGTGAAGATCACCGATAACGCTGTAATTACTTGTAGTTCCGAGTGGTGTGAAGAAGTGGTGAATAAATCTATATTTACTAATCTATACCCCGTCTATAGCCGAACCCCTAAATCGTGATAATACATACATACATACATACATACATGAGTGAACACAAATGATCTTTACGTTTTCGGATATCTGTTTTGAAACAATCAGATAAGCTAACACATTCGAAAGTTTAGACCTTTACTCGCAATTCTCAAAAAATTTTACGACATAAATGTGTTCGATATGTGCACTACTGTTATCTGAATACACATCAAGTTGGTATTCCAGTTTCAGCCATAATTTTTGCCACGAAAGAAACTACACTTTTGTCCAGACAACCTGTCTCACAGGACTGTTTGCAAAATGTAGTGTCCTAGACGGACAAATTGTTGCATGTACATGGTAGGCTTCGATTTAAAAATTCGTCAGTTGTAATCTAACGTCTAAACACTGAATCCTCATCTTTACCATCGTGTGCAGAAAGGCCGCGGTTCTCACCTACCCCTGGAACTTTTCCCGTGGGCGAAGTGACCCGAGAATTAAGAGGAATGTGTATGTGTGTGTGTGTGTGTGTGTATTGTGGCGTGTATACCCTTTGCTAGACACCACCTAAAAGGCGCTACAAACTGACGTGGAATTTTACATCATAACGAAGAAAGAATTTTAAAATGTTTAAAATTAGAAATATTTTTACAACTTTACAATAGTTACATGTATTATATTATTAATATGAATAACACTAATGTGGATCCATAGTAAGATATATCAATAACATAACATTCATTTAATGAAACTACCTGAAGATGGACCCGAATGTGGACCGAAACATGTAGCAGTTATTAAGTGAAGCCAATGTAAAATATTGGAATAGTTTGAAGAAAGCAGTCTTCTGGGATTTGGCACCGTGTATATGTGGTGTTAACCGACGTTTCGGAGGAACGTATCGCCCCCATCTTCAGGGTTGAAGAAGTATAGGTAAATCTGCAAGCGACAACACCGTGAGACACGGTCATAGTTTATTTTTTATTGTCGTGCTGACATCCAGAATACCTCAAATCATGGTAGACAACAGGATATAAGCAGTGAAGACAATCGCTGTTTATTTAGGGATTCATAGGAAACACATACGCTAAACACTGTGAAAAAGAATACAAAGCTCTTTATTGTGAGAGCAAGTAATGAGCCAATTAATTACTAAGAGGCCACGAACATGTTACTTGCTTACTTACTTACATGGAGCTGAGCCCTTCTTCAGGAGAAGCCAAAACTGCAGCTACTCAAGAATTTCCCAGCATTTTATGGGACCCGAAGGTTCATTAACGTGTTCACAAGAGCTCTCCATCGGTCTTTATCCTGGGCCAGATCAATCCAATCAATACCATTCCATCCTATATCCCTAAGAACCATTTTAATATTGTCCACCCACCTACACCTTGGTCTTCCCAGTGGACTCTTTCCTTCTGGCTTTCCCACCAATATACTACACGCATTCCTCTACTCCACGATTCGTGCTATATGCCCTGCCCACCTCATCTTCCTTGACTTGATCATTCTAATTATACTTAGAAATGAGTACAAGTTATGAAAATCCTCACTATGCTGTTTTCTCCAATCTCCTGTCACGTCATCTCTCTTCGGTCAAAATATGCTCCTCAGCACCCTGTTCTCAGACACCCCCTGTCTAAGTTCCTCCCTTAATGTCAGAGACCAAGTTTCACACCCATACAGAACCACAGACAAAATTATAGTTTTGTATATTCTAATTTTTATGTTTTTGGACAGCAGATGAGAAGACAAAAGGTTCTGGACTGAATGGTAGCAAGCATTACCCGAGTGACCACGGACATGTTAATGGATCATATTCAAGTACATTCATTATTGGTTCTCAAGTCCGTTGGCAAAACTATGGGTAAATAAATCATACGTAGACGGAAGACAGTGCCGCGTTTTCATGCAGAATGATACTTGTTTTCGTTTTCCTTTTGATAAAGCAGTGTATCTCCAAGCGTACTTGGTTTTAAAACTGGATTTTTTTTCATTGGCGCTACAGCCGTCATTTGGGCCTGGGACTACCTCTATGAAACTCTCCGTTTCACTTCTGTTTTACTAGATCTTAGACATTCGGTAGGACTCCTTGGGCGGGTGATCAGCTCGTCGCAAGGCCTCTACCTGTACACAAACCCAGAGAAACGCACACACACAAACTAAACATCCATGCCCTGAGTGGGATTCGAACCCACGATCCCCGTTTCCAAGCAAGCGAAGACAGTACATGCCTTAGACCGCTCGGCTACCGTGACCGGCCTTAAAACTGGATCACAGAAATAAATTCCCTTTCATAATAATTATAAATCAAACTCGTGAAATATGACGAAGGAAGTTCAATGGTTGTATATACCATAGGGGCCAGATGATGTCATGTTCACGCAAAATAAGGGTGTGGTCTTGGGGGGGGGGGAGGTGATGGGAGATCAGACTTCCGGTCAGACAACTTTCTCTCTTCTCTAGACCTCTTGTCTCTTTCTATCGGGTGTGGTCGATCGAGTTGGGCAGCCATTTTGCGCAAGTTAGCGGTTGTTTATTTTTTATCCATCACAGTTGTTAAAATCAACAAAACACAATACTACTGTCGGTTAAATGCTAGAAGGCAAGAAGCAATGAGGCGTCCTTGCAGCTTCAACATATGTTTGGTGTGAGGGCTTGTTAGATTTTGCAGTAACTGGGACAGTGCGCCTTGCACTGAAGTGGCGAGAAATCCCAGCACAATTAGGTTCCAAACCCGAGATGGGAAGAGACTTCCTCGGGGAACTATTGACGGATGGAAGGATAGTGTTAAATTTGAATCTTAAATAAATTGGGGTTGCGACAGGATTAATCTGGCTGAGATTAGGGACCAGTGGAGAGAAACGAAAGATCGTATTCATAAAGTCCCGTGTTCAAATCCCGGCTCAGAAATGGGATAATCATACAAAGGGATTTCGTGGCTTTCCTTAGTCCCTCCAGGCAATTTCTGGCATAGCACCTCCAATCATTTAGTAACCACCTTCTTTCATATCCTTTCTAATTCATCATTCCCTGTTATCCTTCCATTCGAATCTATATATTCTGAGTTAATTGCAACGTCGTTAAGTAAGCCGAAAGTCAAATACAGTAATATAAGATTTAGTAGTGGTCCCTTGTGAACACGGTAATAAACCTTTCAGTTATATGCAAGACGAGGTATATCTTTTTCAAGTGACCCACTGTAAGATTCTCAAAAATTAATCTGCTCCAGTGAGGTAGCTATGAGTCTCTGCCCCTGAAATAACCCACCAGATATTAATTGGTCGGGATATCAGTTCTGTCTGGAGCCCCAATATCCCGATACCACTGGACTCCTGTCATTCCCACCAAAAACAAAACAAACCAATTCCGTGCTTTTAGTCCACAAGCGAACTATACTGACCGAGCGACCGCCGCTTGTCGGAGAAGTTAGTGCGAACTTTAGCGGATAGAAGGTGTTGCATGGTCAGCGCAACGGATCCCATGGTCGTTAATTTCGGTTTTCTAGACCGGGGCCGCTATTTCCTTGAAGCGGCTCCTCAGTTATCCTCACGAGGCTGAGTGGACCCCATTCCAAACTCATTACTTCCCAGAAAATCTGGTAGCGCCTGGAATCGAACTCGGACATCTAGATCTGTAGCAAGGAGCTGTGACCACTAGACCACAGAGGCGGTCAATTCTAGGCCACAGCGTAAAATTATAAAATATATACTGTTATGTTCACCTTTCACGAATTATGCATTCTTGTATTTTTTTTCTTTCCTCTTGCTTCCATTTTCGGAGCTTGCTCCCACTTTGGAGCGTAAGGCTGATTTCTCCATTTTTTTATTATTTTACAGACGATAGAACTCTTTGGACGGGTGATCAGCTCGTCGCAAGGCCTCTACCTAAACACAGGACAACACAAACACAGAATAAACGCATAGATACACCAAAAATCCATGACTTGTGTGGGATTCGAACCCACGATCCCGGCTTCCTAGCGAGGTAGACAGTACGTGCCTTAGACCTCTCGGCTACCGTTATCGGCCCTCTTGTATATACTGAATCGCAATTAATACCAAAGAAGTGAATACTAGACGTATGACAAGACTCCTTGGTGGTACAATTGGTCAGTCTCAAGGCCTCTGCTTGCAATGACCATTGTGACATACACAAACGAGTGTATCTTTGCCCCGAGTGGATGAAATCCTCCGAGTTCGCCTGATCAGTTACTTAATCAGCATGTTACTGCCTATGCTGGGGGTGGCCAAGCAGTGTCCTCGCACAAACTTCCAATATTTCGCCCATTGTACAGGAACATGGTGCTGATCGGCGTTACGGTATGCAGGTCACAGAGGGAGAAGGGAGTCCTTTTTCGTTAGGGCGGTGCTCTTAGCGGGAATCGAACCTGGGTAGTCAAATAAATGGAAGAGACTACTTAGCGTAGATGAGAGTAAAGTATTAAGATGGATTAAACGTCTCTGTATCACAGTCCGTCAATAATGCAACAATTATTAAAATATTCACCATTTAACGCTTAACACAATATATTTCGGCCACAGATGGTCTTTTCTTTTCTTCAGGTTTTTTCAATGCAGGTGGCTTTACCCTGAAGACGGAGGCAATAATTTCTTCCGAAACGTCGGTTGACACAAAATCTACACGGTGCTACATGCCAGAAGACGGCATTCTTCACAGTCATCGCCGTGAAAAGCTCAAATTTTACATAGAATAATTGTTCTCTAAGTAGGCGAATACAGTCAGCCCTCACGTGACATATGTTTTATGATCGCGCTGTATGGTTCTTGACCATCCTGTACTCTGCCCGCTTGAACAGGCGAATCAGCGGCTCCGATGATAGGATGACAGCGAAGAAGGAGATGATAGTGATCTACAGCTTAAAAAAGGATACGAACCGAGATGTGCCTCTTTTCTTCTCATACTATATATATTACAGAGAAGAAAAGTAGAAATCCACACTGCATCTGGCTTTTATCAAACCCTATGCCTTCTGCAAGGAATACTAGCCCTTTAGCTTTAAATCGCCTTTATGGTTCATGTAGATGTACATTTAACGAAGAAATCGAGGATCAAAAAGACTTTAAGAGATTAAGGACATGTATCAGATCAAACTGACATAGTGTTAGGCCTGTAAGACTGACTCCTGAATACCACCCAAACATTACAAATGCCATTACAAGACCGCACCACTAAATGCCGCAGTAGCAGGGAAGTAGAGCCTGAGGGGAGTGACAAGGAGCCTCGCGCGAGACCTATATCCTGAAAATCATATAAATATAAAAACATATTTAATAAATACTTTAACAGAAGTCAGAGTTTGTGTCACGTGAATATCGACGAAACCCAAGAAAAATAAATTAACATTTTAATTAAAATGGATTCCCACGTTCTTGCCTAACTATTATAATTTTCTTAAATTAAATGTTTTTTTTTAAATTAAATCTGCATAGGGGGGTGGAGTCCAGCTGGGTCCACTCGGCACGTTGACAACTTATTGGCCTACTGTACCTACCCCGGGTGATTGGAATGAAGATTGGCAGGGGAAACCGAAGTACTCGGAGAAAATCTATCCCAGCGCCACTTTGTCCATCACAAATCGCACTTGACCAGACTCGGGCCGCCGCGGTGGAAAGCCAGCGACTAGCCGCTTGAGCCATGGCACGGCCTAATTAAACAGTATAGTTGAGAACGCCAATAACAGACGCCGCGCGGTCTGAGGCATGAACGGTCTTCGCTCGCTCGAAAGCTGGGATCGTGGGTTCGAATCCCAATCAATGGATGGATATCTGTGTGCGTTTGTTTAGTGTTTGTGTTCTGTATGTAGGTAGAGGTCTTGCGGCCGGCTGGTCACTCGTCTGAGGAGTCCTACCGTCTGTGTAAAAGTGAATTTGAAACTGAAGATGAAGCCACGGCCCAACAGAAGACTGTAGAGCCATTGATGAATGAATGAATAAAATAGTTGGGGAACCCTGGGATATAGACCTTGGCGCCCCACCCCCGGCCCCCTGTGAGGGCCTGAGTGGATGTACTCCCATTTCGAGTGCAAGAGGTGAAAATTTTGTACCTAAGACTCAAGAAGGGGTATACTGAGAAAATTTTCCTGTTTTACGCGGACTATACAACCAAACGTCATGAAAGTGCCCACAATTAGCCCACTACCCCTTCCACAAACTATCCAATTCACCAATCGTCACTGCTCCTGTCATTCAACCCTTTCGAGTCTGAGCAACTAACATCGTCGTCAAATGAAACATAAATATAATATGAATGTATCAATATATCTCCACTCCTTTTCGACTTTCCTTTAGAATATGCCATTATGAATGTGCAGGAAAACCAGATGGACTGAAATTAAAGGCAACACATCAGCTGTTGGTCTATGCCGATGATGTGAATCTACTGGGTGATAATATAGATAGCATAAAGAAAAACACACAAACTTTAATTGGTACAATTAAGGAGGTTGGTCTAGAAGTATACACAGAGAAAACTAAGTATGTGTTACTGTCTCGTCACCAAAATGCAGGGCAAAATCATGACATAAAGATAGGAAACAGATGTTTTGAAAATGTGGCACAGTTCAGATATTTGGGAGAACCGACAACAGATCGAAACCTGATTCAGGAGGAAATTAAGAGGAGACTTAAATCGGGTAATGCTTGCTACCATTCAGTCCTGAACCTTTTGTCTTCTCGTCTGTTATCCAAAAACATTAAAATTAGAATATACAAAACTATAATTTTGCCTGTGGTTCTGTATGGGTGTGAAATTTGGTCTCTGGCATTAAGGGAGGAACATAGACTAAGGGTGTTTGAGAAGAGGGTGTTGAGGAGAATATTTGGACGGAAGAGAGACGAAGTGACAGGAGTTTCGAGAAAACTGCATAATGAAGAGCTTCATAACTTGTACTCTTCTCCAAGTATAATTAGAATGATCAAGTCAAGGAGGATGAGGTGGGCAGGTCATGTAGCACGAATGGGGGAGACGAGGAATGTGTATAGGATATTGGTGGGAAAGCCGGAAGGAAAGAGGCCACTGGGAAGACCAAGGTGTGGTTGGGTGAACAATATTAAAACGGATCTTAGAGAGATAGGATGGAAAGTTACAGATTGGACTCCTCTGGCTTAGGAGAGGGACCACTGGAGGGCTTTTGTAAACACGTCAATGAACCTTCGGGTTCCATAAAATGTGGGGAAGTTCTTGAGTAGCTGCGCAGTTCGTGGCTTCTAGGGAATAGCTCAGCTCCATGAGTGAGTGAACGAATGAGTACACTCAGGGAAGTATGTATACCGGCCATCTGTTGATCGGCGCTTGCATTTATGTTCCATTCTGCACTGCAGCGTGTTGCGACATTCAACCGTGCCAGAGATCAGAAGAAAAACGTAATTTTCGGCATTCTGCTCGGGAAGTATCGAAAGAAAAAATTAACTTACTGCGTTCTGCTCATAAGAACCCAAGGCAGAAACTGAATTTGCGGCACTCTTCTCGGGAGGCCAGAGCAAGAAACGGAATTTACGGGACTCTGAAAGCTTGAGACCAAAAGAAGAAACTAAATTTGTGGTACTATGTTCGGGACAGAATCCCAAGAAGAAACTGAGTTTACGGCATTCTGCTCGCCCTGGAGACCCCGGCTACGAAGGTGGCCTGCAGGTAGACGTTTCGCGCAACTCCCGTGATGGCGGTGACTGCAGCACGCTCGCCACGTGACCGGCAGCACGGTTCTCATTATATGACGGCCTCCTCTAAATGTGCCAGCTAACGTCCATTGCATCTGGTATCCACCTGAAACACAGAAAAATCTAATGTTACCGCTTACCATCTGTCCCGTTCCATGAAGGTGTATAGGGACGTGGAGGTAAAATATTTTGTTATGGCCTAGCGACATGGTGGGGTTGGTAGCAATCCTGCATTGTAATCGATACATCATGGCTGTACTGAGATGTCTTGTGGTCGTACTCAGTTAATCCGTTAAAAAGTAATATTACCTCAAATTAGGCCACGACCGCTTCCATCCGAATCCTTTTTAACCGATTATTCATTAAACATTTTGGCGTTCAGCTTCATGTAATATGAGCTATTGCAGCGTAGCTAAATACAATAAATCATAAATATACACACCTATATAAAATACTACTCAGCTCTGTACGCAGATGAAATATCAGCTTCACGTTCCGTCCATTTTGCCTCCGGAATAATAACCACTTTTCTCCACTTATTAGGAAGGAGCAGGATGGTGTAGCTACGAAGTACATGACTGCTATTCATGAGCTATCCCCTTCTACCAGGACCTACAGGTGGTCAACCGGCCACCGGACTAGGATTTCTAATCTTCCTCAGTTGCTCCAAGTGAATAAAGAGTTTAGTACTTGTACCGTAAACAAACCACAACCACTTTCCTTGCGTCATTTTATTCTCACTGTTTCCGTGAAACTTTTAAGAAAAATAACATCTAAAATTTTAACAGAATTTTAATTCGATCGAGGGGCACGCGGTAGCGTAGTTGGTTGAGACACTATGCTACATGCCGGAAGGTCGCGGGTTCAAGTCCCGATGAGGTCATTGGAATTTTTTCAATTGACCTAATCCTTCCAGCTGCACTATGGCCCTAGGGTTGACTCAGCCTCTAACAGAAATGAGTACAGGCATCTTCCTGGGGTATAAAGGCAGGCCTGCGCGTAAGGTTGACAACCTTGCCGCCATCTTTGAGCCTGTTGTCTAGATAAGGTGGGAACCTCAACATCTCACAACCCTATGGGCCTCCACGGCCTGTTACAGGGATAGCATTACGTTTTGTTTNGTTTTTTTGTTTTTTTACTTTTCTTTAATTACATCAACTGTTTAGATAGACAGCTGTGTGTGCCCGTAGTGCCTACCTGCATAGTATCCTGAAGAAGGAAGGAGTATGTTCCTCTGAAACGTTGATACCCGCGTCTCAGCCTATATTGTACCATAATACAAAAGATCACAATATTAACCTCATCTGCTAGTAGGTACCTTTGAAGTTAATTACATACTCCTTGGGCTGTAGTCCGCAAGCGGACTATACCGACAGAACGACCGCCGCTTGTCGGCGAAGTTAATGCCAACTTTTGAGGATAGAGGGTGTCACGTGGTCAACGTAACGGATCCCCATGTCTATTAATCTCCGTTCTCTAGACCGGATCCGCTATTTCCTTGAAATAGCTCCTCAATTATCCTCTCGAGGCTGAGTGGACCCCGTTCCAGACCCACTACTTCTTAGAAAATCTGGTAGTGCCGGGAATCGAACCCGGGACCTCTGTAGCTGTATCCAGGAACTCTGACCACTTGACCAAAGAGGCGGTCTAATTCTTAACAGATACATTTTTCGGGACCGATTATTGCGCACTTTAGCTCTGTCAAGGCGACAGGGTGTTGCTTGGGGTGTTCGAATCTGATCTAGGCTAGAACTATCTGTTACCTCCAAGCCTAGGCTAGAACTATCTGTTACCTTCAAGTCATAATTCTAGGAAGTGATTCCCTGGCCTGGTTCCTAGGAGATCGTAATCGATACTTTACAGTACATATAACGAAAGACTGAATGAAAGAAACTTCTTAGGCGTTAATATGAAAATAGGTCTCAGAGTTTCAGGGTGTGAAATTGTAGACTGGATTAATCTGGCCCAATTTAGGGTCCAGCTGCGGACTCTTTCATAAAGACGGAAATAAATGTTAGAGTATATATATATATATATATATATATATAGAGAAGCTTCTCCTTCACACAAAGAGACATTTATATTATTTAAGTTGGATCCGATCTCATTTAACTAAAAATGAGCAAATTTATTCTAGCATTGTAATTTATAGAATTCGGTCACCATGTATATATTTCTCGTGTATCACCTGACGATGGCCTGCCTGTACCGAAATATACTGTGGCCTATAGAGCAGTTGCTAGACGGCGACCGCGAAATAAGCAGCTATACAACAGCCCTTGCTAGTCAGTGACTCTGTAAACAACGGTCGTTGTTAGGTAATGGCCACAAGAAATTTGTAACACACAACAATGGAATAACTAGAAAGCAGGCTTCTCTTCTCGGTCCATGCTATAATTGCTTGACGCAATAATAAAATAACTCTTTGGATATGTGATCTCTATGGGGTCCGTGCCGAGGGTGTATAACGAGGAACAGCTACCATTATGAGAGAGTCATCAGGAGGCAGAAGAGTAGGAGTTAGTTGTGAGACGGTCACCGGCCAGAAAGGTTGTGAACACAAACTGAGGAAGCTGTGGAATTGGAATCCGTTGCCAGGCAACAACCGGTCAAAGTACAGCAGACTGAGAAGAACTAGTACGTGTTGTATAGCGATAGCACTATAGTTGTTTGTAGTCATGATCTGTAAGCGTTCTTTAAATCCAATAACCAATCCAAACTTCGCCTATAGTCAATTTATCATGTGACAATATTTAAGTGAGTGAAATAATAGAAACATTTGTTAATGTGATGGAGAATTTTTTTCCGTTTTTATTCAAGAAAATGCCCTTTTGCTACAAAAGTTCTTAATATCTTTGTTAGGTGAGAAAGAGTGTACTTTTCAGAAACGCCTTCACTCCAAGGGTTTATGTAGTTACTAGGCCTGAGATTATATGGTTACTATGTGGAAGTTCATCATACGCAAAATATGAGCTTTGCAAAGCCCTTTCATTCGTCACTTTACAATATACAAAACTTAGCCTGTTCCCATTTCCTACATAGATTCACTCCTTTCAAGGCATCCATAATCCTTCACGAAATCTGTTTGTATATTGTTTCATCGGCCATTATATTCATACGGTTTATACAATTTCATATTCATCTACTTGGGGGGCACGCGGTGGCATATTTGGTGGCACTATGCTACAAGCCGGATGGCCGCGGGTTCAAGTCCCGATGTCATAGGATATTCTTTCAATTGTCATAATCCTTCCAGCCGCATTATGGCCCTAGGGCCGACTCAGCTTCTAACAGAAATGAGTACCAGGAATATTCTTGGGGTTAAAAGGGAGCCGGCGCGTAAGGCTGACAACCTTACCGCCATCTATGAGCCGACTGTCTTAGAAAATGTAGGAACCTCAACATCTCACAACCCTATGGGCCTCAACGGCCCGGTACAGAGATACCTTTACTTTTACTTACTTACTACTTTATTGTGAACTCATTGCATTTTCATTTCTTTCAAAATATGGAGTACATGTTGTAACGACTCTGTGTGTATACACATTGGGACACGACCCACCGACTTATTGCATACCTGATGCACGTCGATATTCAATGGACGCGCCTTTACATTCATGATGAAAGCGAAAGTGCTGCCCCGCGTCATATAGGAACAGAAATCTCTGCCAGTGCACACACAAAAAAGATAAGTCGTAACTAAAAAAAAAAATCTACAGTATAAAAATAAAGCTAGCTTACAATTATTATTTTTACAACAAGCTGTTCTTAGTCGTAGTGAAGGGTCTACAAACGACCGCGTAAATCTGAGACGCGTAAAATAGAAATTGTACGAGATACGTTAACAGAACAAAGCCCAAAAACATGTGGCAGCTTTGTCTTCCATTTGTTCTCACAACTTTTTTTTTACTTCTCTTAGTGGGGGGTGGAGTCCAACTGGGTCCACTCGGCACGGCGGCCACTGATTGGCCTATTGTAGCCTGTCCCGGATGATTATGATGATGGCGAATTTGGTGGAATGAAGATTGGCAGGGGAAACTGAATTACTCGGAGAAAACTGCCCCAGCGCCACTTTGTCCACCACAAATCCCACTTGACAAGACTCGAGATCGAACTCGTGGTGGGAAGCCAGCAACTAACCGCTTGAGCTATGGCGCAACCACTTCTGACATCTTCAAGTTTCTGAAATTGTTCTATGTTCTTCGGACTTACACGAACTGCATTACTTAGGTCAAATAGATGGGATTAATGGTGAAAGAAATTGGGTTTGAGAATGTGAAAACGAATTTTGGGGGAAAGATTTGGGAGCCGGGGCTACATGAAGAGCAGTGAACTCTTATTCAGCAGAGCAACTGCTACGTTCTCAAGCAGGTTTCCGCTCCATGGAATAATGTGGTTAGTTACGAGAAACCCTGAAGACATGACAGCACTTGAAAGAAGAATTCATATATCGGAAGATAATATTAAAATGTGTCTTAAAATTACTGTGGAAATATACATTTTATTAAGCTGCCTTGGGAGACACAATGGCAAGCTATTGAATAAGGAATTAACCTTCTGGTTCCGTAATTGGCAGGGAATATCTTGATCAGCTTAGCGACTTCTAGCTTCTAAATAAGTGTGATGACCATGGAGTTGGTTACGTACATTGGTTGAAAATTTTTGAGAGACAAGATTATGTGAGAGACCTACGAGTAGATTGGAAAATGATATTAAACCTGATATTCGTGTATTGGGATGTGAAGTTTATGGAGTGGATTTATCTAGCTCAGAATGTGGTCTGCACAAAAAGTAACGTCTGGGTTACATACAAGGAAGGACCGCACCATAGCTCAAGCAGATAGGCGCTGGCTTCCCACCGCAGCGGCCCGGGTTCGATCCCGGGTCTGGTCAAGTGAGATTTGCGGTGGACAAAGTGGCGCTGGGGCAGGTTTTCTCCGATTACTTCGGTTTCCCCTGCCAATCTTCATTCCACCAATTGCTCCACAATCACC
>NW_019745079.1:618472-651930 GCF_002891405.2 Cryptotermes secundus
TGGTCTCTTTCCTTCTGGCTTTCCCACCAATATCCTGTACGTATTTCTCGTCTGCCCCATTCATGCTGCATGCCCTGTCCACCTCATCTTCCTTGACTTGATCATTCTAATTATACTCGGAAAAGAGTACAAGTTATGAAGCTCCTCATTATGCAGTTTTCTCCAACCTCCTGTCACTTCATTCCTCTTCGGTCCAAATATTCTCCTCAACACCCTGTTCTCAAAACACCCTTAGTCTATGTTCCTTCCTTAATGCCAGAGACCAAATTTCACACCCATACAGAACCACAGGCAAAATTATAGTTTTGTATATTCTAATTTTTATGCTTTTGGACAGCAGACGAGAAGACAAAAGGTTCTGGACTGAATGGTAGCAAGCATTACCCGAGTTCAATCTCCTCTTAATTTCCTCCTCAATCAGGTTTCGATCTGTTATCGTTGTTCCCAAATATCTGAACTGTGCCACATTTTCAAAACGTGTGTTTCCTGTCTTAGTCTCACACCACTAGCAATAAAAAAATGATACATAAAAGAAATGGAATTATATTGGCTGCTCAAGTGGCCATAAACATGAAAGAAAAATCATACATTATGAAGCTGTATGAAGTATGTTACATATTCAAAGTATGTAGTGTAAGTCCATGGCCTGTCACAGTAACCGCCGGGCTGAGGCATGAACTGTCTTCTCTCGCACGGACGCTGGGATCATGGGTTCAATTCCCACTCAGGGCATAGATGTTTGGTGTGTGTATGCGTTTATTCTGTGTTTGTGTTGTCCTGTATTCAAGTAGCGGCCTCGCAACGGGCTGATCCATGGAGTTCTATCATTTATGAAAATTGATTACGGATGTGAATAAGAGAGCAGGGCCCTGAATGAGCTGGAAGAGCCATTAAAAAAAAAAGTGTAAATCCTTGAAGCAAGATGACGAAAAATTTTCAGTTTCGTTTAAGAAGTTCAGAAGCGTCTGCAGAATATTTCCACAAGTTCATTGTCTACACGGGTTAGGTATCAAGTTGTTTGCTGCTTAGCATTTGTCGGCATATCTATTGTTCGTAGCTGCTGCTTATTGATTTTGTGTATCACTCTTGCATGAAAGTAGCATTGCCCCTGGCAGTTCATCTCTCGGACCACCAAGTATCTAATTAAGCAAAGGGAACAACAAGTCATTTAATTCCTTCAATCAAAATCCTCGTAAACCTGCGATGAATAATACGTCGTCATACGTCTTTGAAATAATGAAGCTAAGTGTACGTTATTTACCGGCTATCAACACAGTACCACGATCATAATCGAAACGTATAGATCAGAGTCAATTTTCCGGATTGTTCGTTCATTGATAAAAGTGTTTCACGATATGGAATATTTTCGTCGATATATAATAAGTAGATCTGTTAAAATAGCTGTATTTTCTTGTCACACTCACCCTTGCAGATTTTCAGAATTCGATGATGCAAAACCTTGAAAGATAAAGTAGCAGACTACATTAAATTTTTGTTGTAAAATTTATCTTTTACTCCCGATGGACTTCGAGGCCTACTGCGCCCCCTCTCCAATTTGCGTCTGAGAGTATTTTGCTGGGTATAGAGGAGCTGGGGTGGAGGGAGTAAAAGTGGTTGATCACCTTTGTCTGGTGCCATGGGTGAAAATGCCTGGGTCTGTGTCCCATTCGTCTTCGTAACGTGGTGCTCAAATAAGAACAGAAACAAATATACTTTCCTTTGCTTTAATCTAAATTATAAAACTTGTCATGAGATCTACTAAATAATCCACTTGGCTAGTTCAGACTCCATATGTGTATGCTTTTCCCACCCGTCCTCCGCCCGTGCTACAAGTTCATCCCGTATGTGTTAATATTCCTAATAATGTGTTGGATTTGAGGTGACTAGGAACAGTTCTGTCTTCTGAGATATAAAGTCTTGCAGTCCGTTGTAACTCAACCGACCGTTTCGGAGGAATATATCGCAAGGCGGAAACAAGTCTATTCCTACTGGATCAGCAGAATGCAATTTTCTGTCTTGCCTGTTCCCTTGTAGCACTTCCATATTCCCTGTCCTCTCCACACGGGCTTGCTCTGTTTTCTGCCTGCACTATACCAATTTCTTGCATTGCTTACTCTTCAACACTGACAATGGAGACGATATTTATCTTCGAAACGTCAGTTGGTTACCATCGGATTACCTGGCATTATATACCAGAAATAAGGTCTCTTCCTAATAATAATTAATTGAAAGTAAAACATCGTGTATCTTCACATTAGGTAATTATCTTCATCCTCCTGTTAGTTCCTGAGTCTTAGGCCCATAAATCCTGCGTCACTAAGTACGAACGTATAGATATACTGGTAGGTAAAGCCATCCCTGTAACAGGACGTGTGGGCCCAAAAGATTGTGAGACACCGAGGTTACCACATCTTCTAGACTATCGGCTCAGATATGGCGGTGAAGTTGTCAGCCTAAAGCGCCGACCACCTTTTACCCCTTTCCATGATACTCAATTCTGTTGGAGGCCGAGTCAACCCCAGGACCACAGTGCGGCTGGAAAGATCGGGAATCGAACCCGCGACCTTCCAGCTTGTAGCATAGTCCCATAACACACTACGCTACTGCGTGCCCTAAAATATAAACCTATATATTTCAGAAATATGTATATGTTTCCATCTCTGTATTTGTCTCAGTTCTCTCACATAGTGCTTTAAAGTGTGCCCCTTCTCATCCCGCGCCCTCGGATTCCCGGTGGAGAAGACCGCCTCCAGGTATGGAGGAAAGCAACGAATACAGTACTTGCAGCGAACAAGCAGTCGAGGACACCCGACAAATATTAACCCCCATAAGAGGGAGTAACATTTTCTCACCACACAATTCGGCCCAAAGACATTGCATGTACTTCCTCTTATACGAATAGCCTTGCATACACTACCGTACAAACGAAATCGAGTCTTGCTCGTTACATAATTGTCCATTGCTGAATGCCAACAGCGCAACCCGCCTGATCGGTAAAATGGGGTTTGGGTCCTTAGTGTGTTTACCGTTGTTTGTCTGATACCACCACCTATGCAGTTTCATTCAGGGATCTGGCCCCTTTGTTAACTTTAATTAAAATCATTAGAACTCTTTTCGAGTAAATAGTCATTTTGTGCATCTGAAGGGAACCAGATTCAAAGGGCACAAACTTATGATGGGTGAACCGGATCGGTATAACATGAGTCCAAACGTTCAGGCGCGAGCTTGGCCAAATGCAGACATACAACATACATGCATAGACACACAGACACAGAAACAGACAGAATTCCAAAAGTCATTTGTCTATATGGGGGCTCAGAATTTGTATAAAGTTAAGGTGAAATGTAAAGTTATCCCTGTAACAGACCGTAAAGGCCCACAGGGTTGTGAGATGTCGAGGTTCCCAGATGGCGGTCAGGTTGTCAGCCTTACGCGCCGGCCGCCTTTTACCCCCTAGGAAGGTTCCTGGTACCCACTTCTGTTAGAGGGTTTGTCGACCCCAGGGCCATAGTGCGTCTGGAAGGATTAGGTCAGTTGAAAATTTCAATGACATCATTAGTATTTGTATACCAGCAAACATCTCCAGATCTAATTTTCCAGCGATCAGAATGTTTCCTCTTAATTGCGTATATGAGAAAGTGAAAATAGAACAAACTTGGTCGTCGAATTACGACCTATGCGACTTACGACCGGCTCACTTACGACCACAGAGAAATGAAAAATATAAGGTGATTAAATAAAAGTTTTTAAAAGTATATTATAAAGATGACGAAAGATTAGTAAGGTTAAAAAAATACTGTTAATAAATATATGGCCGACATAGGACCAGATCGACTTACGACCTGACAGTCAGAACGGAAGTCGGTCGTAAGTCGTATTACGGTAAACTGTACAGGTCCTCAGATTAGATTTAGCTCAGTCAGTGTAGTGACTAGGCTATGAGCTAGACGACTGTCGAATTTGGGTTCATTTTCTGGCGAAAGCAAAGATTTTATCTTCACCGCATGAAAACTATGCAAAGAAAACATCTAGCCTGATATTCTATGAGTTCCGAGGGCTTTTCCGCAAGAGCTAAAGTGGCAGGGACCTGTAAGTCATCTGCTCAGCTGCATCCAATGATGAGTTTAAGAAGCCGTGGAGCTGTACTACCACATCCCCATGTGGTTCACGGCGCGATGCTTACGTAAGCACAGAAATAACTGAAATGTTTAGGAGTTCTCTTGTGAACAAGGTAATGAATGATCTTTCGGCTTCCAAAAATGTCTGCAAATTTCGTGATTAGCTGAGCTACTGTAAGTTTCTCAACAGGGACTAAACTCAATGCAATTAGTTGATTGTTTAATTGTTACTTAGATCATTAGCCAGTTAGTCAGGCTGTTGGTTATGACCGTGTCCTGTCTAAGGCGGTTAGTAGCCGGATTTTTACAGAGACAGCCCAGGTTCAAGTCCAGATCAATTCGTGTGGAATTTGTAATGGAAAAATTGGCACTGGAATGTGTTTACTTTGAGTACTTCGGTTTCTTCTGTCAACTAACATTGCAACAAATGTCCTAGTCTTCTCTTCTATAATTTGCTGTTTGTACAGTTGGCCATTTACGGTCAAAGTGCCAAGGGACTGACTCTCGCTCCAGCTTAAGACTACAAAGAATAATTCTTTATTGCTAGTGGGGTGGGACTAAGTCCCTTGTACTGCGGCCACTTCTGGCCTATTGTACCAACCCCAGATGATAGGTGAGAGTCATTGTGGAGCAATTGGTGGAATGAAGATTGGCAGGGGAAACCGAAGTACTCGGAGAAAACCTGCCACAGCGCCACTTTTTCAACCACAAATTCCACTTGACCAGAACCTGGATCGAACCCGGGCCACCGCTGTGGGAAGCCAGCGACTAACCGCTTGAGTTATGGCGAGGCCACAAAGAAAAATTACTAATTTTTTTTGCATAGTTTATATAACACTGAGTGTACAAAGTAGGCTTAATTGAAACATTAGCTTGGTGTATTACTTTTTCTCTCACATCGATTTATCTTAATGTGTATGACATTGCCTGTGTTGCTACAGTGGGGCTCCCATGCTTACAATGAGCATAAAGCCGGCCCACATACGAGCCAGACAGCTGACCCGAAGAGGCGTTACTTAATTGTAATCTGATACAAGATCTATGGCACCTGTTTAGTGTAACGGCGTCGTCCATTCTTTGCTGGTGTTTCATAACGGCGGTGCTCTGAATCGTCCAAGTGAAAGCGACTGCTCGCATTCCTGGCGCGACGCGTGTCCACTGTCCCCCCTTGTCTCCGTACTTCAGAACGCCTAATTGGCTGCTATTAACGTGACATGGTCGCTAATTATAAAGCGGGCCCACCACGGTATAGGGTCTTCCTTGAGGAGCTGACAGTCATTCCATTCATCACAGGTTATCTGATTTCATAAAGTCAATATTTTAATCGCCATATTTACAAAATCTTAACTCTAAACCGAATCCTGAAAGACTTCAGTTCAATCCGAATTCAATCATAATATTACTAATAATAATAACAATAACAATAGGGCAGCCTTTGTGGTCTAGTGGTCAGAGCTACAGGTCCACAGGTGCCGGGTTCGATTCCAAAAGCTATCAGATTTCCTGAGCAAGTAGTGGGTCTGGATCGGTGTCCACTGAGCCTCTTGAGGATAACTGAGGGGCTATTTCAAGGAAATGGCGGCTCTGGTCTATAAAACTGAAATAAACGGCCATGGGAATTGGTTGCGCTAACCACGATAAGCCCTCTATCCGCTAAAGTTGACACTAACTTCGCCGACAAGCGACGGTCGCTCGGTCGGTATAGTTCGCTTCCGAACTAAAGCCATGGGGTTTGTTTTTTAAAAATAATAATAATAATAATCATCATCATCATCATCATAATAGAGTTATGACGTAGAGAAAATTAATGAAGCTGTTTAAGCGATTCAGAATTTCGTGGGTTTTCCCAGTCTTGCTCGGAGAACTCCTGGATGATATCTTGAAATCCATCACAACCACCTTTTTGCAAATCATTAACTGCTCACCATTCATGTTTCCCTTCACACTTTATTCAAAGCAAAATAACTTACGTAATTTAAACAGCATTGTCATATGTACTGACACTCAGTAACAGCAATGATGAGATTGCTGATTAAACATTTACTTATTTAACGATGCTGATGCTGGTATCTCGGACTATACAGCGTCCAATGGTAGTAAGGTAACAGAACGGAAAGGATGTGAAAGGAAAATGCCTTGGTCTAAATTGCGGTCGCCCTAGCATCCCGGCATTTATCTAGAAGAACTGAGGAAAACTACGAAAGATCTGTTACTGTAGTCGGTGTTCCAGTGATGATGATGGTGATAATAAAATAATGCGATAACGAATGGAAATAGAAATAGCAACCAGATGTGCAGTGCAACAGTCACTCTTGCGGTTAAGTGCCCAGACCTCAAGAGAAGGAATTACTGTGTGGATCTACAAGCAGGCGAAATGAGAGAACTACAATAATTCTTAAGAAGGTGAATTGAATTTAACTTATTGAGGATCACACGCAATATCGAACTCTTGTTCAGGCGGTGATGAATCCTTATATTCCATGAAAATATAGTCTATATACATATTTTTTTCTTTGGCACTACAGCCCCAGTGGGCCTAGGCCTACCTCCATGTACTTCTCCGTTCACTTCGGTTTTTCTATGTCTTAGACATACGGTAGGACTCCTTGGGCGGGTGATCAGCTCGTCGTAAGGCTTCTACCTGTAAACAAACACAGAAAAACGCACACAAACATCCATGCCCTGAGTGGGATTCGAATCCACTATCGCGGTTTACGAGCGAGCGAAGACAGTGCACGCCTTAGACCGCTCGGCTACCGTGACCAGCTTATAGTTTATATACATCAGTTAAATTTCAGCCGCTGAAATTTAAGAGTGTACTGTGGATGATGATGATGATGATTTTGCTGGTCGAAGTCATTATTCGGTTTAAGGCATGTCCAGTGTTCGATAGTTCGAGTACTGAGATCGTAGGTTCGAAAGAAAACTGACGCTCGTCTTGAAACGTAATTGGGTACCAGGAATAAAACAGTGGCAGTGGGAATCTCTGCAGCTCCAGCAATTCGAGATGGACTTGGAATAATTGTTCGATGATTAGGAAGACTAAAGAAGACAAATGGGAAATAATAGGAAAATTTTTAACATTTCATCCGCTTTATCGTCCTAGAGTAGACACAGATATGCTGTTGGTAATCAGGAAAGACGTTGGGACACTGATACAAGTGTCAGAAACATTCAGCATAAAAACATATTTAAATGAAAATATCTGTGGAAGGAAGCCTAAGAGAAACAAGAGAAATTCATGGCAATTACAGTGTTTAATTGTAGATGTTAAGTCCATTATCAGGTTTTTACATCATGTGACTGTGGGCAATATTGCCGACGTTTCGGAGGTACAAATTGCCTCCATCTTCAATATCGTATTACATACGGTGTATGAAGTGTGTGTATATGCATCCTGTTTTGAAAAACAGCATAGGGAAGGAGAGTGGGGATTTGTATCTCTTCTGGGCCAATAGGGACAGTGGACTGGGAAATTTGTACAGCCCCCCCCCCTTAAGGGTTATTCTGTGCATCAGAAAAGAGACAACTAATGTTCCCGACCAGTGACCCATCCAATTTTTGTCCATGCATTTGGATGCGTGATATTGCATGTCTAATATGCCTGAAATTTTATGTGGCGGTAAAACGCTTCTGAGTGGAGTGTCCAGTTCTACCGAACGAGGTGTAGGCCATACATTAACGGCCACAATAGTGTCCGCACTGGAAGTATGTAGGAGTGAAAGTGTAAAGGAACAAATGATAGTCTACTAAAACCAGTCGAAACAAGCTAGGACTACCAAGTGAAAGTGACGTCACTCTGGAAAAATAAATCGCAACAGAAGGAACCGCACCACGTAACGAGTATGACGTCATATTTCGAGTTAAAATGGAACTTATTTCATGATTCATATTTCTGTATCATCTGACGAAAATGAACCGCAGAAAGAAGTTCAAATAATACTGAAAAACGAAAATCAATTGATTGAATTCAGCCCCTGTTGAATACCAAACTGAAGATGATACTAAAAACCATAGGCACTACTGAAACTTTATAAAGAGTATATAGGATTTGAGGTTGTCAGAGCTGTGGCTAGGAAGATTCTTATCTTCAGGGATATAACGCAGTTTAGTCTACTGAAAGTCAACCGACCTTCCCGTGGAACATCCCGCTTCCTTCTTCAGGATCGAAGAATAAGCCAAATAAGACACCAGGATAAGGCAGATAGCAAGGCAGCAGGAGCAGATGGCTCTCCTTGTTGCGTAAGTAATGCTTATTTGTTGCTTGGATTAATCGTCGACTGTGAAGATGGAGGCGATATGTTTCTCCGAAATGTTGGGTGAATTTTGATGGAATTCAGTGTGTTATATCCCAGTAGATAGGACTCTTCTTATCAAGGCCATTTCAGAGGTGTTTAGAAGATGATCCTCATGAGAAGTCCAGCACTGAATTTCAGAATACTACGATTCTGGGAGCAGCACGCATCTTCAGGAGATATTAACACGGCATTTAACCTAATTTCCGGGAAACTGTCACCCGAAGATGGGATTAAGGGGATAAGTGTGTCTGGGACTCACGGACAGGATATCCTAGAATATGGAGTAAATATATTCATAACAATAATAGCTTTTGAATTGAATTGAATTTATTTGCATTCCATAGACCCTAAGTAGGTTGATACCTCTGGATATGGAACAAGTCAAAATAATACCTACTGGTACAAGTAATTTTATCTTAAACTAATATAGCTTAATTCTACATTATTCTCTATTTACATTGAGGTATTCGTCTACAGAGTAGAAGGAATGAGCATGCAGATATTTCTTTAGCTCTGATTTAAAATGTTTAGTATAATTACTCAAGTTTTTGATACTTTGTGGGAGACTATTGTACAATTTTATGCCAGAAAATTTGACTCCTTTTTGATATAGCGATAAGTTTGATGAAGGTAGATGGAAGTTGTATTTTTGTCTAGTCTTTGTTCAGAAGCTAACAGTTACTTAGCTAGTTATGAAATTTCCAGAATTTTATAGAATCCAAACATTCATTATTCGTGTTCACAAAATCCCAATTATTCTGTTCTACATCCTCCCTGCCTCTCATTAAAATCCATTTTAATATTTCCATCCAGGTCTAGGTCTTCCCAGCTGTTTGTTCTTAACAGTTGTTCCTACCATGAGTTTATATGTATATCAATTAGTTTGTATGTGTGCTGTACACACTGCCAGTCTCAGCTATGTAGTCCTTTTACTAATATTTGACGAAGAATGTAAACTGTGAAATTTCTCATTATGCACTTTTATCCATTCTCTTGTTTCTTCCTCCCACTTAGGTCCAGAATCGTTCCCAGCATCCTCTTCTCTCAACCCGTGTTCTTCCCTCAGTGTGATACAAAAAGACCAGTAATAACAACGAGACAGCAATACATATTTTGCTGCACCGAAACACCATAACATGAGTGGGCATATATGTCTTGCCGATAAGCTGCAAGCATTCTATATCTTGCCAAACAAACTCCGTGATTTTAGTCCGCAAGCGAACTATACCGACCGAGCGACCGCCGCTTATCGGCGAAGTTAGTGCCAGCTTTTGCGGAGAGAGGGTATCGCGTGGTCAGCGCAACGAATCCCCACGGCCATTAATTTCGGTTTTCTAGACCGGAGCCGCTGTAGTCTCTCAATTATCAACACGAGGCTGAGTGGACCCCGTTCCAGACCCAATGTTTCTTAGAAAATCTGGTTGCTTCGTGAATCGAACCCGGGACTTCTGGATCTGTAGCCAGGAACTCTGACCACTTAGACCACAGAGACGGTTTGACTGTATATGAAAGTAAGGATCAGCTTCACGCTCTGCCCGCTACTCTCAAAGGAATATAGCTCATGTTATTCAATGTGTAGGTGGAATTCAATGGCTGTTGTGGTGACCTAAAGATTCCGCACGCCATTCTCAGGTATCAGATCCCAGTCCTTCGGTTCGTGTCTCGTTGCCTCCGTGTGGGCCCCATTCAGACTCAGTTTGTATCGGCAGCTCCCCACCGCCTTGTCGCACATATTCTAAAAAGCGTATAACTGTCTCATTCCCAAATCAGTGTCCGTTTCGCTCTTCAGCTGTCGCAGGCGGGACTGGCATGCCTGTTTATTTTCGGAATTTACACTGAAATTATAATCTCGAATTCTTTCTATATCTGGTAGGATTCCTCAGACGAGAGACCGGTCCATCATATGAGCAATAATGACACAGGAAGCAGTGGATAACTTAGACAACCCTGCCCTAAATGGGATTCATGTCTCGTGACCCTCTGCTGCATAAAATTACGTTCAGTCTGAGGATCCTGATGAGGTAACTGGGCTTTTCAATTGACCTAATCTTTCCAGCCGCACTATGGCCCTGGGGTCATATCAGCCTCTAACAGAAATGAGCATCAGGAATCTTCCTAAGGATAAGGTAGAATTGTCCCTGTGCTTAATTAATTAAGCACACCATGAAGGGGTATGTGGTAATGGAAGAATAGACCCATTTTTTCTTGACCTCGGCACTAGCTGGAGGTCAGTAGTCAGGTTCACTCTCCGGCTACTTTACCCCCGGGGAGAGAGCCCCCGTTATCCATTGGATAGAAGGTTCGGTGGACCCCAGAGCCAGCTGTACGACGTGGAGAAGAGAAAATTCTTGACCCTACCGGAACTCGAACTTGGACTCCTCGGTCGTCCAGCCCATAGCCAGTGGTCACTTATGCGATCACTTATGGGAGCAGTAATAAATACGCGTACAATTTTGGTGAGATGTTATTTGTAAGATTGTTTTGACTGGTCCCACGTGGCTCATAATGCGGTCCTGTGGCTGCCGACTCGTGAGCACAATATTTAAGCTTCCATTCTATAGAATCTGGGGAAATTCTTGAGTAGCTGAGCGACTGTTTACTTCTGACGACGAACTGTGACACACGGAGTTTAGTTATATCCCTGGCTGGAGGTTTTCAAGAGCCTTATATTTTTTTAATTCGCTTAGTGGGGGGTGGAGTCCAACTGGGTCCACTCGGCACGGCGGCAACTGATTGGATATTGTAGCCTGCCCCAAGTGATTTTGATGATGGAGAATTTGGTGGAATGAAGATTGGCAGGGGAAACCGAAGTAGTCGGAGAAAACCCGCCCCAGCGCCACTTAGTCCACCACAAATCCCACTTGACCAGATCCGGGCCGCCGCTTGAGCTATGGAGCGTCCCTTTCAAGAGCCTTTCAAGGCTTACAGCGGAACAACCACTACTTTTTATCATTTCCCGTTGAACGCTTTAGGAATAAAAGAAATTAAAGATTTCAGTAGTATTCATATGAAACGCGGTGATTTCTACGTATATGCCATATGCCATATTCCTTGTCATTTTTCCTACATAGTGTGCTAATGTGTTTGATATGATTCCCAAATAGAGATTATAATTTGTTTCCTTAAACAGTGTTAACTTGTTGGTCTTTGCAGTTAGGATGCATCGTGTTTCTTGTAAATTAAGAAGTGGATTTTTAAATATGATTTATATGAACTTGATGATTCAGGGTATCAAACAGCTGAAAAAAAATGGTTACAAAGTAATCACGCTCATTCTCATGGGTTTTCTACAAAACTGTTCGTCACATCTGTTACATCCATTTCATGGAAAGACAAATCTAATTATGGAGCCAATAAGATTAATTGTGAATAACATGAGTCAAGGAATTTCTTAGTTGACTCGGTCGGTGTCTTACAAGACAAGTAATTTGAATGAAAGGAATGAGCCCCGACGGTTTCGAACTCATTACCTCTCAAATCGTGCAGTATCGGAGAGTTGCCGCGCCCCAACGCCCACTCGTCTTCAGGCTCCTACCGCACCCCGCGCGTGCTAGACTGCCCAGGGCGTAGCGAAAGTAATGCAAGAGTCAGCAGTAACCTAACCACTCTGCCTCAAGCTTGTATTGCCTTGCAACACAGAACAAAACCCAAGTTCCATAAACTGTGTTAAGTCGCATTCTTTTTGCCTGGCGTCAAATATAAGTGTAGGCCTATATATAGCACCAACGATAAGACGTTCGTACACTTTAAGATGCGTATATTCCTTTGGACGGGAATCCTGATGTTAAGATATAACTTGAAATACATAGCCATAAATATGAGAATTCCGGTCACGGTAGCCGAGCGGTCTAAGGCATTTGCTGTCTTCGCTCTCTCGGAAGCCGGAATCGTGAGTTCGAATCCCACACAAGGCATGGATTTCTGGTATGTGTATGCGTTTATTATGTGTTTGTCTTGTCCTGTGTGTAGGTAGAGGCATTGTGACAAGCTGATCACCCTTCCAAGGAGTCCTACCGTCTGTAAAAATGATCAACGAAAGTGGGAAATCAGCCCTGTGCTCCAAAGTGGGATCGAAGGGGAAAGGAAAAGAATGAGGATAATATTAAAATGGATGTTACACAAATACGGTGGTAGTGTGCAAAAGTAAAAAAAAAAAAAAAGAAGCTTATGATGTGCAAGAGTGATGGCCTCCATTGAACACGGGTGCAGTGAAACGTGAGGAATTTCTTGAGAAGATGAACTAATCTTCCGAAAAGAGAACTCTACTCCATGGAGATAGCTAAATTTGATTTGGCTTGGAAGTACACGTAGAAGAGCCAGGATATCGCAGCTGGTAGAGTGACTCGCTACGGGGTGGACGAGCGAGGGGTCGGAGTTCGAGTCCCTGTTGGGTCAAGAATTTTATTTTCTCTATATCGTCCAGACAGGCATTGTGCACCACAGCAATCTGTTGCACTACACATGCCGTCTTATCTCAGTGCGTATTGTGCACCACAACAAACTGTTGCACTACACATGCCGTCTTATCTCAATGTACACTGTGCACCACAACAAACTGTTGCACTACACATGCCGTCTTATCTCAATGCGCATTGTGCACCCCAGCAAACTGTTGCACTCTGCTGATATCTGTGCCACATAATACAGTCATCTGTTACGATGCTGTACATTGCTCCTCGAGGATAATGGCAGGTAGAGACTACTAAGCCAGCTTCTGGGAATGAATGTGGTACTAATGTGATGACCTCATCTTTTATCTCCGTATAATGACTCAGTTGTAACACAGGTGTTGAGGCTATAGGTCGTAATATGTATAAGGAAATCCTCCTCGTGAGCAAATCCTAACTATTATCCTTACTCTAAAACACGCAACAGTGTCCTTTACCTCTCTGAAGACTGAAAGAGAGAGAGAGTGAGGAAGGATAGAGAGGACATACTGAGGCGAGGGCGTGGCATTACCCGACAGCGTCAAGTGGTCCTGACATCGATACCAGCTCTCTGTTGTATTCTGGTGAGTGAGTGAAAGCGTGTTAAGTTTGGTATATACTAGTACAGAGGAACAGGGATAGCGACTGACTACGGGCTGGACGACCGATGGATCGGAGTTCGAGTCCCGGTAGGGTCAAGAGTTTTGTCTTCTCCACGCCGTCCAGACCGGCTCTGGGGTCCACCCAACCTCCTATCCAATGCGTACCGGAGACTCTTTCCCCGAAGGTAAAGCGACCGGGGCGTGAAACTAACCACTCACCTCTAGTTAGTGCTGAAGTCAGGAAAATGTGGATCTACACGTCCACTCCTCATACGCCTTCATGGCGTAGTGCTTAATTACTTAAAGATATACATATGCTCAACTGAACAGAATTAAACAGTTATGTTTTGACTCAGGTAGTAGTTGCTAATCCAATGCAGCTACGTGACTTTAATGTTTCAAGCTTTATACATCACTCGCAGCTCTCAAGATTATAATGTTGTGCTGTACTCGGGATACAGAGACAAATGCTGCACTGAAACATAATTCGTTATCGCATTAGATACGGTTAGATACAAAATAATGTGTTTCACGTTCTGTTCTTTAGTATTTACCCGCTGAATGACAGCCGCTAAGTGTATGCTGTCGAAGGTTCCGTCGTTCCGTCAGCAGAGTGAGCTGAACTGTCGCTCTTAGTGGGGCCCGACTTCACGTGCAGTGTCTGAATTTGTCTCCTTCTTCGCCGAAAAACTCATCGCTGCTGTGAACACCAACTCTATTTAGTATTCGTGCTGTTCTTCCTCCCACGAAGCAGCCCCTCGTCCAATAATTTTCACATGTTTTTCTGACATACTCTTGCCAAGTCAATTTTGGTGGATGTGTTGAAGGCATCACATAAATGTTTACTTCAAACAGTGAAATGCTGAACCTATTACTTTCACCCATCTTTTTCCCATTCATCAATGGCTCTACAGACCTATGTTGGGCCCTGGTCTCTTCTTCATTTTCGTAATCTTTAATCTTTTTACACACACAGTATGACTCCTTGGACGAGTGATCAGCCCGTCGCAACGCCGCTACCTGCACACACAGGACAACGCAAACAGAGAATAAACGCACACACAGACATCCGTCCCCTGTGTGGGTCCCACACCGTTCTGTTTGACATTCCAAATAACTTCCAGTATACGAGTATTTATATCTTGATGGTATGGAGATTCTCTCAGAAGGGAGAATAGGTTTTCTTTCAAACGTGTGTCAATTGAATACGCTAGTTTTGATCTGCTTTTCTCTACTGCAACGAGAGTTTGTGATTTTTGTCATGTCTGAATCATTATAAATATTATTGTTTCTAAGCAAGTATTCTACACTGCATTTCAGTATATGTATTACGTTTTTGGACATTATCCATCGTCTTGTCTATTTTTTAAAAAACCCGCCCTCTTTCTTTTTGAAAACACAACGTTTGGAAGGCTATCTCCGGAGATAGGGGCTAGCTCTATATATTGGACCCTACTGAGTAGGTTTACCTGAAGACGGGGACAGAATCCAGTATCCGAAACGTTGTGTTTTGAAAAAAAAAACAAGACGGTTTCTTAAAAAATAGACAAGACGATGGATAATGTCCAAAAACATAATGCTTGTAGCAATATACCATCGTCACAAACTTTTAGATGTTTTACATTTCAGTAAGTTAAGTGAGGGTTCCTTTATTGTCTTCCTTACTGTGATAAGTTGCATTTTCTTCAGCCACATTGCCTCCTATTTAGATTACTGGAATTAATCATGTTTTAAAATTATTTCTGCGAATTTCGTCCTAACAGTCAGATGTTTCGGTTTTAGACCCGTACATGAAAAGTGAACCGCCACTGAAATCTATTACCTCTTCAACGTGTACCGCTACTGAACGCTGACTAGCACCGTTGTCAGCAGACACACACGGAAGACCGTCACTCTATCAGCACATCCTGACAGAATGACGTTTCGTCAACATACACCATACGTCTGCCATCTCCTGATTCCTTGCTCCTCAAAACCCGAAGATAACTCGTCTGTTGCGTCATTACGCTTGCAGCTCAATGAGAATGCTTCCTTTATCCCTGCACATTCTTGAAACAGAAAACTATCGAACTTACATCTTTTTCATGTGCTTCCTGCTGCCCATAAATTTGATTTCCTCTTTGCTTAATTTGTGGAACTTTCTTTACGTTGGAACTTCTTCTTTATATTCATAATACTTCAGAACGGCCCGTATAACTATGCACCTGCTCATAGCATCAGTAACTGTTCTATTAAGGAGGCAGTGATATTTTCTGAGAGTTAAGAATTTAATTATTTTCTCTTCAGTTTCACATACTTGTTTCCTTATTTCACATACAGTGCTCTTACTCAACTGTGAGCTCGCATAGGCACGCGCTGCTGCTTTGTCTAGAGGTTTTTTGGGACCCTCCGTTTTCTATTCTCTGTAGAACTTAATTACACTGTCTATAATACGCCTTCCTTGTCCGCGAATATTTCTGCCTCTATCAGAAGCCATCCTACCAGTTGGCGATATCGTGGTTTGCAGATCCAGGAAGTGACTGCAGATATAGAGTGTTCATTACGCCATTTTTGTTACTTCCGAGCGGCTCAGTACAGGCCTCCTGCTCACTTTGCCATATTAAATCGCCAGTTTTGTGAATGGTACTTTTCCAGCAGGCAAGCAGCGCTAACTGGCCCGGGTGTTCAAGGAAATAATTGGTCAAACCACGCTAGATAGTGCATCTCATTAATGACTGTAGACAAGAGCTGTGAAACTTTTATTTTCTTATTAATTGCGAGTCGCATAACTGGAAGAGGCAGTTCGGGCACCTGCACGCGAAGGGTTTAATTTTGATGAATTTAAATAGGGAAGGGTGCGTGAGAGGCATGCCGTAGCAACATGGACGCGTGACAGAGAATTCAGTAAGCTTTACCCTATTCTGTTGTAGGTCTTAGTGGTGCCCAAGGATGAAGAGAAGAGAAAGCTAAGACAGAACAAAAGAGCGGTTAAAAGGGAGAGTCGTGTTAGAAATGAGATACCTTTTATTTTGGAGGTGAGGCATTTTATCCAAACAATGCCTAACAATTCAGCTTCTAGCTCGCAGAAAATACATTGCGTCTACATTACAAAAACCAGTCGATTAATGCCGGACAGGAAAAAACGGATGATTTAAGGCTCATACGAAGCACTTAAATGAATTGTGTGGCAAAAAAATTATAGCTTCTAAATGTTAAAGGAAGTAGTACAAAGAATATACACAAAATAATGACAGTTTTTTGAGGAGTTAAAGGCAAGCCAAGAATATTTCGTCAGATGTACAAGATAAGTTTACGTTGAGCATAAATTACTGTTAAGCATACATTATTGTACGTAATGGGAGCAGCATGACAACTGTAGCTAGAAATTTTAGGGTTCCTAAGAATTAATCGTTGTTTGCTAAAAATATTATAATTTACTCCATAAAATGAATTAATGAAAAAAATAAATAAAATGAATTAAGCAATTTTGTCTGTTCTGTAAGAACCTGTTCAGAAGAAAAACAATATATCTGAAGGTGGAAATTGGATGAAATTTTTTAGATGTTCATGTATCAGCATATATAACAAACCAAATCTAAATATCAGAGCATCCTCCTAATTTTTCTCCGTTTCAAAATCCGTGACTTCACAAACACAAAGATGGTAGCAGTGGGAAATCATAAAGTGGTTGAAAGTCCTTGGATAATGTACCTTTTCGACAGGAAGCAGCTCTAGTGAACCTTGGCTGTTTTCTCTGTTTACCAACCAGTAAAATGAGGACACATATTTATGTCCTGAGTGAGACTCAAACCCAGAACTTTGCTTTATGCTTTCAGCCGAGCGATACACTTTCGAGAAAGGTAGCGTGTACAGAAGCAAGAATGAATGCTCCTGTGACGTGCATGCAGCCAGTGCTGTAGGTAAAATCTTTTCTCTATCGACCTTGAACGTATGTTAATTGTACAGGTAATTCGTGTCAGGGAGTTAATAGACCAAATTGTACTTTGAAATGACGTGCATATGCTACGGGGCGTGCCTAACGTTCAGCGCTGGGATGTCCTACAACCGTTATTATCCTGTTAACGTTCGAAGTAAGAACTGCTGATGGAAGTACTTCATATCGGTTAGGATCGCCGTGACATCATTGCAATGGAACTATTTTCTTGGCTTGAAGGTTTATAGAAATGAGGCATGCTCCTAATTTGGTAATCTGTTTCGCTGTTACATCTTTCACGGAATTAACGTCCGTGTTAAGGACTGTAAAGTAGATGTGTAAGTCGATGTAAAGAAGAAAAAAATATCTGCAATAAACGGCTCTGAAGCCTGAAGGAAAAGCGGCAGGAGCTGTGTGCACACTGGATGTTATTGTATGCACAACTGCTGTTAGGCTCCTTCCTTTTCCTAATTTCTTCCCAGACAGAAAATGCTAATTTGAAATCTGGATTTCGTCTAAATAATGCATAAGAATTCAGTTCCTACCTCATAACACAAATTGCAGCTCCGTTACAAGAATGATCAGGAAAAGAATTTTATATTTTGAGAATATGAAACCCACGAATATATTGTTTTGGCAAAATATAAAGTTCTTTCGTTAACTCTAATAATGCATATAGTAAGACCGCCTCTGTAGTCTAGTGGTCAGAGTTTCTGGCTACAGATCCAGAGGTCCGGGTTTGATTCCCGGCGCTACCAAATTGTCTGAGAAGTAGTGGGTCTGGAACAGGGTCCACTCTGCCTGGTGAGGATAATTGAGGAGCTACCTGAATGGAAAAGTAGCGGCTCCGGTCTAGAAAACCGAGATTAACGCCCGTGGTGATCCGTTGCGCTGACCATGTGACACTCTCTATCCGCAAAAGTTGGCACTAACTTCGCCGACAAGCGGCTGTCGCTCAATCGGTGTAATTCTCTTGCGGACTAAAGGCCACGGAGATTTTCTGAGTTTGAATGCATGAAGTATTCACTGCGATATAAAGGTTCAAGTTCCGCCTGTCATCCCAGAATTTGCCTAGAGTGACAATTCCATTCAGGTATATTCGGTTTTCGGGCCAAGATTCATATGCTTCTCGTCCCGAATAGAAAATAAAAAACACCAAGAACACAAACTCCGTGGCCAGCAGTCAGCAAGCGAACTATACCGACCGAGCGACTGTCGCTTGTAGGCGAAGTTAGTACCAACTTTAGCGGATAGGGTGTACCGCGTGGTCAACGCAACGGATCCCCACGGCCGTTAGTCTTCGTTTTCTGGACCTGAAAGAACGCTAAGAATTCGACTGCAATATCCGTCTTACTATTCGCTCACTGTTTCCATTTCTTCGCGATTTTCATGTGGCTGTAATGTGATAAATGAAGAATATTCACTCTGATCCCAGTACAATTATTACCAAAGTTCCAGCCACCTTTCTTCTGAAAAAAAAAATGAGTTGGAAGACACCTCTAGAAAACCCTAGGCGTAGATGCGAGGACTATTAAATGATTCTTAAGGAATGGTGAGGCGTTGGCTGTCTTCATGTGGTTCAATGTATGATTCAGTGGCTTCCATTTTCGGAAACGATACTCACTTTCAGGTTCAGTAAAAAGTGAGGCATTTATTGAATGGTTTGCCGACTGCACCTGTACTTCCTCAAGTAGAGCTCTGAATGAAGGGTTCAAGAAGACTTCACGGAATTAGTTAGGCTAGCTTAAAGTGAGCTAATTAATGCCGTGTTAACGAAAACGTATGCTCTAAACTTCTCTATTTTATTCTAACATGCGTGAACTAGACTCATAATTTTTTTACTGAGTCTCCGGTTGTTTAGAAATGAAGCTGAAGGGAACGTTTCGCTCAGCTGAATAACATACATGTATAGGTGTATTTTCTGTTTAATTTCCATTAAACTGGTGAGCCAATTTTTTTTTTCTGATTTTCACAATTTATTTTCCACGTAGGCCATAAATCAATTTTTTTGTGATTATTCGATATTTTTTTATTATATAACAAGTTTTCACTATTTATTTCTGCTGACTGACATTCTGCCTGAAATTCCTGTCTAATATCTCTTCTCCTCTTCCGATCCAAAACGGGCAGCAGAAAACATTTCATTAATTTCAATCTCTGCGTTATTTTAATTATCGAATAATATTATGCTCTTTTGACAAGGGACTCACATTTAACCTTCTAAGCACAGTTTTCGCTGTATGAACCAACTGCCTAACGTTAAAATTTGCGAATTCTTCCATTATATTTTGTCCGAGTCTTGTGATTCTCACCCCAAACAGCGATTTTCCCCTACACAGCATTAAAGAGTAGATCTTCGCAATGAAAATGCTGTGTTTATACAAAATAGTAACTAATTTATAAACATTGTGACATGCATACACTTTGCTAGACAACGACTCAATAAACACATTCCCGCGGGAGGCAACACGCACAACAGTATGATATTCGTTGCTAAGCAACGGAGCAGTAAACACGCCTTCTTAACAACAGGGACTGTGTTTTCTGTGTGGTCCATGAAAATGGTTATAAAAAGTATTCAACAGCATAAAGTGAATTGAGGAGTCTAGTTTTGAGAAGCCATCCTGTCTGGATATGAGCCGGGAGCAGAGGAATTAAACTGAGTCGAGTTTCCGGAAATGGCGGTAGTAGAATAATAGCAAGTAAAAAGTTAGGCTTTTCAAAAGAAGACTTCATGTGAAATTTGAAGTCACAGTGAAACGGTTATAAATCCGTTGCTTGGATACGACTAGTGAAGACAGAGAACCCTAGTGCGTGTGTAACGGTGAAATGTAAAGTGCGTAGACCAGAGATAGTGCTGCATTATTAGTAGTTCCCGAGTTGAATGTATAAGGTGCAATAAATACAATCATCCAATCCAAAATCCGTTGCCTATGTCACGCACCGCCCATACACGTGGCTCCAGATGGTTAGAGGCTGCATTCCATTGCCCGAGTCTTCGTGTGTCTACACAACATAGAAACAGTAGCTGTAGCAGCTACTGCTCTGCACTCACATACATTCACCTGCTCTGAAGATGGAGGCGATACGTTCCTCCGAAACGTCAGCCAAAACGAAGAATACACGGCGCCAAAACCCAGAAGACGACTTTCTTCATAATCATCGCCGTGAAAACCTCGAAACTTACATAAAAGTTGCATATGACTATAAACATCTCTTAACTGTGATTTAAGTCACTTTTGAAACACACAACTTGACATATGAGAATACAAATGAAGATTAGTTAAATTGGGCAGGTCATGTCGGAGTACACTCACGTGCGGGGGTCAAAGACTAGCAACTACTTGACCATTCATTTTGAAACTATTCACCTAATGTTAATTCTAGTTGATGTGATCAGTCTACTTCAAGGCTTGTCCATTGCGTTTGGAATGTTTTGTTTTTCGTTGCTATGTCCTGTGTATCTTCCTACATATATGATTATTAATGTAGCATTAAAAGTCATCGTAAAACAACAGAGCCTGTAGTTTCAGGACTTTTCTGTCATATTAGGAAATTGATTTTGAATTTCTTCTAAGATTGCTGTCATTAAGGATTCGCGAAATCATTTTAAGTAGTTCATAATAAATAATACACTTCTTAGCCATTCAGAGCAAAACGATGTCTATATATCACTTAGCCTTCTTCCGTCTATAAGGCAACAATATTATTGCGTTTACTTCAATGCAACATATATATATTTTCCCCCTTGGCACTACAGCCCCAGTGGGCCTAGGCCACTTCGGTTTTTCTAGATCTTACACATTCGGTAGGACTCCTTGGGCGAGTGATCAGCTCGTCCCAAGGCCTCTACCTGTAGACAAACACAGAAAAACGCACACAAACATCCATGCCCTGAGTGGGATTCGAACCCACGATCCCGGCTTCCGAGCGAGCGAAGACAGTGCATGCCTTAGACCGCTGGGCTACAGTGACCGGCATATATAAGTATATATATAGGACCATCCATCTGTTTTAACATTAAAATACTCTGCATTTTACCCATAGATTGTAGTAATGAATGTTTTACGATATTCCCACAGAGAGTGACTTTTGGACAGAACACAGCATGATTTTCGTATGGGGAAGAAATTTTAGGCCTGAGTTCTTAAACGATGTTTCGATGAGCTTCTTGCTTCATAAAATTAAACCACTAGTCTAATCCTTGTCATCTTGAAAGGACTGATGAAGGCATCTACGAGTACTTGCGTGGTATTCCTACGAATTATAATGAAAACACATCGGTTGGGTTAAAATTAACTCGGATTGACACACACACAAGAACACACTGGTATAATGGCATTATCTTGCGTTGTAAAACTGAAAATAGGCTGAAAACATTAAATGCATTCTTTTAAGATTATCTTTGCGGTGTCAAGAATATTATCATCAAGGATTTTTTCGCCACGTCGTTTGGCAGATGGGCCCCAAAGTTTCGAAAGAAATTACCTCCATCTTCTGTCCTGATGATTGACATAGCAGGTTACTCCGAAACGTTGGTATTTACCAATGAAACTACACGGCGTTGTACTCCAGAAAATACATGGAAATTAAGTCAGAGGTCCGATCTTATCAACAACACCGATCAGAATGGTTGATTGACATGGAAATCTTGATCTATTAGACAGTTTATGCGTTTGTGGCTGTCAACATTATCTTTACAACTATCAGAGAGATCAGTTGAAGATATTTCACGGTACCCTATTGTACATTGAGACTACCACAACTAGTGGTCATCATGATCTGTCCACCAATTAAGTTATCAGAACATTATCCTACGTCACAGATATATTCTGAAATGTTAACATAATACTACCCTTTTAATATGTCTGTAATATTTCGTCATTGACATGAACACAAGCCTGTAATTTTAGAGACCAACAAAAAGAATACAGAAATATTCTAGCGGTCAATTATCTGGACAATGGGAGCTCCGTTATACACGTGTACACTCATGGGGTTTAAGATTCCCAGGAATTCTCGATTGTTAATAGAACAAATAGACAGGGGATGTGAAGTTGTCCGTGTGCTTAACTAATTAAACACTACGCCATAAAGACGTATAAGGGAGATGATGTATAGATCCACATTTTCTTGACCTCGGCACTGTTTGCAGATGAATAGTCAGCTCCACGCACCGGCCTCTTTACCCCGGGTAAAAGAACCTCCTTTATCCTTTGGAGAGGAGGTTGGTTGCCGGCCTGGACGACTTGGAGAAGAGAAAATTCTTGACCCTACCGGGACTCGAACTCCGACCCCTCCGTCGTCCAGCCCGTAGCCAGTTGTTATACCGGCTACGCTACCACGGCTCCTGACAGAGGATGTGGTATACATTACAAAATAGTAATTATAAAACTCAAGATACGTAAGCAGTAGGAAGTAGCAGAAGGTTGAGCAAAATCCCGTAATGAGGATCTTCACAATTTGTGAACCTCGCAATGTACATATTATTAAGAAATATAGTCAAACAGGATTAGGTGGGAATGTGCCGTGTGTAGAAGAACACTGCAGACCAAACTTCAGTGGGAAAACCTAAAGGCGGATAAGACAATAATACTTAAATCGATCTTATAATAATTGTTTGTTAGGGTGTGTACTGGACTCCTCTGCCTCGGTATACGGGCTGGTAATAGATTCTCTGAGCCGGTCACGGAAGCCGAGCGGTCTAAGGCATGTACTGTCTTCGCTCGCTTGGAAACCGAGATCGTGGGTTTGAATCCCACTCAGGGCATGGATGTTTAGTTTGTGTGTGTGCGTTTTTCTGTTTGTGTATGGGTAGAGGCCTTGCGACGAGCTGATCACCCGCCCAAGGAGTCCTACCGAATGTGTAAGATCTAGAAAAACCGAAGTGAACGGAGAATTTCATGGAGGTAGGCCTAGGCCCACTGGGGCTGTAGTGCCAAGAAAAAAAAAGTAGACTCTTTGAACACTCTAATGAACATTCTAGTTCCATAAAATGCTGAGAATTTCCTGACTGGAAAAGCTGTTAGCGTCTCAAAAAAAATCTGATCCATGCAGTTAATTAGTTTATGGGTTAAGTCCAGTGGTTACTCTGTGTAGTATATCATTAACAAAACTTTCTCATAGTGTGTTCTTGAGTTTCATGTGATTCTCGGAACAAACAGCGCTTATTTCCTTAAACAGCGTTAACATGTTGATCTTTGTTACGGAGACATGGCGTTTTCTGTGAGGTACGAACTGAATTTTTATGTGTTATTCACATGAATTTGAGTATATAAAGAGTTAAGGAGCTAAAGAGAAGTAACAGTTTGGGAGTTATATACATGTATGACGTGTTATAATTAAAATGTACCTTAAAGGAACAAGACTGAGTTATCCATCTGGCTCATAATAATAACCAGTGATGTGCTTTTGTAAATATTTTAGTGGATCTTCAATTCCATATTAAATGAGGAATTCCTTGGCTATTTGAGCAACTGCTAGCTTTTCAAAGAAGTCGGCTCCATGGAGTCAGTTACTGCAATAATGTAGACTATAACAATTGCGCCGAATATGTGTGGAGACATGAGTGGTTTATGTCTACGCCTTTCTTCTGATATTTTAGAGCATATTTTCAATTACTGTGCATTTCTAAAATGACATTATTTAAATCATCGGTTTGTTTATGTGTGGTTTGTTTGATGGTGCAGTCAGTTGCCTACAATATGAATTGTTCTGTCTAGTGAGTTATGATTAGTGAATGATGTGGAAAGGGTTCGAAAGGAAATGGTCGTGTCCTATCCCGGCATTTACCTGGAGGGACTGAGTAAAACCTGTCAGAATAGTCGGTGTACTGGCCTAGATTTAAATTGTTTACATTCTTAATGTGTCAGTGAGGTTACGAGTTGACAAAGGATACACAGGTCTTGTCGAAGAATTAACTGGATGCTAGAGCATCAAGTTTGAACCCCTGATAAGTTATTCAGCAGGCAACACGAGTGTTCATCACCTTCGTCACAATAATTCACCTTTTCCCCACATAGCAGGCCATTCCTCTTCGTTTCATACCTCCACAACCTATTTATTTGATAGCCATTTTCTGTCATCTAAGTCGTTGTCTACCCATGTGGTCATGTTTCCCTAACTGTACAATGTATTGATTCGTCATAGGATTTGTATGCGTTTTTTAAACAAGTGCCGTATCCATTGCGCTGTATCATGTCGAGTCATGGCCCTCTCTGTCTGGCTGTCCGACACTAGCACCGGACCACCTGTCAGTCATTATATTCCAGTGAAGGGGGCCTTTCTCGGAAAGCTTCATCTCCATAGGAGTCCTTGTTTAGAAGCTGATCGTTCCTTGGTTGAAGAAAAAATTTCCTACCGTCCAAACAACTCGAAATTCATTACCATATACATACGAGCCGTCACTGGTTCTTAACGTAAGCCAGATGAAACCAGTCCCCACCTTCCCATACTGTTTCTTTGAAATCAGTTTACATTTGCTGTCCCCTCACTTACTCTAATAGTTTCGAAGTGATCCATTCTCTCTGGATTTCCCGAATAAAATATTCCATTCACTCCATCCCCCGTAAATATTACATAAACGTATATGCCCCTTCCATACAGTCGTCCTTGACTTTATTATTATTGTTATTATTATTATATATTTTAACAGTAAATTGGTTTTTATCCGGTGGAAGTGGTGCTACAATAAGACACAACACACAAATAACACACCACACTCAAACAAACCACAGCAGGCAAAACTACACAAACAATAGACACACTACACACAATGCATACAATGCAAATACAATTACAACTACAATTATATACATTAATATTAAAAAAAAGTAACCATACTATACAATAAACGGTAACAGTAATGAAATACATACTGTCATTAACTGATGCACCCATATTTAATCATAACCTTCCCTTCACTCCACTTCACTACACCTACGTACCCTTTACATCCTCATCACAATTTACTTCCTTTCACCTCACTTCACTTGACTTAACTGTATTTTTATTATTTCCCGCACTCTTCCACATCGCTTTATTTCTTACTTTCCTAACCTTTTTCCAAAATTTACTTTGTTTACAGGAGAGAGAGCCCCTAAAGCATCTGCAGGCAGTTGGTTCCAGAGCTGGATGGTCCTGTTTAAAAAGGAGTATATTCCAATATCTGCCTTTGCTTTCTGCTCCTGATTTGCCTATCATGATCTAACCTGCTCAGATAGAATGGTCTTTGTAATCTATCACCTATAGTTTGATTTGTCTCATTCTGGTCCGTCACACTAACAATCACAAAGTAGATAACTTGCAGTCCAGTGCGACACACAAGTTCACCACACTTCGGTCTTCACTCGCCTTACATGTTTCGATTCAATAGAATCATCTTCAGAGGCGTACCAGTACGAGCAGGAAACACTGTCACATAAGATTTGACGTTATGCACCAAGGTTATAAATAGTGCTCACTGTATCACAATTTGCCCTTTGCATTCACGTTGACGTGTAGATTTACGTAAGATGTTTCGTTTAGGCGTCTTTTCTGGGTATTCGATTGGAATTTCCCACTGCACGCAATGTGATGTTTACTTTTCTTAAAATAGCTTCCTTATGTATTTAAAATTGTGTTAAAATTCTTTTGTGTTTAAAAAGTTATTATGTTAAAATCATGAACCAACATTGGGTCATGTTGCTGTTTCTCCGGGCGGTAGGAGATGTCGATATTTCTCTGCGTTGTGTGTTCTTATTGTTAGTTGCGTAGTGTACGTGCGTGCTGGTGTGATAATCCAGAAGTCGATAGCATGAATCTTCGCCGATGTGAAAATTTCAGATTTTAATTATATAACATTAATTGAAAACAGATTATTGGCAGAATTATAAGTAGTGTTGTAGGAAGCGGTCGTGACCTACTTTCATACAATATCTCCACAGTTCCTTGAAAGGATTGAGGAAGGTAACAAAGAACGTATATCAGGTAACTGGTCCCCACCCGGGATTTGATCTGGGTATCTCTCGAAATGGAGTAACAAGCTAGAAAATCTAATGGGAACTTTATAGATCAGAAGAACTGATCTAATTTTGTACACTAGAGCAACGACAGTTCATGATACACAAAGGGTCAGGTGTTACCGGAGTACTGTATGACGTCCACCATACGTAGAGGCTATCTGCAGCAGAGAGGTGATAGCGGCATGTGAATATTTTTATGGACCGTAACCTCGCCCTAATGGATGCGAAGGTTCAGCCGGCCTGTACTTTCGAATTGTTGCTTTATCCCTTTACAACCTCCGCCCTTTCACCCACTCACTGACAATTTATTCTAATGGTTTCATTTTCTAAATTTTAATACCTGTTTACTGAATTCGTGCAACACATATTATGCCAATAATGACGGTAGTCTCTTCTTAAAATCAGTTGGGTATACTCGAGATTACAGTTGGTCTTAAGAGATTAAGATGCAGAAGAACAAAGTTCCTCTAATGCAGTATGAGGGGCAAGAGATATCTTCTCTACTCCACAGGATTCAGACCAAATCTACGGCCAATCCAGCCTCCTATGCAATGGGTACCAGGTGCTCTTCCTCTATGGTAAAGCTGCCAGAGCGTGAAGCTGATTCATCTCCATCTAGTGAATAGATCACAAGAATGGTGGAGGTATACTTCCACTCACACACACGACTTCGTGTAATTGTGCTTATTGAGTTAAGTACAGGAGCAAATTTATCTTACTTTACCTTTAGTATCTGATGAGCCCAACAATTGTTTATGTGTCAGGAGGAGGGTGCGCTGGATTGAACTGGATCAGGATAGGTACAACTGGCGTTCAATTATGAAAAGAATAATGAACTTCCAGGTTCCATGTAAGGCAAGGAATTTTTGAAAGCTGTAAGAATAGTGGCTTTTCAAGAAGGACTCTGTTCTGCGGAAGTGGTTACTTAATTGGTTAGTCTCGCAACTGGATATTGTCTTTCATCGGCATTAACAGTTTTAAGTGAGTCTTCAATTACTCTCACCTTTTCATGTCCTGAACTCACGATTCTATGAATCAGGATGGAAAGAGGCATCAAAGGGAGAATATGAAAGAAAAATGATGGAAGATGGAAGAACATGTGAAGGAGGAGAAAGTATAACAATGGAGGCCAGAAGGATACGAGAAGGCCCTCACTCTTCCTTCTGGTTATAATACAAAACACTTAAATGCACTTTTGTGTACAAATGCAAACCTTCTGAATGTTAGAATTTATGGCATATATATTTACCACTGTGTCTTAAAGGGTTGATTTTTGTACCGCACTTTGTTCTATGTGAAACTGTGCCCGCCTGTCTGTCTATCTTGCATTCTCTTACCATTAGATGCACTTGTGTGTCTGCTGACGGCTTCTTTGTTACAATGTGCCGCGCTGGTACACGTGTGAAGCTAGTACAATTAGGGCGTCCTCCGTGACCTATGTTTTGACGTGGAGACTGAACTCCGCATATGGACAGAGCAGACGCACCCAATTGATTCGGCGTTGTTATATAGAAGGTGGAGTCGGAACGAACACATCTGGAAGTCTGTAAATATAATAAGGCTTTGTTTTGATTGTATTAAATGTAGAACAGCAAGTTCGTGAAGCAAGGTGTGTGTGTGTCCTGGTTTTCTCCAGATACTTCAATTCATGCAGGAAGGTCAGTTGACATATTAGGTGTAAATAAGATTTATGAGGCACTGTGGTAACTACATGTACCATCTACTTCAACAGTCAAATATATTTCATTTCCCTGATAGATTGTATTTTATGTGTTTAGTACAATTCCTAGAAGTATTTCCCTAAACTACCGATTCTTAATCATTTGTACCTTACAACCCATCGGACCTATTTTAGAAAGGTAACTCCACCCTAGTAGAAACAATATTTCTTTTTGATGAAAAATATATTTACAAGTACGTGTATGCACATCTAACACTGTATTAATCATTGATGGATATTCTCGAGAATTTAAAGGTCTTACAGTTTTAATAATATATTTTAAGATAGAAAAGCAGTATTCTTCCTTCAGTTATAACCTTGCGTAATCCTCTTTAAGCTTTTTGCAAGATAAAAGAGGGAAGATATTTTATAGAACGAGGAAAAATTTCCAGAATTGAGGAAAAATTTCGATTGATTATTCTCGAGACCTCAAGTCCCACCGAGACGGCCGTCAAATTCCTTCATTCACACACGTCCCCTGATTAAAAACCGCCGTCGTAAAGAATATTAGCCATTTCGCATTTGTAACAGGGACGCTGTGTGTTTCCTGTGAGGTTCGAACTGAATTTTTAAATGTTATTTATATAATTTTCAGCTTTCAAATAGTAAACATTATACAAATTGGTTGCTTCTAGGATGTTCTGAATATTAATTTAAAATAGGTCACTACCACTTCCAACCATGTCTCTCACATTTCATTAGGTCTATTCGTAATCATCATACTCACTACCACACGTGACAAAGGATGAGAATTTAATCATCCACTTAAAATTTATGTTCTTCCAACTATTCCACTGTATGTAGTCTGATAAGTTCTTCATGAATAATCCTTGAAGTAATGCTTTCATCTCTGTACTTAACTCCATTACGAAACAATAATGGAAAACCGTATTTGGAAAGTACCTACGCAAAAGAGATGGAGAAAAGTGTAAGGGTCGATATTTGGGAAATAAATAATGCAGTCTTCTACGGCCGGGGTTCGATTCCCGACAGGGGTAGGGGTTTTCTCTAGTCCACAGCGTCTACCGGCTGTAGGTCCACCCAAATTTCTATCTTTGCCCCAGGGGCAAAACGGCCAACATGCGAAACTGATCACTCACCTCTATCTAATGCTAAGGTCAAGAATGATGGAGCTATGCTTCCACAACCCCATACTCCTTCATGGCCTGCTGCTTAATCGATTAAGAGCAGGTACAACTTTAACTTTTCCTTCACCTTTACTTTTAACGCCTTCTGCAATGCGATGCCATGTAGATCCGCGAGTGCACGCTTTCTGTAAAACGAAACTCAGTGGCCTGTAGTCCACAAGCGAACTATACTGACCGACCGAGCGACCGCCGCTTGTCGGCGAAGTTAGTGCCAACTATAGAGGATAGAGTGTGTCGCGTGGGCAGCGCAACGAATCCCCACTGCCGTTAATTTCGGTTTTCTAGACCGGAGCCGCTATTTCCTTGAAATAATTCCTCAATTATCATCACGAGACTCAGTGGACTCAGTTCCAGACCCACTATTTCTCAGAAAATCTTGTAGCGCCAGAAATCGAATTCGGACCTCTGGATCTGTAGCCAGGAACTCTGACCACTAGACTACAGAGGCGGTATTCTATACTACATGTCATTCATTATACGCACATCGAAAAAGACCAAGGAGTTGAATACCCACCGCATCGCGAAACGTCTGTAAGCACTAGGCTAAGTCTTCCTTCTGGACAGCCTTCATTTTCATTTTCTTTGTTACAGAGTCCAGGCTTGCCGGAAGAGTTCGAAACACGACTTCAGGACTCCTCGGTGAGTACTGAGTATTACAAGATTAATTAGACTCAGAGAGTTTTACTATTTCCTTTAATTATCACCATGAAATGTGACTTCAGCAAAAGTTTGTTTAGAAATGTTCTACATGGATTTCTGGTTTGTTTTTTTCGTGCTTCTTTGCCAGACGATAGATTAATTGAAATGCAAGAAACGTTTGTTTCACTCAATTAGCAGGCCGTACGGAATACAGTACAGTGTGTACGCTTACACGGGATTCTGAAACAAAATTTCTGGGAAACACTTCATAAAATGTGATCATAGGCCGTTCTGAATTACAATGTCAGAACAGGCGACCAGTGCAGTCTGGATATGTGGAAGATATTATTGACTTGAGCAAAGAGAAGAATCATTTTCGACGCAGCTAACCACGTCTATGCAGCATGTTCTGTATTCCTCTTCTATCGGTGACGCCGGTGTTCTACTGATCCACACATGATATGCAATTATTCCATTTATTTCTTGTTTATTCATTCAATTTCTATCGCCCCTTAAGCATTATAACCAACATCTGTCTGGATATCCTTTGTTACAACCTCATGATGTTGCTGAATCGGGGGTCACAGTAGCCGCGTGGCCTGAGGCATGGACTGTCTACGCACGCGCAAACGCTGGGATCTTGGGTTCGAATCCCACCCAAGGCATGGATGGCGAAGTGAGTTTATTATGTATTTATGTTGTTCTGTGTGTAGGTAGCAGCCTTGCGACAGGCTGATCCCCCGCCTAAGGAGTCCTACCGTCTATGTATGGAATTAAGAAACTGAAAAAGCAGCCAAGGTCCAACAATAGCACTGTAGAGCCATAGATAGATACATAGATGGTACTGGATTAAGGACACAAATTATGAAGCTCTTAATTACGTAATGCCTTCCGTCTTCTTTTACCGCCAAGCAGGCTAGTAACGCTCAGACGTTTGGTGGGGAGGCGGGAGTTACTGTGTTCAAATCCAGACTGGGGCACACACTAACCAGACTGAGACTTTTCGTGATTTTACTCAATTCCTCCAGATAAATTCCGAGATAGAAGCCTGTCCTTCCAATTCCTTTCCAATTCTTCAGTTGCCCTGCCACCCAACTCTGCACATTCAAAATAATGCATATACAAACTTCTTTTTGAAGTAGCAGGCTGTCGTTGAGTTCTGAAATTCTCACGACCATAAAAATGCGTATTTTTTTGGGGGGGTGGGGGTTGTGACACTGTGTAAAGTGGTAGGTGAGTACTTACGTTTCGGAGGAATATAATACCGCTATCTTCATGAGAATGGAAGCAGCTCGTTTCTCCGGTAAGTCGATAACAACTTACCGGACTTCGTGGTTCATAACCCAGAAGACCACAACATTACCTATGACCCCTGGCTTGCTTCAGCCCACATTTTTCACAGCTTCAAACACGAATGTATGGGTAATAAGAAGTCGGGGAGGAAGGGGGGGAGAGCACCATGCCGACCGCTTGGTACCTCAGTTCTGGGCACAAATGCTCCCCAGAATCTGACTAGTGTCCACTGACCTGGGTGACATATTTCATTTGCTCGTTCATAGTATTTAAATCCCAGATTCTACAACAGAGAAACACTAGGTCACCATCAAAACAACCAACCGGTTATTGCTGTTTGGGGAGGTAATTGCTCTTGATTGTGAGTATCACAGGGCCCCCATAAATATGCCGCCACATAGCTCAGGCGGTTAGTCGCCGGCTTTCTACAGCGACGGCCTGGGTTCAGTACCAGTTCATATGGAATTTGTGGTGGACAGTGTGAAACTGGAACAGATTTTCTCTGAGTACTTTGGTTTCCCCTGTCAGTTCCAATTCACACTTCACACTTCACACTCGTCATCATCCGAGATAGGTACAACGGACCCAACTCTGTCTAACATACCAAATGGACCCCATTACGTGGGTAATACGCAGAGATTGCGAGTGTAAACCCAGGCGGTACGTGTAGTTAGCCAAAAGTTGTACTTTGAACTGCTGCGCTGTTTACACTCTGTAGTCTAGTGATCAGAGATCCTGGCTACAGATCCAGAGGTCCGGGTTCGAGTCCCGGCGCTATCAGATTTTCTGAGGCGTAGTGGGTCTGGAACGGGGTCCACTCAGCCTCATGAGGATAATTGAGGAGCTATTTCAAGGAAATAGCGGCTCCGGTCTAGAAAACCGAGCTTAACTGTCGTGGGAATCCTTTGCGCTGAACACGTGATACCCTCTGTCCGCTAAATTTGTCATTAACTTCGCCGATAAGCGGCGGTCGTTCGGTCGGTATAGTTCGCTTGCGGACTAAATTCATGGATTTTTTTTTTAATTTTTTGGTTTTGGTTTTTGTAGTTCCCACAGCAAAAGAAGTAATACCTTCCTACGTATGACGCCATGTAGTCTGGTAGATGTTTACCGACGTTCTGAAGGAACATTCTGCTTCCCTCTTCAACTACCCTGAGAATTTATTTATTTATTTATTTATTTATTTATGGTCAATTTAACGATACTGTCAGCAGTTACAGCTAGAGCATCAAACGATTAATGCATTATGGGTTCGAAAAGTAGAAAGAAACTATCGTTGCCCATTTCAAGCTACTGTCTGCCTAAGCCCCTTACCTTTTGGAACGACGCAGTATGTGACTATGAAACGTCGGTAAACAGCTACCAGACTACACAGCGTCATGTTCCAGGTGACAATAAACTTTATGAAGTTGGAGTTATGACTTCGTGAGAACAACATGACTGATCTTGAGAAGTGAACCTGTGAAGTTTCCGGCTCTTCAGAACATTAACGCTGAAAATAATATGGACAAATTAAGAAGGGCATATGATTCGAAATCCACCTTGAAACGAAGCATAAAGTTTGACTGAAATGCCAATTCGTTCCGGGAGTTCTAATATGAGCCGCGTTCAGTTAAATCTCCGACTCTCCAAAGAAATACGAAACGAGGCATGATGCAGAAAGGCAAGGCCATCGCCTTCTTACAGTAACGCCTCTGAAGGGATGAGCATACCCACGCTGGTCTGCAGATGGGAACGCGAGAGTAGAGGGACCCACTGCCACACGGCGTTTGACGCGTCCACAGCGCTAAATTCTAAAAACAAACATTACTCTTCGTAGAAATACTTAACCACCACTTTCAAAATTAATATAAGCACTGGATAATGGGTAAAGAAAAACAGTCATGTGATATTGAATGAAACATCAACCCGACGATATGCGAATCAGGTCGATATATTTAGTTGAATGGGAATTACTACCAGAAGCTTATAACTTGATTTATTACGTGTAGATAGTATGGTCTTTCCGTGAAATCCTGCCATCTAGCTAGTATGGTACACAAAATGGCTCTCCCATGTAATAGAAAGAAGTTCTGGGAAGAACTAATCGCTTACATTCCTTTCAAAAAAATCTGGGTATCTGATATAACAATTTAAAAAACAGCAGCTTCAGTATATATGCGTAATGAAGGCAGTAAAACAATAGAATTTGAGAGGCTGTAGTGCAGTGCTATCCAACGTTCTTATGTACTCTGGCACAATTCACTGATGCCTATGGAGGTGCGGGCGCCACCACACACTACTACTACTACTACTACT
>NW_019745079.1:651948-978896 GCF_002891405.2 Cryptotermes secundus
TCTTAAAATTTGAATTAATATTAAAAATCGGCTCAATTATATGTGGTTACGGAGGGCGCCAGAAAAATATACCGCGGGCGCCGCGTTGGACAGGGCTAGTGTAGTGTTTGTATTGTCACGTGTTAGAGTGTGACTATAGAAAGGGTTTGGATTGGTAATCGGATTTATTGAACTCTTAAACAACTCGTGACTACAATTTACAAATCACTATCACATAGAGTAGTGTTTTTCGTCACGGTCTTCACTGTGCGGCTTGGTAGCTGCTTCCAACAGTGTAGCGCCTCGGCTTGGGTGTCCAGCGGCTCCAGTCCTCGCTGACTGGCACTTTTAAGCTGCAGCTTCCGAGCTCACTCACAAGCAGAGTCAGAGTCAGAGTCACTTTACGACTGGCGGTTTGCCGCCAGTTAGTTCGTCTTGGTGTCAAGTCCCTTGAGACCCACGAAAAAACATTTTTTTCAACCGAACACTTGCGGTTTCAGTCCTCATGTAACACCCTCTGTGACGAGAAGATGAGTTTGTCTCTCATGAATATGTTTGACTCTTCGTCAAGTGTGTACTTCGCACATATAACATGTTCCTTTTGCACTACACACAAACCCTCTGTCATTACAGGCTTTCCAGAACAGATCGTGCTTGCAGTACGTATCTTATGCTATAACGGCAACTTAGTCACTTAAACGGCCGTAAGCTTGACCACCGCCAAGTTTAAGCTTCTTATAGTTTCTACGTCTGGCTTCACATTGTCCTTGGCTGCGAATATTTCGTTTCTCGTGATTTTATATGACTTCTGTTTGTTTCCTGCACAATTTTTCTATATAATCACATACATACGGAAGGTTGAAAGTTGTGTGTAAATTGCGGACCGGTGTGGCCTTGGAAATTTTCCAATGGCGCGCAGAACAAATCATTACTGTTGTGATCGGTGATTTATAGAGGGTTAGTTTAATGTTGGTGCTTAAATGCTCACTTTTTAATAGGGAGTAGATTCGAATAAATGTTCTGAAGGCCTTGGCTTCGATCATTTCTATGTGCAGCCTTCGTGTAATCCTCTTTTCCAAGATTACACCGAGATAATTTACATGATTCACAAAGGGTACATTCCGTCCATTTAATATAAGGTGTGCCTCAGGGGCAGCTGGTATTCTTTATATATTCTCAGTACGGACCGCACAGAGAACACTGCTTCCACAGAAGCGTTCCTCAAGGCCACAGTACGGCTGGAAGGATTAGGTCAATTTAAGAAATCCATTGACCTCATCGGGACTTGAACCCGTGACCTTCCGGCTTGTAGCATAGTGCCTCAACCAACTATGCTATCGTGTGCCTCGTATTCTTACAGCTCTAACTTACAAATTAAATGTTTCCGGACACATAGTGACACGGACATTTTTTCTTGTTTTATTAAGTGGAATTCGTCCCCGAGTTTTGTATGCAAATTTCGGTTTTACTCTGCATATAAGAATTCGGTGGGTGACTGTCATCTCTCCCTTCCATCAAGTTAGCGAGCCAGCTCTTTCTGTAAGCTCCTCATGCAGTGGTACGGGGACAGCACTCTGTAGTGTGAAGCGAATGTATACGTAACACAGGCCTAGGAATGCCTGGAAATCATTCGTCAAGTAACTGGGTCTTTCAAATGCCCATAAATCTTCATTGTTCTCCTAACGGATTGTCACTTCTGTTGTGTGAGTCTGTTATCTTTATTACAGTAACTCAAAGCCTTCAACTTCTATTTCTCCATAAAATAAACCCCCTTTTTCTTCCCCCATACAATTGAACTTTCTCAGCCAGATTCAAAGATGAAGTTGTGCCTTGTCACGCGGCAGCGTTTTGAGCAATTAACAAAAGAACGTTCTGTTAATATGAGTGGCAGTCAAATGTGTAAATGTGACCTTGGGACGTTAAACAATCAGTGGCGGACCTCAATTATAGATATCGCTTGTTTGTTTGTTATGAACGTAAGCAGCCCTGCTAATGTTTATTATTGAGCTGTATTTGTTAGAAAGTGCATGAAATGAGAGCACAACGGGGAGACCATATTTGAAGATTTTGTTCTGGTATTTCATACTGATTCCGATGGACAGTAGTTACTGTGGTCTAGACTAGAGAGTATAACTAACTCTCCTGTATTCATGGGAAACCCTATTGTGCTACAATCCTTTCGACGAAACCGAAAGACAAGTCCGACATGCCAGAACGCGAATTTTGTTGGCTTCCTTTGTTTCCTCAGTCGAGAACGCACAGGCAACACGTAGCCTGACGGCCTATGAAATGAAAACATAAAGATCTGTATTTCGTCTTGGGTCTGAAATATTTTTCAGTGTGGGTTATTCTTACAGAAATGCAAGAAAATGCAAAGGGCACCTCTGAACACTGTAATGTCTCTTTTGTTGATTTGTTTCATAGAAACTGCCTTCATGTAGCAGTGCATCTGAACAGTCTATTACCTTTTCCAGCTGCTTGTACTGTATGCATAATAAATTAAAATTTTTTGACACTTATGATTCATATGTTTTCTACAGAACTTTTCTGTCTTCTTGAGTTAAACTTTATGGTAGAAATTGGCATTATCCTTCTGTAGGACAGTTCTTACTGTTCATCACCTCTGCATTCTGTACTCATATACATGTTCTTCTTATAATTTGAAAGTAAATAAGGATCATTTCCCTTAAGAGAATTAATGTAATGTAGACACGGCCTCTGTGGTCTAGTGGTTAGAGTTCCTGGCTACAGATCCAGAGGATCCGGGTTCGATTTTCGGCTCTACCACATTTTCTGAGAAGCAGAGGATTTGGAACGGGGTCCACTCAGCCCCGTGAGGATAATTGAGGAGCTACTTGAATGGAAAAATAGCGGCTCCGGTCTAGAAACCCGAGATTAACGGCCTTGGGGATCCTTTGCGCTGACCACTTGACACCCTCTATGCGCAAAAGTTGGCACTAACTTCGCCAAGATGCGATCGCTCGGTCGGTATAGTTAGCTTTCGGACTATAGGCCACGGAGTTTGTTCTTTGTTTTTGTTTTAGACACTTCAAATTTTGAGGATATGAACTGCGTTTTAAATACTATTAGGTGATTTTATGACTTGGAAGGATTAAATATATGAGTAACCGAGGAACCAGTGATAAATCCTTATGCTTCGGCCGTCTTATCAACGGAGAAAGAGGTCTGTGTCAATTAAATGGAAACCAGAGATATTCTGGGCTAGGAGAGGATGAAGACAGGCGGAACCATAAACTCTTCAGCCTTAGCCCTTCATTCGAACTAAATTTCAGGGCTATTTTAAGTAACAGTTCTTACATGCGCGTAGCCAGCTGAATCCCGTCTCTACGTAATTTGAGACCGCAACATTTATCACGGGGTCGAATCCTGTCCAAGTCATATAAGTCTATATTTACCCCTCTCCGTTTTGGTTTTGGACAAGTAAAGACCTTGCGATGGTCTGATCGGCAGTCTGACGAGACCTGTATGTGGTCTTGTGACACCCATATTCATGCATATCCGAGTTTGGATGGCATTGGACAGTGTGAAGGCTATGAAGGACTGCATCGCGTTCTTTATTAGCAACGTAAATTAATTCAAAGTTATTTATATAACCATTGTCGTATATAATTAATATACAGGATATCTGCCATTGTTTCTAGCTGATCAGGTTGACAAAATCCACTGGGATGTAAGGGAAGGCAAACCGTAATTTGCTGTGGATTAATATGCATCTAAGTCTCTTCCTTAGCTTTTACTTGCAAAGAAAATATCTCGCAGAAATATTGGCACTTGAAACAGAGACGTAATTACGATAACGTGTCTGTTACACCGAAGGAAACGGATTTTAGTGACATACCAGAAACTCTGGTTTAATATCTTCTGCTCTCTCTGTGTTGATTAGCTCCATTTGCAGTATCTCAAGCACTGCGTTGACACCTGTTTCGAAAGACGTTGAAAAATTTCAGAAAATTATATTATGTTGCCTCATGTCTTGAAACCTAGATTTGAATTCATCTCTCAAACTCTCAACTACATATGAAGATTATAATATATTCAGTGATACAGACCCAAACATCTCTTTAGAGTTGAGAAGCGTACTGTGTTTATGTTTCTTAGCTGATCTTGCTACAGAAGTAACTTTATGTCAAAAGCTTTAATATGGGCGAAGCGTGTTACTTACCAATTGATTTTCACGCTAGAGCTGCACTGTCTAGTAATTCCGATACTGTACCATGTCAAAACGGGAGAGCAAAATCTAAAAGCCAGTCATCATCAGAAAAATGTGGCATCATAATCATGGATATCCTGGCTTTCGTCCATTTTAAGACCCTGTGAATTAATTTTTCTTCGTGAGTGTGTTGTGAGTGGCAAAGCACATCCACGTGATCTGCTTCAAAGTCATCAGAATGTCTTTAAACTGTCTAGGAAGCAGTACTGAGATCAAATTAAATTAACTGTGAAAATTACTTGATTCAGTTTTACTCTATTTATTCACAAGAGGCCTCCACTGGTCTCTATTCTCAGCCAGATCAATCCTGGCCATACCACCCATCCTATCTCTCTAAGATCCATTTTAACATTATCCATCCACCTACTTCTTTGTCTAGCTAGTGGTCTCCTTCCTTCTGGCTTTCCTATTAATATCCTGTATGCATCCCTCTTCTCCCCCATTCGTGCTACACGCTCTATCTCATCCTTTTTTATTTTATTATTCTAATCGCACTTGTTGAAGTGTACAATTTATGAAGCTCCTCAATATGCAGTTTTCTTCAACTTCCTACCAATTTATCCCTCGTCTGCCCTGCTATTATCACCACCCTGTTCTCAAATAACTTCAGTAGTGTTCAGACATATTTCCAATTAAATCCATAAATTAACTCTCGACTGAATTCAGTATGCACTGCTCTAGAGGATTGCTGTGTCTCAGACCACTGACTCTGTCACAGGCAATGCAAACAGTACGTCGGGACAACACTCCATCTCAGCTGAAAAGCAGTTAGGGTAATACGCAGATTGGATGTGACTCGACATATTTCACTCTTTGCCTAAGGTTGGAACAAGAAATATTCAAAATACTTTTATTGTTCAGTAACCTTCAAGCTCAATTGAAAAAATCAATTCATTATCAGCAACAGTGGGATTCGTGTTTTTGAAAAAATGACAGAAAGCCTGTATCTAAAGGACTCTTACCAGCCACTGTAACCAGTGCAAAGTAATAGATGTAAGAAGGAGAACAAAAAAGAACTCCTTGGCCTTTATTCCTCAAGCGAACTATACCAACCTAATGACCGCAGCTTGTCGGCGAAGTTAGTACCAACTTTAGCGGATAGAAGGTGTCGATTGGTCAGTGCAACGCATTGCCACTGCCGTTAATCTCGGTTTTCTAGACCGGAACCACTATTTTTCCACTCAAGTATCTCCTCACTTATCCTCACGAAGCTGAGTGGACCCGGTTCCAGACACACTGCTTCTCAGAGAATTTGGTAGTGCCGGGAATTGAACCCGAGACCTATACATCTGTAGCCAGGAACTCTGACCACTAGACCACAGAGGCGGTCAAGAAAGAGAGTAGTTCTTAAAAATATATGAACCGAGTTAATTTTTAGGAAGGCGAGCTCGCAGACGGTAGCTTGTATATGTGACACTCTTAAGAAAATATTTACCCTAGAGGTTGCCAAGCTTCAGTGCCAAGAGTATACACAGCCCATTTCTGTCTCCGCTATTTGTGTATATGTCACCCTTAAGAAAATATTTACCCTAGAGGTGGCCAAGCTTCAGTGCCAAGAGTATACACAGCCCATTTCTGTCTCCGCTATTTGTGTATATGTCACCCTTAAGAAAATATTTACCCTAGAGGTGGCCAAGCTTCAGTGCCAAGAGTATACACAGCCCATTTCTGTCTCCGCTATTTGTGTATATGTCACCCTTAAGAAAATATTTACCCTAGAGGTGGCCAAGCTTCAGTGCCAAGAGTATACACAGCCCATTTCTGTCTCCGCTATTTGTGTATATGTCACCCTTAAGAAAATATTTACCCTAGAGGTGGCCAAGCTTCAGTGCCAAGAGTATACACAGCCCATTTCTGTCTCCGCTATTTGTGTATATGTCACCCTTAAGAAAATATTTACCCTAGAGGTGGCCAAGCTTCAGTGCCAAGAGTATACACAGCCCATTTCTGTCTCCGCTATTTGTGTATATGTCACCCTTAAGAAAATATTTACCCTAGAGGTGGCCAAGCTTCAGTGCCAAGAGTATACACAGCCCATTTCTGTCTCCGCTATTTGTGTATATGTCACCCTTAAGAAAATATTTACCCTAGAGGTGGCCAAGCTTCAGTGCCAAGAGTATACACAGCCCATTTCTGTCTCCGCTATTTGTGTATATGTCACCCTTAAGAAAATATTTACCCTAGAGGTGGCCAAGCTTCAGTGCCAAGAGTATACACAGCCCATTTCTGTCTCCGCTATTTGTGTATATGTCACCCTTAAGAAAATATTTACCCTAGAGGTGGCCAAGCTTCAGTGCCAAGAGTATACACAGCCCATTTCTGTCTCCGCTATTTGTGTATATGTCACCCTTAAGAAAATATTTACCCTAGAGGTGGCCAAGCTTCAGTGCCAAGAGTATACACAGCCCATTTCTGTCTCCGCTATTTGTGTATATGTCACCCTTAAGAAAATATTTACCCTAGAGGTGGCCAAGCTTCAGTGCCAAGAGTATACACAGCCCATTTCTGTCTCCGCTATTTGTGTATATGTCACCCTTAAGAAAATATTTACCCTAGAGGTGGCCAAGCTTCAGTGCCAAGAGTATACACAGCCCATTTCTGTCTCCGCTATTTGTGTATATGTCACCCTTAAGAAAATATTTACCCTAGAGGTGGCCAAGCTTCAGTGCCAAGAGTATACACAGCCCATTTCTGTCTCCGCTATTTGTGTATATGTCACCCTTAAGAAAATATTTACCCTAGAGGTGGCCAAGCTTCAGTGCCAAGAGTATACACAGCCCATTTTGTCTCCGCCACTGATTCATGTCGGAAATAATATAAACTCCTCAGAATTCTTCAGAGGACTTCTACGTCCATTTAATGTTGGGGCTCAGGAAATGAAGTCGTAAGAATAACAGAGGGGTCAGTGATTGAGCATAATGAGGGAGAAAGCCGAAAGGGTTCGGTACGTCTTGGTTTCAAATGCCGTTATTTGTGTACAATTGGTCCTGTCTGGCAATAAGGATCTCCATACATTTCCTAAACACAAAGCTGTGAAATTACCTCTTCAGAAATAAGAAAGTCACACCTGCGACTTCACTCGAATGAGAAAGTCTATGATAGTACAGTACAGTACAGTACAGTACAGTACAGTACAGTACACTACAGTACAGTACAGTCTTCTTTAAAAGCTGGTAGTTGCTCATACCATCAAGAAATTACTTGCCTTACATGATTATTTTTTTTTATTGCTGGTGGGGTAGGACTAAGTCCATTGTACTGCGGCCACTCCTGGCCTATTGTACCAGTCCCAGATGATAGGTGAGGGTGATTGTGGAGCAATTGTTGGAATGAAGACTGGCAGGGGAAACCAAAGTACTCGGAGAAAACCTGCCCCAGCGCCACTTTGTCCACCACAAATCCCACTTGACTAGACCCGGGATCGAACCCGGGCCGCCGCGGTAGGAAGCCCGCGACCAACCGCTTGAGCTATGGCGAGGCCCTAAGTACATGATGTTACTTACTTACTTACTCATGGAGCTGAGTCCTTCTTGAGGAGCCGCCAATTCTGCAGCTACTCAAGAATTTCCCAACATTTTATGGAACCCAAAAATTCATTGCCCTATTCACAAGAGCCCTCCACTGGTCCCTATCCTGAGACAGAACAATTCAGTCCATACCATCCCATCCCATCTTATCTCCCTAAGATCAATATTGTCCACCCACCTATGCCTTGATCTTCTCAGTGGTCTCTTTCCTTCTGGCTTTCCCACCAATATCCTATATGCATTTTTCCCCTCCCCCATTCGTGCTACATGCCCTGCCCACCTCATCCTCCTTGACTTGATCATTCTAATTATACTTGGAGAAGAGTACAATTTATGAAACTCCTCATTATGCAGTTTTCTCCAACCTCCTTTCACTTTATCCCTCTTCTGTCCAAATATACTCCTCAACACCCTGTTCTCAAACACCCTCAGTCTACGTTCCTCCCTTAATGTCAGAGACCAAGTTTCACAGCTATACAGAACCACAGGCAAAGTTATAGTTTTTATATTCTAGGTAATTTTTATATTTTTGGACAGCAGACGAGAAGACAAAAGGTTCTGGTCGGAATAGTAGCAAGCATTACCCGAGTTCAGTCTCCTCTTAATTTCCTCCTGAACCAGATTTTCATTTGTTATAATCGTTCCCAGATATCTGAATTATATATGATATTATATATGCATATAAATACATCTCTAATTTCCTGAAAATACGTTGTAATATTTTAGATACTATTGATATTTACAGTTGGTAACAATTTCCAGGTGACAGTCTGCCAGTAAAATCAAAGATTTATAATTCCTCGTCGTCTTCCCGCAACCTAGCCCTATGCTGACTTAGTTATCCAGCGCAAGGAAAATTCATTGCTTACAGGTTGCTGATGGGAGTTAAATTTTGTCTCCCCCCTCGTACCCAATTACAAAAGTTTAATAACATTACCACTTGTAGTTGACATGTTTATGTTTCGTGTCGTTTGAGAACTTCCTACCAGAAAATGTAAGCACCATTTTTCTTCGAAACGTTTGTAACTACCTAATAGACTACACAGGATTAAACTCACAAGACACAATCCAAGTCTTCACTCCTGTGAAAATCTTAACTCTTGTACGCGTAAGCGCAGCTGATCTTTTCGAGTATTTTGTGTTTCTCTTAAAGTTTTGTCTGTTTGAGCTCTGTATCTGAGCCATGGGTGTGGGATGGAAAATATTCCAATATGGAAATTTGGCTTACATTAGTTTAAAATTCATTTCGTTGTTTTTATTTTGATTTGGTTCTCGAAACGTCCGTAACAAGGAACAGGCCTAAGCACAGCATTTAAAATGACCGAACACGAAAAAAAGACAGTGGAATCAGATGGTAGGGGCTGAACATGTATGAGAGGTAAGAAATTCATATAGCGTTTTAGCTGAAAAACTTCGAAGGCAAGAAACCACTTGTGAGACCTAGGTACAGATAGGAAAGTAATACAAAAAATATCCTTGCATAATTATAACAATTCGGTACTGGTGGTAGCAAAAAAGTCTTTTCTCTGCACACCACATCATACAGACTCTAGAGACAATTTGTGCAACTGGTGCTTTGTCTATGTCACTGGGAGGAAATGCGGCGAAAACGTGAAGCTGAGTACTCGCCACCTAGTTCCGAGAATTAAGAATGCGTTGAGCTTCATTTCTGCTCCATAAAACGTATTTATGGCTTGGTGCATAGTTATAGAAACTGCAATTTCTACAGGGGCTGCTGTTTTTTATCTAAAGAAGAGTACGGCTTAACCCTTCACAGGGCAGTTAACACAAACACGCAAGTTGCTATGGAAATTCGAAGGGTAAAGCGAGAGATGTTTCTGAAAAATTCTGTAGTATTATAATAAACTAAATTGATTTATCAGCAGTTTGATTCTATCAGTTATTTTATTGGAAGTTTAAAGTTGCGATAAACGGACATATTTGTATTTCGGAGAAAGTTACTGCACAGAGGCCGCGCCATAGCTCAAGCGGTTAGTCGCTGGCTTCCCACTGCGGCGGCCCGGGGTCGATCCCGGGTCTGGTCAGCGGGATTTGTGGTGGACAAAGTGGCACTGGGGCAGGTTTTCTTCAAGTATTTCGGTTTCCCCTGCCAATCTTCATTCCACCAATTGCTCCACAATCACCCTCACCTATCATCTGGGGCTGGTACATAGGCCACAAGTGGCCGCAGTGCAAGGGACTTAGTCCCACCCCACTAGCAACAAAAAAAATTTCCTGCAGAGAAAGAGAATTCCGATTAAAGTACAGAGCTCATGTATTGTATATATGTAATGAATATGGTTTCGGCCTCCAAGAAAACACGTCTTGTCTCTGTTACATCGATTAATGACGAGGAAACATCCGCCGGACTCAAAGGTGTATGAAAGAACGAAGTACAAATGCAGTTACTCATTTAATATTGAAGAACATAGTACATAAAGTGTCCTGCAGATAGCGCCAGATACGAATCATGTTGCTGCTGCTATCTATGGACTGTCCAATGCACTAAAATCCAAAAGCTCGAGGAATTTCACACAAGCGGTTGTTCTGCATGTAATCTGAAATGCACCGGATTCGAACCTCAGCGAAACAGTGTCTCATTGAGGGTTTTCGTAGATTTCCCCAGTCCTTCCAGGCGAATGCCGGGAGAACTTTAAATGAGCCACGGCTCTTTATACCTACATTCGTTCCACTTCGCCATTAATAATCCCATTCGACGGTATATATTCCGAGCTGATTAGAAGCCCGTTAAATACACCATAAATAAACAAATAAGTAAATATGATGGTATAGAGAACTGTATAATTATTCACGTCGCAGATTAGACATAATGAGCTAAGAGGTTAAAACAGAATGAAACAAATTAAATTTACTGAGCTTAAAGATACATGTACGTGTGTGTGTGTGTGTGTCACCAGGATTTGAAATATGCCGTATTCTACTCCGCCGTTCGTTCAAATTCCAATTGTTTTAATAAATGGGTGGAAAATTATACAAATTCATAAAATATCGTGCCATAACTCAATTACGAAACTCATTTAAAGGATACAATTTGAAATATCACTTCATGACAGAAGTGGAGGTAAATCTCCAGACATTCTTAACTTTCACTGTAGATGAAGGTGGGCTCCCAGTTTCATGATCCGGCCGCTTTGCCCTTTTGGGAGAAGCACCTGATACTATTTTGTAGGATGGTGAGTGGGCACCAGACCCCGTCTAGAGACACTTCATTTAAAGTTTAGACGTCTAGTAACATATGCAATTCCGCTATGATATTTGCCTATTTATTTAACGGAGCTGTCCGCCACACACACTGCACAGTGTCGGACGGCAGGATGAGTAATGAATAAAGAATTGGAAGCCATGCTTAAGGAAGTGGGCTCGGCAAGATTTGAGGGCTGTGAAAACTCATATAAAAACATCTGCTCCCATAGTCGCTCCCAAGGCCGCCGTTTGAACCCGGGATCTTCCGAATAAGAAACAAAAGTGTTACCTGCCATTTAACAGCAGAGTTTTATTTATTTGCTGCTTTGGAGATGCATATATGAGTTATCTGTCCCATAATGTACATCAGCTAATTGCTAATTAGATATGAATTACTTTACTATATCGCTACTAACGAAAACGTGAGTAGGTTCCAAATTTGTCATTGGAAGAGCCGGAGAGGACTGCAGGGGTTTGCGATCTAGTTCAAAGAGAATTCTTCAGATAGCGGTAAGAATTGTGAGACCTCCTGCTGACATCTATGGCCGAGAGGAACAATTATAACGAGTGCTGAAGTGGTTCTTAAACTGTAATTCGCAGAACCGTGGAGGTTCGTGCTCAGGGATTCCCTAACCAAAGGAAAATAATGTGTATGTATTTCTAATACACTTAACCGGCGTAACAGCCTACAAAACCAGAATCTTAGAATTTGCCGCCGTAACAACCTCACGTTTCAACTTGTGATTACCGAATTTTATTACACAATATCATATCCCTTGTTGACTAAGGAAGGGAGCCTATAAGTTGCTGCTGGGTGTGAGAAGAAACTGAAAATTATTTGCGCTAAGAAAATTCACGACTTAATTTTCCTTCTTAAGAGGCTGTCAGCTTCACAAGGAAAACTCTGCTCCAAGGAGCATTATTGCATTACTCATATAGTTCAGTAACTGTGCCAGAAAAATATCTGTGCACGCAGTAATTTAGTATCAACCACTTACAGATCCTAAAATACAAATAATATACTACATCGCGAACAGTACATCCTTCTATTTTCAGCCTTTCAGAGCACATTGGTTACTATACGGTATTTACAACCTGCTTTATATTTCTAAACAGCAGTTCGCCAACGTAATGTACGAATGTTTTTCGTATGATTCTTAGAATAAACAGCGATTATATCCCTGACAGCAGCAAACGATCGATGTTTGTAATTGAAACGCAGTGTGTTTTCTGTGCTTTGTGAACTTTTAAACACTACTCAGATAAACTTTATACTTCAAAGGATTAAAACTGTTTGCTATTGGAGACTGTAATTTGTTACGACCTGAATTCAGCGCTGTTTCTACAGTTCCTTTTGTCCAGATTCAGAATTTTCAGTAACAGGATCGACAGCTTTTACTGTGGATTCAGGAAAATACTGTCGACAGTCAAATTGTTTTAGATTGTTGCGAATTTGATTTCCAAAAGTTTCTTCAATTGCTCTCGCTACGTTGAACTTGGATCTGCGGGTAACAGAGGTAGCTGTTTTGGAGAAAATCCAGTTGAATGGGGAGAGGCCTGTCAGTTTCAGTTTCATATCCTGAAGGTCCATAACTCTGACCTCTGCTGAAGTCACTCTGCAGGTGCTGTCCGTGTAATCCACGATGCCTCGAAATGACAGCGAATTGCTCCCCACAGAGGCCGTCAGCGCACCGCTTGGTCCAACATTTAAAAGTTTTGCTCTGTATCTGAGAAAGAAATATTCCTTTAACTCTAAAGACATCGTGAGACACGTGTATCACAGTTTTTAACAATAAAGATGTCACACAGTGTATTTATTTGCTTAATGTGAATCAAATAATAAACGACTAGATCTTCCCTAACAGAAGTGACTGTTTTTAGTCTTGTAATTGAGGCACTGCATATTGTCTACGTAGCAGGAACTGAATTTTCAAATATTATTTTGATTAATAGTGAATAAGTTTATTAAATAACTTTGATAGACTGGGTCAGACCTACAAACTGTTCTTAAATAGGCTAATTTGTCCACCACCTGAAAACGCGTAAGCATCTAGGGCAGATGGTACCCGGACGTAAAAACTCCCACGGCTACTCTCAGTTGCGGGTATATTGGAAAAATATTTAATGCTTCAATATCACTAAATCATTTCACAACATGGTGCAAAGGGACTAAAGTTATTATGCTCCCAGTAATACTAATTATTTAAATAAACTAAATGAATAATTATCAATTTTGTGGAAAGCAAAGAATGTATCTTCATCCAGCATAAAGAATGCAAAACCCTTTGTCGCTAGACGCTTTTCCACTGAGTTGTCGACGAATAAGCTTACTGAATTCAAACACAGGATAACATTTTCAAGGGGTTGAAGGAAATACACTTCATAGACCTATGTAAGGTACATTGAATTTTAAATTTGCATCGAAGAATACGAGGCTAATAAAAAAATAAAAAAAAAGAGAATATTCGTGTAACTGTTAGCATGTAATGACTGTGAATACTTTATCTGGATGTTTTAGAATTACAACACAATACGCATCATTATTATAAATGCTATTATAGTAGCTTATAAACAGAAATGTAAGTTTTCCGTTCCCTGCTTCGCTGTTGCTAACCTAGTAGCGAACAGCGAACGATATTATGAAATTTAATTCATAATCTTGTATGTGTGTCTGGAAGCCGTCGCTTTTCTTGCTATGTACAATTATTGCGCTAAAGTTTATGAATTTGGCTCTCATGAGCATTCCCAAACTCTCTTTAATTACGTTGCTATTTCTTAATTTTGTCTGTTCGCCCTTGTTTAAAGTTGTAGCCGAATTGTTAGGCTTATGCACTTTATATTGCGACCACATCCAGAAAAAAATATGTTATTTGCTCAAGTTTAATATAAATTGGTTAATTTATGGCACACACATACAGCTCGGAGAAAGATATTGCGTTATTTTGTATACAAATTATAAAAATTGATGGGTCTAAATTTTTAATGGGATTTAAATTAGTAGCGTAGGATATAAATAAGTGAATTAAAATATATGGCCGTTTCGGATGATGCTTTACACAACAAAATAGAATTAATTCTGAAAATTATAAATACACTTTTTTATTTGTAATTAAGCCGCAGTTTTCCCTTATTTAATTTGATATTCAGTAGAACCCCCGTTACCTTGGATGTGGTTTTAACACATCCTTCCAGTGGCCGATGGCTGATCGGGTGTTATCTTGTGATACGAGAGGTCCTACATTATCAGTTCTGTGTTACAGTAACTGCAGCGATTGGAAGTTTGTGTACACTAACTGTTTGCGGTGTTTCCGAACATGGCGGTCTGAAGGACCTAAATATGGGTAGGTTCATGATTGTTCTTTAGATCTGACAAATTTAATGGTATCGTCATCCTGCAGTCTGAAAGAGGGCGTGACAATGCATATTTGTAACATTCAAAATGTATCTTCACTGGTTGCATCCTGTTGTGTGTTCCAGATATATATATATAGAAATTATGTTAACTGTCAACACAACAAATATACTCAGTTTAATGTTTTGCAATTCTATCTTTATTCCTGCTACCTGTTTCGGCCGTACAAGACCATCATCAGACAGTACGTGCAGCTACTGAACTACTGATGGATCCATACCAGCGCAACGTGCCATATTATATACTAACATAATTTTTTTTTACCTCAAGTTGGTGTTTTAATTAAAGTAGCAAATACATAAATAAGTTAAAAAATAAAAGATAAATATAAAAGTATACCATATATCAAGATTTATAATGTGTTGAATATAATGTTAAAAATATTAAAAGTATTTTAAAATGTTTAAAAAATATTAAACGATTTTTTCGCAAGGTAGGTTAAGAATGTGTATGCCAGCTTAAATATTTAAGGTTCCACTGGTACAGTGTAGCAAATTCGGTGTGCGCGCGCGCATGTGTGTGTGTGTGTGTTGTTTGTAGGTCTTTGTTGCAGAAGCTTTCTACGTAGTAAGCCCGGTTGTGGAGATCAACGACATGTTTCTATTATGTACGGGCTGTTAGTGTGTGGTTTATTGGAATGCTAATCCAACTATATATNCATTAATTTTTTTATCTTATCTATGTATCTGCTACTTTAATTGTAACAAAAACTTGAGGCAAATAATACTTGTCAGTAAATAATACGACACGTTGCATTCGTATAGACCCATATCGGCAGCTGAATAAATGTACGTATTCCTACATATAACTGCCTGATGGTCTTGTATGGCCGAAACATGTAGCAGGAATTAAGATCGAATATTAAACTGAGTACATTTGTTGTGTTGACTTACTTACTTATGGAGCTGAGCCCTTCTCGAGAAGAAGCCAAATCTGCAGCTACTCAAGAATTTCCCAGCGTATTATAGAACCCGAATGTTCATTACCGTGTTCACAAGAGCCCTCCACTGCTCCCTATCCTGAGCCAGACCAATCCAATCCATACCATCCCATCCTATCTCTCTAAGATCCATTTTAATATTGTCCACCCACCTACTTCTTGGTCTTCCCAGTGGTCTCTTTCCTTCTGGCTTTCCCACCAATATCCTATATGCATTCCTCTTCTCCCCCATTCGTGCTATATGCCCTGCCCACCTCATCCTCCTTGATGTGATCATTCTAATTATACTTGGAAAAGAGTTATTTGTTGTGTTGACGGTTGACATAATTCCTATATATATTCAAAATGTAAAACCCTTTATGTGTAACGAGTCAAACGAATTTAATAAAAACATTTATAAGAATGCTTCTGTATAGTTGTGCACAATGTGTGTTAGTTTCATTTGAGTCTGTAGGAGCTCTATTATTATAATTCTTAAACATTTTTCTCGGTATAATTGTTGCTCTCACAATCATACTATAATTTCTTAAGTACCTTGCGTATCCAAACTCCAGTGTCCTTAGTCCCATGGCCGCGCTGAACTCTATGCTGTTGTTCAGTTGTTTCAGAGTGACGTCAGCAGTTCGATGAATTGTCTCCAGACCCTTCAGCCATCCACCTTCAGCCTTGAAATTTCCACGGATTGTAACTAAACCTAATTTCTTTTCAAATGAATTCTCAAAGTCAGGGATACTAATCTGGTCTGTAATATTCTCTTTCGTAATATTTAATATGCAGTTTATGAAATCATTTAAATTTCCTATTCGGGCATTTTTACTAGATTTAAAACTTATTTCAGTTCCTGACTTGCCATCCATTAGTTGTGCAATCGTGACATTTCTGAACAGCTTGTTCAGCTCCTCTTGTATGAGGCTGTTCAGCCTCTTTGCCAAGTCTGTGTATATCGGCTCTTCCACTCTGCCGTGAAGGCTGCTACTCCTCTCCTCTGTCACACGTGGAACACCTCGGACATCTTTGTAGAAGATCCGTAAGGAAACGAGATTTGGTCTGTAAAGAAGATCTACTGTGTGAAATTGCAGCTTATTCTCGCTGAAATTCAGACCAACCAGTCCTGATATTTCCATGTTCTCAAACGTTAAATTAAGGCTACCCCTGTCAGACGTTATCAGTGCCATAGAAGTATGTTTCATAACCTCCACGGATATGGTGTAATTTCCTGTAACTTCCAACATTCTTATACTTCCATATAAACTCAGACCCATGAGGCGCAGATCTGGTACAGCTGACATCATATGAAAAGGTGAAGATCGTAGTTGAAGGTTTGTGAGGTGGACTAACGCAATGTTGTCCACTTCTAAATTTGCATCATCAAGCGCTATGGTTGGTGACCCATGACTCACAATCTTGATAACTGGGTTTGATAGGATGAGCTCTGACAGCCTTGTCTGTGCCGCTGACAAAGCGTGTGACAAAACATCTGTTCGAGGAAGAGGAACTTCGTTTGATGCTGGGAACTCCGTATCAGCTTTCGACACTCTTACTACAGACGTAAGGAAGGCCAGCAGATGGAGTGCTCTGAATGTCATGGTTTCCACGTAGCCTGTGGACAAGGGTACCAAGTGATATTAATATTGGAGTTTTGGACTTTTCGGTTAAAATAATAATATTAAAATTCAGTTCAATTTAGTTGTTTATTTGCGTACTCAGTATGGTACTTAAATCTACTGAAACAGTTTATGTCCTACAGTTTTTCGATATGAGTGATAATTTTACATCCATGTTTCAGCAACAATATTCAGGGCGAGGAATTTGTTCTTATGCTCAGTCCCCTTAAGCTATATGCTAAGCACAGTAAACTTTACTAGTAGGTGAAATAAGTTTGCCAAATTCCACCTCAACAAGCGGCACACACAATGTGAATTAGGGAATAACTGCTCTTGACCAAACTACAAATTGTCAACCACTTGAGGTCGAGGAAAATATATATAAATTAAAGTGGACTAGGATAAAACTGTGATTATGGACTGACTATTTTTTCCTATTCGACGAGATATAGGCCTATCGTCGTACATAATAGCAGTAAGAAACAAATAAGATGCCTATTGCTGTCGGAGCAATCCCAGTAAACAGCAGTGTCAGAATATAGTGAAAGTGTTAATCGGTAGAGATACTCGTATGTCTAGTGAATTTGGCACAAGAAGACATACCGGATTCCCATAAATGCATTTATCTGAAATATTGAAGCCAAAATCACATTTACTGTTTCTCATGATAATATTAAAATTAATCCTGAATATGCAAGAGCGTGTGATGGATGTACCTGTAAACTTCGAATCCAAAACAGAAATTAAAAATGGGTCGGAAAGAGAACCACAAACCTAGATCTGCCGACTTAAGCTTAAACAAAATAGGAAGAGTTTTACGAGTATAACTCGCTGTATGCATTGATATTGGAAGATCTGATAGTTAAGTCGGCCATAGAAACAGTAGCGGGAATGTCTTCGTACGTCTTGAATAATCAGTGTTTAAAGGTTCGGCCACACAGAGCGCTACGCTATGTTCGACACGTACGCTACGTACGCTGTGTACACTCTGCGACGCAGCTAACATAGGGAACATAGCGTACGTAGCGCCCTGTGTGGCCGAACCTTAAGAAAATTATTCTTGTCGTATAAAAATTTGTATGTCTTCATGCAACACCACAAGGTGATCTTTATCACCAAAGTTAGCTTTTGATGCACAGAGGTAAAAATTTATACCATCTGTTCTGGTATTAAAATCTCCTAATTTTACCCTCAGAGAATATTTATGATTTTTTTATATAATTCCCAGAATAAGGAGCGAATATTGCCCTGAACAGCACGAGCCAGTTTGTAGTTGTAAAGGAGAAGCAGCGAGTTCTCTGTAGGGTACTGACTAAATTTTAAAGAATATTTAGTCAGATTTCATAGTTCATTGCATTTATAGCTGCTATATGGAAAGTAAGTTCATGGTTCCTGAAGAAATACCTGCGGAACTGTCAAAGTGGTTTAAGCCATGAAAACATACGAGGGATGGGCATTGTAGCTCCGTCCATTATATGAAGGTGAACAGTCATCTTTGCGTCTCTGCTGAATTAGGTTCCGGGGAAAATAGCATCCGTTGCCCGTTAAATAGGAGGCTAGGTAGGCCCCAACCCCTGTTGGGGCGCTGCGTGGAAAGGAACCCCACTTACCCGACCGCCGAGGCCTTGCATAGTCACTACATCGACTATCATAGCTCTTAATAAAATAAATAATAATAGTTACATGATAATTCAATTCAATTAATTTATTACGGTGCTTGCTGAAAGCATTGGCATTTTACAAGCAAACATTTCATGAAAGTAATACCAGCTTGATGATGTCCTTTTAAGCATGTAGGGAGAGAGTCAGTAAATAGATCACAAACGGAAGTAAAACAGCCGTAATGGACGTAAGAAGTTTTCTATATGTATCATTACACAGTAGAGCAGTCCATCTTCATGACAGTCTAGGTATTAGACTCGAATGCGCATGTTCAGATGCTGGTTTCAGTAGTCAAAATGGCGACCATGCATGAGGAGTATCGTTCTACTGTGAATAGTTTGTGAGCGAAAGTACTCAAAGCAAAGGATATCCATAAAGAAATGTTTGCTGTTTACAGTGGGAAGTGCTTGTCGCGCAAAGCGGTTCACAACTTGGTCGAGAAATTATCTCAAGGACGTTTGAAGTCACAGATGATACCCGACCTGGTCTCCCTGTTGAGATTGCAACAGAAGCCACTGTGCAGCGGGTGGAAGAGTTGATTCGAGCTGACGGGAGGATAACGACAGGCAGTACAGTAACTGCACTAGGGTGTTCCCATGGTTTAGCATACAGCACAGCGCAGGTTCGTCTGAAGTTTCGGGAAGTGTGCGCAGGGCTGGCGCCCAGAGAACTGAAGGATCGAGAAAGAAATAAACCGAATGGGTCTGTCCTTGCAACATCCCTTGCGGTAGACAGATGAAGGAGGACATATGCTTAAGAGGACAGTTACTGGGGACGAATCATGGGTGCATCACTACCAACCCGAATCAAAGCGCGCTTCAGTGCACTGGATACATCTCAGATCACATTCAAATAAAAAGTCCGAAGTTTAAGGTTACGTCATCAGCTGGGAAGTTGAAGCTTACCGTTTTGGGATTCTCAGGGAGTACTGTTAGCCCAGTTACATAAGCACTGGGAGAATGTGAATTGTGCATCGTACTGTGAAGTTCTGCTGAAGGTTCGGGATGCAACTCGCAGAAAACCTCCAGGCCAACTGGGAGGAGGGTACTGCTTCATCATGAAAATGCCAGACCCCATACAGCCCGAGCAACACAGGAGAGAATTCAACAACTACAGTGAAAACATCTTGAACAATCGCCTTAAGATTCCGGACTAGGCCCCTAATGACTTCCATCTGTTCCACTAAAATAACACATTGGTGGAAAATTTCTCGATGACGACGAAGAGGTTGAAACATAGATGCGGAAGCAGCTGAGACAACAATCAATGGACAACAATGATACGGGCTTCGACGCACTAGTGAAGCGATAGGACAAATGTAGAGGACATGTCGATATTCCAGTTTCGAAGATCACATGTTTTAACGATTTATATCCATCTGTGACCTATTTACTGACTTTCCATCGTATTGATGAAAGGGAAGCCCAAGATGGAAGGTTGTGCTACACCAGAAACGCAAGAAATTTGGACGAGAACTTCCCTAATATGAAATCAACAGTTGATCTAGATAACACAATATAAATATGGAACCAAGTAACGTATCGCGAAGAGAGTTTAACTTTTCAGTTTATAATAATAGTAACATATGTTATTGTGGCTGTTACTTTAGGATAATAAGTGCTCTTAATTATGTACACGGAATATAAATAGCTCACAATCATATAAATCTGCAGAGAAAATTATAACCTTTATGAATAGAATTTTAGTATATAAGAATCCAGTCTTCATTTTTATGTGAGTTACTCATTAGAGAGGCAGATCGCCACTCAGGTTTGAACGCTGCTTTGGCAAGAGGCCACAACTATGGAGTCTAAGAGTCGTTACCAAGCACAATATTTAAAATGAGTATCAAATCTCTTTTTTGCACACATACCTTGTGGCCAATGTGAGTTGTGACAGTTGCAGCTCTGATGCAGACTTGGAACACGAATGGAGAGATGAAATACGAAAATCCTTTTGTTGTTGGCATACAACAGACTGTGCCGGAAACTATCAGTAGTTGCATCTAGTAAATAAATGTTATCTGTTATAGAACTCTGCTCTGGATATTCAACAAAAGCGTAGAGTCTCAAAGTACACCACTGGTCTCCACAGTGTTATTCCACAGAACACAAGGGTCCAGTATGAATCAAATATAATTTTCTGTTAAAACTGCGTAAACTGAACACTATTTTGTCTGAAAGCAAAGGATTTGTCCGTTTAAATGATGACATCCATCTAAGTAATATTTCATAGTTGGGTTATGGCTGACAGAAACATACACTGGGCCTCCATTGTAAGTATCAGCCTGTTTAGGGAAATAAACGCTATTTATTATTTATTTAAGACTCGTAAGAAACAAACGAATTCACTGTACGAGTGAAACGCGTGTAAATGTGCTATAACAGGTAACACCCACATTGATTTAAAACCTGAAATAATAGTTTCTATCCAGGAGCTGGGAAATCCATCCATTTAAATTTTTATTTTTCGAATTACTATTCTAAATAAAATCAAGGAGTGATTATTACAACTGTCTTTTTATAAAAATATAAACATTTTCTGGAAAGAAAATTCTTTCCAAGGAATGTCTCAAGTAGTAAAAATGATCATTTCCGGAATGGGCGATCGGGTTCGAAACCCGATAGGGGTAAGCGAGACCCTGGCTAATTGTACTAGGGGCAAAGCGACAGGAGAGGATTCACAAATTTTAACAAATTATGAATGTAAGAATGAGTGAAATTTGCCTCCCCCCGACACCCCCATGACGTGGTACAGTAACAACTTTACCTTCGTTAGTCACTGAAGCCCAAACTCCATGGCGTTGTACCCTGCTCGCTGTTCCCCCACTGAATACAAAGTTCGAACGTAACAGTATAGCCTTCCTTAAGCGATTTCGCATGATCTTGATGAGGTCATCGAGTTTCTCAATTGATGTAATCGTTCCAACTGCACTATGGCCCTGGAATTGACTCAGCCTCTAACAGAAATGAGTACCAGCAGTATTCTTGGAATATTCTTGGGGGTAAAGGGCGGCCGGCGCGTAAGACTAACAACCTCATCGCCATCAGTAAGCCGATTGTCTAGAGAATGTGGGATCCTCGATGTCTCACGAAACTTTAACGATTTCACGTATTAGATTTCCTCAACTCAAATACGCCGTCGATCATAAGACACGCCCTTGATTTCGTTTTAATGCCCCGTCATAATGGAACTATATTTAAGATGCTGCAAAATGGCAATTTCCTGTGGTATATGGAATTTGAAATTTCCAAAAATTAGAACATAAACACCAGGCGTACCCAACTGCGAACTGAGACGATAACAAGAAGCTGAACCACGCCAATCCCTTCCCTCGCCATTCGCGTTCCCACAAGTCGAATTTAAAGACACAAAAACTGGCATATGTGTAACATTGAAGGCTGAGTAATGTCTCTTAATCGCAGAGGGTAACGTAATGTTAAAATTAATTAGTACTTTCAGACTCCACCATGTGCTTCGTACATCGCCACACGTAACGACATTTTAGCAGCTGAAATATTTAGGAATAGGCCGATATTCAGAATTTCCTTTGCACTCACCTTAATTAAGAAAATTATTCGCACATAGGAAGCTCGCGGTAGCGTGGTTGGTTGAGGCGCTGTGCTACAAGCCGGAAGGTCGTGAGTTCAATTCCCGGTGAAGTAATTGGATTTTTCAATTTACCTAATACTTCCACTCGCACTATGGCCCTGGGTTCGACTCAGGCTCTAAAAAGCATGAATAACAGGAATCTTCTTGGGGGTTAAGTGAGGCCGGGGCGTAAGGGTGACAACCTTATCGCCATCAGTCACCATATTATCTAGAAAATGTGGGAGTCTCGACGTCTCACAACCCTCTGGGCCTTTACGGCCTGTTATAGGGATAACTCTACTTTCTTATTCCCATGCATGATCTGCCATTTTTACGCGAGTTTGCAGCCCTTGGGAGTTCACTCTGTCCGTCTGTCCGTCTATCCGTCTATCCATCTATCCATCTATCCGTCCGTCAGTTCGTTCGCTCTGAACACATTAAACAACAAGAAAACCGCTGGAAAGAGTTTCATGGAATTTGATATTGGAAATGTTTACAAAAAACTAATGATTTATTTTAAATTTCATTTATACAGGGCCCACATTGCTTCGATTTGACATTAAGACCTACGCGCATTTCGGTCCATAACTCTGTATATATATATACACGAGACAGAGAAGTGTCCCATCGAAACTCGTATCGAAAAATGAAGCATATATTTTATGTCCAGTGTAATTTCTCCATAGCTCATAAATTTTTCGAAAAAAATACAAAGTGTGGCAATAAAGAAACCGGATTCATGCTCTAACCCTTTANCTAAAAAGGAAAATACATAATACATAATTGAATTTGTATTGCTTTAAGATCAGAATTATTGTATTCTTATAATAAAGTGCTCTATTTCAGTAAGTCTTTGCACATATATATTAAAAATGTGTACATATTTTATTTTAGAATGCGAAACAACAGTGAAATTTGAAGCTGCAATGTTGGTTGTTTATTCATTCAACTTACTTACTTACTTACTTACTTACTTACTTACTTACTTACTTACTTACTTACTTACTTACGGAGCTGAGCCCTTCTTGAGGAGAAGCCAAACCTGCAGCTCCTCAAGAACTTCCCAGTATTTTATGGAACCCGAAAATTCATTGCCGTGTTCACAAGAGCCCTCCACTGGTCCATATCCTGAGCCAGATCAATCCAATCCATACCATCCCATTCTATCTCTCTAAGTTCCATTTTATTATAGTCCACCAACCTACGCCTTGGTCTTCCCAGTGGTCTCTTTCCTTCTGTTATTTATTCAGTAGGCATATATATTTTCGTGTTCGCCAATTGCAATAAATATTATCACATAACAGTGAATAGGTGCATATGAATTTAATGTTTGTTTACTTTAGGAGTAGAGGTCACCTTGATCTTAATTTTGCCGTTTATACTTGCTTCCTCTGAACGTGTCTGCTAAGAATACATTTCATCAGTCGGCTGTAGGTTCTAAAGGGTTCTGACGATGGTGGATAACCCATAGAATTACTGGGTTTTGGGGTTTTACCCATTGTCCGGAATTCTAGGTAATATAGGACACGACGTTTCGGAAACTGGATCTGTTTCCGTCTTCAGGTGAGAAAGGAAGACACCTACTCAGTTGGGCCCCTTAGAAAGAGCTAATCTCAGTCACTGGATTGGCCTTAGACCGCACGGCCACCGTGATCAGTGATGAACTAGTTCAATAACCCTTTAAGTCACAGTGGTTCCACCTGCTTCAGCACTCAATATTCAGCTTTTGCTGACACAAGTAAATTTAAACTACAACAAAACTTCCGATCTGTGAACACGAAAGGCTAAGGTTGAGCTCAGGGAGGCATGCCGACAAGGTCACGAGATAAAGCGTATGCAAGCACAATCTGCAGAGTCCAGAATCCAACCGACTTGCGATGATAAAACGTAAAATATCAGAAGTACTGGAGCAGTGTTTCTCAACTAGTGGGACGCACTCCACCAGAGGGAACTGGCCGTCTAGATGAGATGTGAGGTCTCGAAAATTAGAATTTCTGTTAAAATCAAATGAATTGGCTCAAACGTAAAGCTTCTAATTTGTATTTTCGTTGGGGCACTGACTGCCCTGCGTGACATTTCCGTGTTTTACCTCAGTTCCTACTGATAAATATCTAGATAGTATCTTAAATTAGGTCACGACCTCTTCCTTCCAAATATTATCCAGTTTCTCAATCATCATTTGCCCTGTTGTTGTATTTTAGCGTCCTGTTGCACTGATTTTCATCCATGATATGTATACAGTTGCCGTCTTGTAGTGCACTCAATTTCACCTGTTACTTCACGACATGTTTCGGCAACATAGTGCCATCATCAGGTGCCCAAATTTCGCTAATCTATTGCATTGCTTGCCTTTATATGTCTTTATGAACCTATTTAAAAAGCGCGTATTCGTCAACTATAATAAATTTACACACACCAAAACTTGCTAAAACCATTCATCTTATGTGTCCTAATTAAAACTTGCGTGTGGTTCCACTGTGGGGGTCGTTTTTCTTATATTCTGTGTAAACCGTGTCTTGTGATGTGTGTTCCCTTCTTAGCTGCGAGTCTTGTTGATTACCCTACCATTCGCAGCTGTATATTTTGAGCTGCTGAAATCATAACATAAAGCACAAAATAAACAGTTCCCCTTTTTAAGTAAATAAAGCTATCCTGTAACAGACCATGAAGGCCCATAGGGCTGTGAGACGTCGAGGCTTCCACATTTTGTAGACAATCGGCTCGCAGATAGCGGTGAAATTGTTAGACTTACGAGAGGTCAGCCATTTCCTCTCAGGAATATTCCTGGTACTCATTTCTGTTAGAGGCGGAGTTGAACCCAGGGCCATAATGAGGCTGGGAAGATTAGGTAAATTGAAAAAAAAAAATCCAATGACATCGTGGNAGGCTGGGAAGATTAGGTAAATTGAAAAAAAATCCAATGACCTCATCGAAAATCGAACCTGCGACCTTCCGGCTTGTAGCGTAGTGCCTCAACCAACTACGCTACCGGGCATCCCGAACAGTTTCCTGTTAATATTTGTTAATAATAATTAATATAGTACAAAAATATAACCAACTTCTAAAAGACGCCTCTTTGAATATGAGAAAATTTGCTAAGGCTTGAGTATCGGTTCCTTCAAAGAAAACAGGCTCTAGAACGGAAGATGTATAGGGCTGAGAATCATTGTTCTAGAGCAGTCCACACACTCCATTCATTGACAGTGTTAATGTCACAAACGGATGCTTGAAAAAAGCATGAACATTTCTTCTGACACATCACGTCCAGTGGTCGCAGTTTCTTTTGACAATTTTATATGGTAATATCCCTCCTTTGTCCATATTTTCAATACGTGCTTCACGGCAAAACTGTCATCATCAGGTGCAAAACGCAACGGATTACAAATCTAAGCTGTAATGCTGCAGATTATAAAAAAAAATCATTGAAGCGAGGACTTCAGTATGTTTGTGTTTTGAACATGATGATGGGCGTTTTGTGTACGAAACATGTAGTGTGTGAGTAGGATATAAAAACAAAGTTTTGACACATGTCTGTGACGGTTATTCTCGGAACTTGTTCTTATGACATACTGATAATATTCTAGTGACTGAAACATATTTTGAAATTAACCATAACTTCTAGAAACATTGTTCGTGAAAAGGTTGTACTGTGATTTTATTATTCAAATACAATTTCCTGCAGTATTACTTAAGTAATTTCACTTAAATTTAGAATGCATTATAATTTTTAAAGACTGGATTATGTTCGTACATTATTTCTGGATAATGTATTGTGACTCATTGCTAGAGCAACTGTTCTGTAAAAATGTTCCACACGCAACAATGGAAGCTGTGTTCTCAGTGAACAAATGTTACAGCTAGTTGACATTAGCGCGTCAATGAACTGACTGGATGGCAATCGCGTGGTAACCCCAACAGAGGCGTCACGCAACACTGTAGGAAGCTGTATTTTCTATGTTGTCTGAGCCACGCAACAGTATGGGGGCTGTGTTCTCTCTGAGTGGTCCGCGCCGAAGTTTAATAACAGACACGGAAATTTTCGAAACTCAACTCGACTCTGGCAAAAGACAGACCTGTCCTCTCCTCAGAGAGGGTGCCCTACAATAACAAGACCGTAACTGTCAAACACTAATAAATATCTGGTCATGGGCCGCAGATGGAGCTCGATACCAAGACTGACTGACTGACCGTCAGCAGCAATGTGACTTCGAACTTCAACTTCGGAATTCAACTGCCCCACGCAAAGTCAAAGTCAAAGTTAAGTTACGACCGACGGTCAGTCGAACAGTCTGTCTTGCAATAAAACACCAATCTGGGATTTAAGACAAGATCTTTATTGCTTTTAGACACTTTCAGGCTTTTCGATGTGGGGCGCTCTCCCTGACGAGAGGACGAGTCTGTCCTTTGTCAGAGTCACAGCCAGCAGTATTAAGTCTGTTGTCAGTACCCACAATTTACATTTTACATTTTATTAAATTAAATTTACACATACATAATACAACATGTACAGGGCCTCTGTCAGTCCAGTCTCAGTACAGCAGATCTTGCCCTATCATTAGTAGCGCCTGCTACAAGAACCACAAGCCAAAGTCAAAGTCACATTGCGACTGACGGTCAGTCAGTCAGTCAGTCTTAGTGTCGAGCCCCATCTGGTGCTCATGACAAGATATTTATTACTGTTTGACAATCACGGTCTTGTTTTTGTGGGGCACAGTCAATGACTCTGACAAAAGACAGATTCCTTCCTCTCGTCAGAGATGGCGTCCCACATCGACAAATCTGAAACTGCCTGGTCTTAAGCCCCAGATGGGTGCTTTATTCCAAGACAGACTCACCGTCGGTCGTAACATAACTTTGACTTTGTCTTTGACTTTACTTGGGTCAGTTGAGTTCCGAAGTTCCGAGGTAACAGTAGTGTAGCCAGAAGTCGTAGAAGGACTGTGCCAAGAAGACGTGTGTGTGACTTTAACTGCATTGTAGCACAGCAATATTAGCAGTGTGTAATTTAGTGAGACTTTTACAGTTCCTGTGTTATAAATCCTTTGTCAGGTAACGTATGGTGAAGACCGGTGGAAATAGACTGAGAATATTAGTTTAGAGTGATTGTAAATTGTGTAAATCAGTATTAGTGTAATAATTATTTGTAGTTACGACCTGTAAGTGGTTAATAAATACAATTACCAATCCGAACCCCGTTATTAGTCACTAATACACGTGACATTATCAACTGCAGATATTAATTGACGCCGTTAAGATGAAATTATATTTATGTATTGAATTCTATAGGAATGGGATTACGATTAACGACAAATGTACGTCAGAATTGACTGATTCGTTGATTGATTTATGATTGGGTTAGAATAAAAGCAGCTGCATTCTGAATCCACACCTGTTAATATTAAGCATGCAGTTGTGACTCGATATCCAGACCCTCGTTTGTGATAACATTTTACACCACATGCAGGCGAAGTTGGGATTAAAACAAGAGGGCTCATAGAGACTCGCCTTACACCTGTACACTCTGAAGCCTTAAATCTACTTAATATTTACAAATTCAGTTCGACATCAAATAAAACACACTTGTGTCACCATGACAGAGACCATCTGGTTCATGCTGTTAGGGAAATAATCGTTATTTTTCTGAGAATCGCGCGAAATAAAAACAAATAGCGCCTAGTTTTTGGTATTTAATAAGGTGATATTATATACACACAACAGTAACCAATGTTTAAGGCGTTAATCCCCCCGCCCCAAATTAGAACAGCCGAAATTCGAAAACTTTTTTTATTATTATTTCCCAGATACAACTAAGAGACCGTCATACTTGGTCTGAAGTTCTGAACAGCCGTTATCACTGTGAGCCTTAACGGCGGCTGGCAACGTTCCCATAATATGATAACACTACTGTCAACTCGACCCCTCTCCTCTTCCTCGTGGCCGAGTGAGGCAAGTTTCATGTAGGCTAAGGGTCTCCAAACTACGGCCCGCGAAAGAATTGTGCAGAAATGCGCCAATTGAACTAATTTTCCAGTGAGTACTGGTAAATGTTATTCCGAGCTTATTGGCCTGACATATTATACTGCAGTTCGATGGCTTAGCTGTGGAAATGTTCTTTCGCGCTTCTTTCAGCTCAGGAATGAAATTCATATATTTCTTACCGAGAAAAACCATCACGAACCACTTTTATCAGATACCGAGTGGCTTTGGAAATTAGCATTTTTTGCTGATCTGGTGAACCACTTGAATTTAAAGTTGCAGGGTGAAAATAACTTAGTCTGTGATTTATTTGCACTTATCAAGGCATTCAGAGCAAAGTTGATACTTCTGGAAAGCCAAGTGAAAAATTGTAACTTTGTTCATATGCTACTGAACCGTCTGAAGACGATTCAAAGGGTTCGCCCCGTGAAAGGCGTCGTGGAATAGCAGTCAACCACATCCAATGCTCATATATTTCTTGTAATGTTCTTTTTTAAAGATGTCACGTGACCCTCCCCCTCTTTCTTCCCTCCTCCTCCTCTTGTCGTGGCAAGATGACACGAACGATCGCTCTCTTTCCCTGGGTGGCGGTCGTGCAGGGTGGTTGTCCCTGCTCCTTAGAAATTTCTTTTTGGTTTCCTTTTTTTTTTTTTTTCAAAATTAAATTNTAGGTTTCTTGTAATATCATTTCTTGTATTCATATCATATGTTTTATTTCCTTTATTATTGTTAAATGTATATTTATTTCGTTATTATATATATTGTAATTGTTAAACTCAGTCAGCATAGCTCTCGATTTGTGCGTGTATTTCCCACACAACAAGCGAATGAACTCCTCCCCCTTTCCCTCTCCTGAAATTTCGGACTGGTTACAGTCCGGGTAAATAACGGTTCACTACACTGTGCATAGTTGCATAAAAAGGGTGAAACAGAATTTTCTTCCTCGTTTGCAGATTTAGTCATTTCAGGTTTGAAAGAACAATTTCCGAAGCGATTTGCTGATTTTTATTCCAGTGCTCAGGAAATTAGATTGTTTCAAAATCCGTTTGACTGTGATGCTGCAGATGTCCCAAGTCAAATTCAAATGGAAATTATTGAATTTCAGGAAAATGATCATATTAAAGACAAATACAAGGAAGGAAATTTGATAAATTTTTATAAATTTCTGAACTCTGAACAATTTCCAAATATAAAGAAATTTGCTTGTAAATCTATCTCCATTTTTGGGACGACATATCTGTGTGAACAAACTTTTTCCCAGATGAAGTACATCAAGTCGAAGTACAGGGCAAATTTATCCGATGAACATTTAAATTCGCTACTTGTGATTAGCGTTTCAAAATTTGAACCACAATGTAATCAGATTTTAAGAATGCAAAAAGAGTTCCATCATTCACATTAATTGTTTTTATAGTAATTTGTGATGAAAATATGAGCATTTTCTGCTACTGTCTGTTGTCATTAATACACGATAATTTATTCTCATGTACTTTGTATTTAGTTTATGAAATTCTGTACTTTCAATAAAACTCATATACCTAGAGTTATTAATTTCTCATTTTATCCGGCCCGTTGAAAGTGCTGAATTACCTAATGTGGCCCGCATTTCGAAAAGTTTGGAGACTCCTGATGTAGACTGTCGACATGATCTTCGTTGCGCAGAAATACGAGTAGCACGTGAATGCCGTGACCGAACTTTCGGTCGAGTGCATACAACTTTAACTTCGACTTCGAAAGATCTCGACCTTGATAACGATTTTACTTACAGAGTCTTTCGCAGCTTTCTTCAGTGTCTCCAGACAAATGCTGATATAACGTGACTATGTTAAATAGGACACGACCGCTTCCTAACACATTATTTCCTCCTCATTGTTCACTGATTGCATCACCATTCGATGCTGCTTATTCTGACCTCCTCACAGTACTGTTGCGCAATTGAATATGTCTCTTATCTATCTATCGCTCTACAGCCCTTGTGGATCTTGGCCGGTTTTACAGTTTCTTAATCTGTACAAAGTCGGTAGGACTCCTTGGACGGAGGATCAGCCCGTCGCAAGGCCGCTATCTAAACACGGATCAACACAAAATCAGAATAAAAGTAGACAGACATCCATGCCTCGAGTGGGAGTCGAACTCAAGATTCTAGTATTCAAGCGGCCGAACACAGTTCATGCCTTAAGGTTCGGCCACACAGAGCGCTACGCTATGTTCGCTACGTACGCTGTGTACACTCTGCGACGCAGTTAACACAGGAAACATAGCGTACGTAGCGTACGGAAGTCTGTGTGGCCAGTCACATTGGCAATAAAGGGAGATATGTTTCTGTTTGTATAGCATACGTAGCGTACGTAGCGCTCTGTGTGGCCGCACCTAGGCCACGCGGCCACTATGATCTGTAAATATGACTCTGTTATGGAAAATTATAAACAGTAACTATGGAGTGTAATCCTAGTATCATAGCCAGTTTCGTACCGCCAAATAAAGTGTCACGAAATTTGGTACATTTAAGATAAACGCAGGTTGTCAGGCCCTAAATGAACTAATGGGCCTAAAATGTAACAAAACTGAAGGAAATGTTACACCGACACTTAATAACAATATCATCTGCATAAACGTGAAACTGTGTAATTAAACTGCGAGTGTGACTCGGTACGTAGTACCTCGTTACTTGTATTGGGGAGCAGATATTCACCCGAAGATTACAGAAGAAATATATTTCGATTCCTGTAAATGATTCTAAATGTTGTCTGCAGAAGTCTGTATAAAACTTGTGACGATAATTTCGCTTTCAATTCTTCCATGCATGCAGAAATGCCCGATAAATATCATCTCAATAACTATTCAACCAAGAAATAATGTGAAAAAAAAATCCTATCTTCTGGGGATGTAACCCTATGTAGCCCGTTGAAAGGCAACCGAAGTTTCGGAGCTCTGCTTGCTACCAGATTCAAACTGTTTTCTTGCTTGGCTTATTGCTCCACCTTGCAGAAATATTGCTCCGAAACGTCGGTTGACTTCTAAGCTACACGGCATTATATCCCAGAAGACAGAACTTAGGGCTCTTCCGTGCTACATTCACGTTTCAGCTAATCACTGAACTAATATTAATTACAATATTATATTTATCGTTGAGAATATTTTATATTAACTAAATGAGTGAGATTTGTAGTACACATGGGAGGGACAATAAATACGTACAGCATCTTGGTCGGAAAGTTTGAAACCAGAGGCCACTCGGAAGACTTGGTTTATATGGGAAGAAATCGCGTGGATGGTCATTAAATGAATTCATATCGCTAAGTACAGTGACCGGTGAAGAGATTTTATGAAATTTCTTGTACCATAAATGGCGGGGAATTTTTAAATAACTGAAGAACTATTAGGTTCTCAAATATAACTTTTGTCGATTAAATTGGTTCGTTATTGGTGTCCTTCACCAAATATTTTAAAGGGAAAATAATTTAACCTATATCAGCGTAATTTAACGTCTACTTTATGTGAAGCTCAAACTCGTTGCCTTCTCATGACGGCTCAACGTAACAAATTAAAAAAAATATATATATATTAATAAAATACCAATCTACAATTTTTATTTAAACTATATTTCTGTGTGTCGAATATTTAGTTATATAAAAGAAAAAAAATATTATCTTGCTTGTAAAATATGATATCTTTATTCACATAGAACATTTATATTACAGTTTCGTTAAAAATGCAACCACTTTATCCTTAGAATTTTCACTTTTTACAACATGTTTCCGCTCCAAACGGCCATCATCAAGTTCTTCAATTCGCCAAAACTGTTACCTTCATCGAATATCGGTGATACATTTCACGTGTAATTGCATGGTTCTATTTTAATGTTGCGGTTACGATCCAGCTAACATTAGTCAATTCACCATACACTGCGACTTACTAAATGAAATAAAATTTAATTAAAATTTTTAAAATTCAATTTAAAATTTACATTTCTTAATTACGCTTCTTAAATTTTTTACACTTCCTACATCTCTCTAGCACGTTGACCACTTGCCCCAAACAATATATATTTGTACCGTCCATGTCTTTTTTTTTTCGGCGGCCTGTTGTTTCAATGTGCAAGCCTGTGAATGTTACAGAAATGCAACAGGATGCTTAAATATAATATGATATTTTTAGTTTGATTATATTTGTAACAAAGAATTTTATATCTTCAAGAAGTGGACGTCCAGACATGTGAGGTACACAGAGTAGGCATTTAGAACTCCAGTGTACAACGCCTTTCCGTTATCACAGACAACAGCCTCTCCAAGGTCAATTCCCGTCAGAGCAGTTTCTTGAAAAATCCGTAGGAAAAGATTTTACTGTTTGCTGTTACACTCCTCTAAGGTGTGGACCAGATAATCGACCTCAAGGATATAAATTTTTGTTGGAAATGTAGAGTGAACGGAACGCACCTCAATTGAGATTAGAATTGGCCAGATCAAGGATGAATCTAGCATTCACATTGTCAGTCGTGTGGGAATAATAAGACACTATACCTGGGAAAATTATGGTTCCAGCTTATCTGCAAGAATTCCGACATCTTGCAGGCAATCTCAGTTGCTGCAATAACCAAATAAGATAGGGTGTCATGTAATGTAAATAGAAAAATCACAAAATGCCATATCTGCCGTTTACGAAGCTTATTTTACGTCCTTTGAAAAAAAGTTTTTCCACTAGACTCTCTATATGAAATTCAGATGCGAGTTACCATCTAAGTATAAATTCTTTACATTTTAATGACGTGCGACTACATGATGATGGTCTTGTAAGACCGAAATTGTGTATGTTGTGTTTTTGATAACAATTAGCCAACATATATAATAGCAAAATATATTTATATGATACAAGTATCTTCATTTTTCACTTTAAGTCTTTATAAAATTTATGATACACATAAGAAATTCATTTATATCCTTAAATAAAGTGGACTTTTTTATCAATAAAAATGGCTGGATGTGAACGCGAATTGTCCCATACATACGCTGTGTATGTATATGTATATTTCCCATACCGAATTTTAAACAGACATATTGAGCAGTTAAGTAGCTGATACTGGGGCCAGACACGAATATACGAGATATCACCTCCACATAAGACGCTTAAATTGTCAGATATTACGTTCTTTGTTCGTGGTTATAACGATTCTGTCAGCACGTTAAGGCTACTTGGCGTCGACTGGCAGAATGATAAATGGAGAACGGATTGGTATTGATATGGAAGGTAACGGTTCTGCCTTAATTACAAGTAATGTCTGCTCATCATTATGCACGTAGGAAGAAAACCAAGGAAAATATCAGCCAAGGTAGCCAATGTGCTGGTCGAATTTCGAAAAAGAAATTTCCGGAATACAAGTCAGAATCGTTGCCGCTTCATCCAGTTTTTTCGGTAAATCTTCTGTTACTGTCAGGCCTTTTTATTTTACAAATTTGAATTCGAGGTTGCGATTTGGACGTCGCTGCTTCAGGATCGAGTTCATTTATGGGATTTGGCCTTGAGAACAATGGAATTCAATTTTATCGTTAGGGAGCTGAATACTGACTTAGCTGCTTATATTGGGGTCCTCCAACAATAAGGAATTTCAGAAATAATTTGGAAAATATGACCTTGTTTAGTAATTAGATCCTTTTTGCAATAACAGACAAACGCGCATGGTTACCGGTTCTCACGGTCTCTTCGCTTGCAGATTTCTTATATATTTTCTTCTACCCTGAAGATGTAGGCGATACGTTCCTCCGAAACGTCGGTTAACACCACATATACACGGTGCCAAATCCCACAAGACTGCTTTCTTCGGTAAAATACTTGTTGGAGACCTATATATGTAGATGGGAACATACAATGAACCGTAATTATAAATATAAATATTTGGATTGCATTCACGTAGCTCAATTGTTTTTTAACACGATTATGTATTTTTGGATTATACAAAAGGCGGGTAATTTCTTGAGTAGCTTAACGCTACTTAACCTTGTACTCTTCAAGGGAAATCTTGTATCGTGGATTAGAAAGTCATACATTAATTCTAATCGAAAGACGGAAGTTTACATGACATGGATTCAATTGGTAAATATGTATGGTGAAAAGGATGTGAAAGGAAGTGGTCATGGCCTACTGGAGGGACTAAGAAAAGCACAAAAAATGAGTCATGATTGTCGACCTTCGGAGAGAGGACAGACCCATGTGCTCGTATGTCTGGGAGATGAAGCATGTATTCTAACAGCCCAACCGCCATGTTTACTTCATTGCCTCGGAATTTATATCGAAGTTGTGGTCTGATGATGAGGGTTCGTTTGTTTGAAATGTGTAATTCTAAAAGGAAATACAAAAGAGGAGATCTGAAGCCCAACCTCAGGGATGGATGAGTTTTTGTCTTACAAATGATATCGAAGTTATAGTCTGATGATAAGTGTTCGTTTATTTCCAACATTATTTTTAAAAGAAGAAATTACACATCAGGCTTACTACAAAATGTAGAATAGTTTGAAGAACTATAGTCAGTACACGACTCCGATATCTCGATAAGATATGTTGTGTAAATTTGTTACATTTTAAAAACAGCTCTCATGGCGAGAGCGAATTTCGCCAGTCTGAAATTCGATCCTCGTTTGAACTACAGCGGGACTGCTGTCTCTTGATTTCTGTATTAAGTAGGAAATGTACCTTAGAATCCCTCTAAATGGCATATTTCACTGTCTTAAATTTTTTAGGTCCATTGATAAACGATCCTTATTGTGTCTATTTTGGACCAGGAAGTAGTCATTACTAACAAGACGAGAAAAAGGCTAATTTCAATACATACGCAGCTCTATTAACGAAACTACATTTTCTAATTAAGAAAATTCCCTTATGTATTAAAAAAATTAATTCAGTTTTCTACAATTTCAAAAATATTCCCCTATAAAAGAAATCGAATACAATATATACATTGCATTCGGCGACTTTCCACCGTAGGCTTTGAGATCATCTCTGCTTTGCTCTGTGATTCAAGAAAACATAATACAATTAGGTATTTCAAATGAAAATTTCACGTCAACTCTCATAACTCTCAGAGTTGAAATGAGGTCTAACTTCTAATCTACTCTAAGGAGATCAGTATTACCGTTGATAAAAAGCAAGAATATTCAGTAAAACTGCTCTCATATTAGATTTATTCCCTGCGATAAGATAACTGCATTTTTCAAGTCTGTGTTGAGTCACAGCAAGATTTTGAAGCTGGGAAGATATTCCCCGCAGTCAAATCGACTTAAAGAATTGCGCACAGCGGTGCTCAGAACGTTCTCAATATCCTTAACTACTTCAGTCTTAAAGTACCCTATCAACCAATTATTTATTCTTATGCGTAACCAGTCGAAAGCTTCTATATTTGTTAACTCCTGAATTCTATAGCCGTTGGTCTTGAAGAATCTTATTTCATGAAGCGTTGATGAGCATGTGCCATCTTCTTTTGGATCCATGGCCACTTTGATTATAAATTGCTTATGTATGAAGTATCCATCCAACTTCCCTGTGATTTTCGATTTCAGAAACGTTGCCATGTATTTGTCGTATCCCATTTGCAGATCTTCAAATTCCAATATCGCCGATAAAATAAACATCTCTCCGGACTTGACCAGACTCACGTTTGAGGATCTCTTGAACGTTGAGAGACCTATTATCCAGCCTCTCTCAGCTGAAAATGTACCATTTGCCATAACTGATTCTAGCTTTTCGGAGAAATTCCTATGGAAACTTGGTATGTTTGTCTCATCCTTACGATTTTCCAAAATGTCTTTCTTTACATCTGCTAACATTCCATCAAACAAATCGCCGATCTGTACATTCTGTGTCAGCAGTTCGTTGGTTACTGATTGCTCATTCTTGTGTCCTACAGTGAAGACATTTATCTTACTTAAAGCTAGAGTTATGTGCATTTCTAAGTAATAGTCAAGCTGTTCTTCCACCTTCCTATTGATCAGCGAGGCCAATGTTCCGGATACAATATCCTTTGAAAGATACACTTCTTCTGCTGAAGTTGTTTCAGAAAAGGGAACAACTTGGGCAGTTATTTCTTCTGGGATGTATAAGAAATCAAAATCAAGAGCAAGAAGAGCGGCAGGAGTGAGTGCTAGGAAAGTTCTTCCCGTTACAGTAACGTTGCTGAATCTGACAGTGATATTACCCTGGCCATAAATTGGAAGGGTGACATCATTTTTTGCAAAAATATTGTAATCTCCTTCAATTTGCACTGATTTTATCGACGAGTTTACATTCAAGATCATTCTCGAGAAATCTGGATTGATGTTACCAAAATCTAGATCCGATGGGATTGAAAGTTGTAGATTGGTTAAGTGGACAAATGTGGTTTCATCGAGACTGGTAGCAAGATCCTCCAGAGGAGTAACGGTGCGGTTAGACGTCTTCACTTCGTCCGAGCTGCTCTTACTCTCAGTTGAGTTGTACTTTTGAGGATGTGTTTGGGTCTCTTTGCCCTTTCCTCCACCCTCCTCGACAGATGCATGTGTTACGTTTCTTCCTACTGGACTCTGTGTAGGTGATGCGTGTACTCCGAAGTATCCAGATATGAACAAGAGAGCCAGGTAGAAGTGCGCATGTCCCATCTTTGTTGGTAGTTCCAACTCCACCTAAATTGACAAGAAAGAAATACGATATCAGGGAAAAGTATATATAAATAAATATGAAGTGATATTTATTGTCTTTTGTTCTTGCTTTCTGTGGTATTCAGCTCATCTTTACGGTAGTACAGGATACATCTACAGAAGTTTCTGAAAACTCAAAATGACTGTTACAGTTGAGACAGTTATACCATTAAAACGATTTTAGTTTTTCTTACTTGAACATAGGCATTACAAGGGAAAGTCATTCTCAGCCTTTTACATCTTGCATCCCACCGATCTTTTTGTCAAAAATCACAGTCCCACCGCAGTAACTCCAAATCTTCTCGCTCTCTAAGAAACATTTTTTACAGTTATATATATTAGTAATATGTTAATCATTAATGGAATTCTTAAGATTTTAATCATTGTAGCTCGTTTTAATAGTCTGTATTATTAAAATTACATAGAATCTTTCGGTATTTCAGCATCCTGTTGCAATTGTTCACATTAGCGTCCATTTGTCTATAATCCGTCTAAATTGCAACACTTTTTATTTTACACTTCAATACACTCTCTAACACAACATGTTTCGGCCTCAAACGGCCATCTTCAGGTGTTTTTTACAGATATTCAATTAAAATTTTGTCGAAATTGTGTCGAAACTCCTACACTGTTTCACTGTTCTAATTCATTTTAAAAAACCACAAGCTGTAGTCTTCTTTTTAATTAAAATTTCGANGTTAAAACGTCTATAAGATCTTTGTAAAAAAGTAAAGTAAAAAGTACAATAAAATTGTTGCACTTAAGACGGTATTTGTCCATATATATTGTAAAAAAAACACCTGAAGATGGCCGTTTTAGGCCGAAACATGTTGTGTTAGAGAGTGTATTGAAGTGTAAAATAAAAAGTGTTGCAATTTAGACGGATTATAGACAAATGGACGCTAGTACATAAAATCAATATAGCTCTGTTAACATTGGCCTAACTCCGTCATTTTTAGGGATTTCTGAAAGACAGCATTCCACACGAGAGAGACAAACTTCACGAGTTATATGGAAATCCCTGTATAATTGTGATTTTGGTTAAACAATTAATTATTATTTTCGAGACCTCATATCCTACCCAAGCTGGTCATAGTAGCCGCGCTCGCTTGAACGCTGGAATCATGTGTTCAAAACCGACTCAGGGCATGGATGTTTGATGTGTGTATATGTTTATTCTTTGTTTGTGTTATCATGTGTTTAGGTAGCTGCTTTCTGACGGGCTGATCACTCGTGTAAGGTGTCCTGCTGTGTGTGAAAAATGATTTTGAAACTGAATAAGAGGCCTGGGCCCTGAATGGACTGGAAGAACAATTGAAAAAGAAACATGTCATACTCAAAAGGCCGTCAGGTTCCACCAGTTCAGAAACACTGACAGAGCTGTCTAATGAGTATAACTGTCTTGTCTGTTTTCTGCTTTTGTTGCGAACCTGGTAGTGATCTTAGTAGTACTCTTAGTAGCATGTAACATAGTAACAGCTGCTCCTGTGATGTGCAACTTAGGACAACTTTTTGGATGCGATTTTAATTCTCATTAAAAATCATATTCTTTAAGTAAACTATATGAGTACATCTCAGTTACTTAATTTCTGTGTAATTCCTACCTTAAAGTGTTAGCTGCTGCATGTACAGTCTGAAACTGGCAAGAAAATCAAGCATATCGCGGGAGAAGATAGAATATCTCTGCTTATAATCCATAGAACTGAATCGAAAATTACGTAACAGATTTGCATGGATGCTTGGTTTCATTTTGTGTTTTAGTTAAAATATAACTACAGTAACTAGCTTGCTAATTATTCATTGCTGACAAGAAACGAAATCAACCATTAAAACGAAGTATCCTTGTTGGGGCCTGTCTCAGGCCTTTGCAGTTCAGTCTGCATGAATGTTTACTTAAATAATTTCAGATTCAATGTTAAATTAACAGTTGTCCAATCTCTGTCTCACTGTTGTAGAATATTTACTAATCAAATTTCTGTACATATGACTTATGTCCGCATATCATGACTAATTTATATTCCGCTCCCTTCATGAAATTTGTCGGATATTGTAGGCCTCTTTTTCGGACAGTGAGGCAGGTTCATGAGCTCATCTTGCTGTCTGTGTATTTATACATATCTATACTCTTCCCTTCAACATTTGAACCGCTTGACTGGTTTTCACGAAACTTGATATGAACGTCATGTCATCGGAGACCGCCATAATATCATACATTTTAATACTCTAAAATCGATAATATAATGGCTGGCCCCAAATTATCTGAAGTTTAAATACCACTGTCTCCATTAATTCGGTTTTAAAATGAAGTGTATTAAAAGACATTACAAAAAAATGAAATTTCTATGGAAATACTCTCTTTTGTAAAAAGGTAGAGCTATCCCTGTAACAGTCCTCGGAGGCCCATAGGGTTGTGAGGCGTTAAGAGTCCAAACATTATCAGGACTATCGGCTCACAGATGGCTGTAATGTTGTCAGCCTTACTCGCCGGCCGCCCTTTACCCCCAGGAAAATTCCTTGTACTCATTTCTGTTAGAGTCTGAGTCGACCCCAAGGCCATAGTGCGGCTGGAAGGATTAGATAAATTGAGAAGCCCCACCTTGTGAAATGTAAAATAACAACATTTATGCCGTGGGGAATTTCTGTCTACCTTTCGGTTTACTGTCTGCTAGTAACGACCACTGTAGCCAGGATCTAAGAGCTTCATACAAAACATGGTTATACGAGGGTAAGTCAATAAGTAAGTTACAAATGGATATAGAACTTAAACAAATAAGAGCCCTGATTTGAAAAATGCTTTTATTTCTCAACATAATCTCCCTGCACACTGAGGCACTTGTCCCATCGTTTCACAAGCCCCTGTAAACCAGCAGCATAAAATTCTTTGGGCTGCTGTCGGAACCAAGCGGTGACTTTCCTTTCTACAGCTTCATCTTCGGGAAAATTTTCAGCCGAAAGGTGATGTTTAAGAGGACCGAACAAATGGAAGTCGCTTGGAGGAAGGTAAGGGCTATACGGATGATGATCGAGGACTTCCCACTTGAAATTTCGCAGCGTCTCATTGGTCTTGTTGGCAGTATTGGGACGCGCGTTGTCATGCAAGAGCAACACTCCTTTAGTGAGGAGTCCTGGTTGCTTCCGTTGAATGGATTTACGAAGTTTCCTGAGGATGTTACAGTAGGAGTCGGCATTAAGACATTTTCCCGACGACGAAGCTGTAGAAAGGGAAGTCACTGCCTGGTTCCGACAGCAGCCCAAAGAATTTTATGCTGCTGGTTTTCAGGGACTTGTGAAACGATGGGACAAGTGCCTCAATGTACAGGGAGATTATGTTGAGAAATAAAAGCATTTTTCAAATCAGTACTCTTATTTGTTTAAGTTCTATATACATGTGTATATTACTTATCGACTTACCTACGTATATCATGACATGGAGAGGAGGTTAAATGTTGAGATCACGTTCGGCAAATGGAAAAAAAAATCTGTATACAGAGTGCTTCACGACTTTAGGGCATAACTGCAGGAGGTGATTTCCTAGGTCTTTGTGATCAAAAAAGTTCATATACTCGTAAACATGTGTCCAATTTTGGACGGTTACGGAGTTATGACCGTTTTAAACTCAAAATAGAAGGTAACGATTACTGACAATAAACGGAACAAAATAATAAACCAGCATAATACATGATACATTTATACATTTAAAGTATGAATGTAAAGTTGACTTCGTGAAATTACCTTTAATTTGAATTTATTGGTGCTGAAAGCTGATTTTCGAAAATGCCACCGCCGGCCGCAACACAGGCTGCCGCTCGGTTGTGAACCGCGCCAGACATACCAACCCACCCCGCCTTAGGTACCTCTCAAGTGTCGAGATAACGAGAGCGCTCTGTCTATAGCTGGCTAAAGACAGCGACCCGTCAGCTCGCAGACGCGGTTCACACGAGGGCGTGTACGTAATGATAAAACGGTCATAACTCCGTAACCGTCCAAAATCGGACACATGTTTATATGAACTTTTTTGATCACAAAGACCTAGGAAATCACCTCCTGCAGTTATGCCCTAAAGTCGTGAAACACCCTGTATATGTAAAAGTTCTTCACATAATGAAATACATAGCAATAATAATATTAATAATAGGTCTAGATATATATGCAATTAGAATCCAGGCTGATCAGAATATCTTACAGTTACTCTGATATTCATAACTTAAGAGAAACGTCTACACAATATGTTTGGCCCTTAGAAGTACAAACAGAGCCCTTCATTATCTTAAACTTGTGTCAGATATTTAACAGACTGGAAGTGGTTGATTTTATGGTCTAACGGGCACCTAACAGGGCGGTGATAGCAAAGCCTACTACAGTGATACTTCGTCCACCAACAATGGCACATGAAGTCACACATAAATATATTCGGGCCTTCCCGTTAATATGCCACAGTTTAACGCCTGGCATGACCCGACCTGAATACAGCCCTAGATATGTTCAGTGAGCGTTCTGTCGTTTCCTGAACGGCTCAGATATGTATGGGCTTGACTATACTCTCGTCACATTTTCACCCATGCCAGTATTTCTTGCGGGGCTTCCTGAGAGGAAACAATCCGTACGTAAGATTTGAGGCTTTCACGACGGTGACTATGAAGAAAGCAGTCTTTTGGGATTTGGCACCGTGTATAAGTGGTGTTAACCGACGTTCCTCCGAAACGTCGGTTAACACCACTTATACACGGTGCCAAATCCCAAAAGACTGCTTTCTTCATAGTCACCGTCGTGAAAGCCTCAAATCTTACGTACGGATTGTTTCCTCTCAGGAAGCCCCGCANTCTAACTGCAGTTGTGAGAAGATTTCGGACGTCAGCTGCATATGGTCGTGAGCCCCGAAAGTGCACATAATGAAAATGTGTCTCCGTGATTATCAGTCTATCAAATCTACTGACCTTGAGACACCAAATTCAGCGATTGTTGCTGTGTAGTTACATGATTATGTGCAATTGAAGCTCGAGTGTGTTTCTGTTTCTCATCACTTCCATGCCTGCTACATGATCCTCTCCCATATCGTCTTTCTTAAGTAGATCATCTTAAGAGTATTTCATGTAATGTACCAATCATGAAGCGCTCCAATATTTTTCTCAATCCTCTTCTTACTTTCATCCAAGCAATCTCCTCAGGACTATTAGTTTGTGTCTGTCCCTCAGTTTGTCAAGAGTCTCACAAAAGGTTTAGTTCTGTATATTCTAGCCCTTAGTGTAATAATCACAATGCTTACCTGTGAAACAGAAGAGTGTTAGCTGGCGGAAGCTACAGCTGCAGGTCGACACTCCCTGCAGACCCGATAATCTGGCAATACACAACCTGAACGAATTGATGTGGATTGCTATTCTTGTATGTATCTTTATCTTGCGACAGAGAGGTTTTATCACAAACAGAAAAATAATTCTACTATCTTGCGTCTTTATGACACCCTCTTTGTAAACATGAAACCAGGTATGAAAGCCTAAACTGACAAAAATAAATTTTAAGGGGCCTCACATAACGATTACATTGGCATCTAAGGCCTTGAAACGAAGTCTTCGTAAATAACGAATCGCTTGTTTGCTCAGACAAGGAATGCAAACCGGCCACGCTTCAACCGCATAACCTTAAAATCAAATTCGAATGTAAGATAAGTACAGCGAAGCAGTGTCCATTTTAACAAACTGATTGTTAGTTAGCTGATGAAGTTCTTGATGAAAATTGTGGTCGTCTGGCTTATGACAACATATTGGAGTAGGGTTGGAGATTACCAAAGTTTCGGAGGAAGAAACTGCCTCTGTTCTCAGGTTTCACCCTTAAAGCTGGAAGTAGCATGTTCCTCCAAAATTTCGATAACCATCTATATGACAGCACGGTGTCACCGAGCGGGGTGATGCAGTGATAACGCTCTGGACTCGTAATTGGTAGGTAATTGGGGTCTCGGCAGTCTTGACTGAGGTATGCGTAGTTTTCCTCGACCCCTTCCCAGGTAAGTGCCGGGAAAATGCCTCGATTAGGCCAGGGCCACTTACTTCCAAATCTTTTCTAATTTTCTTCTTCCGTCCTATATTTCGACGCGAGATAATCTGGTTACTAACAGCGTGGTAAAATACCCCCCCCCCCAAACACGATATCATAATTCGAAAAGACTAAAATATGAATCTTCAGAGCCGTGGAGTTCTTAAATTTTGCAAGAAATTTTCTACTTTCACACAGCACTTAGCGAGAACGTTTAAGCAAGCGAAGAGACCGTGAGAACCGGTAAAAGCAGACCGGTTCTCACGATCTCTTCGCTTGCAGATTTCTTATATTTTTTCTTCTACCCTGAAGATGGAGGCGATACGTTCCTCCGAAACGTCGGTTAACACCACATATACACGGTGCCAAATCCCAGAAGGCTGCTTTCTTAATAACATTTCTTTTCCTTGCGGTTATTCAATAGGTGCGAATTTAAGAAGTATTTGACTTCCGAAATATCAGTATATTTTAATGAAAATATAATTAAATAAGTTTCAGTATTTGCACATGTATTCTTTAAAGATGTAAATATTGCATTCTACACGTAATAAAGGCAAAAAGTTTTAGCAACATGAACGTAAATACGACTTGTAGGATTTGAGTCCCCGCAACCGTGGTTATGAAGATACACTGTGATACAGCGTAGTCCGTAGAAAATTAACCGATGTTTCGGAGAAATATCTGGCCTCCATCTTCTGGGTAGAAGAATAAACCAAGCAAGAAACCAGCGTGAAGTAGGTACCTAGTTTCAACCGAAACGTCTGTTGACTTTCAACTAACTACATGGCGTCGCATCATAGAAGATGGAATTCTTCAAAATAAAATTGGTTTTTTAAGTAAATAATTTTCATTCCACAATATATACATGTACACACCATGGTTCCTCAAACTGTGGATAAACACTCTCAGCTGGATTAAGAATTACTCTAAGTGGAGATGCCAAATTTTCAAGAATTATTTAAAGTGTATATTTATGCTATAATCAAAATGATCAAGTCAAGGAAGATGAGTTGGGCAGGGCATGTAGCACGGATGGGGAAGACGAGGAATGTGTATAGGATATTAGTGGGAAATCCAGAAGGAAAGAGACCACTGGGAAAACCAAGGCGTAGGTGAGTGGACAATATTAAAATGGATCTTCGAGAGATAGGATGGTATGGTATGGATTGGATTTATCTGGCTCAGGATAGGGACCAGTGGAGGCTCTTGTGAACACGGTAATAAACCTTCGGGTTCCATAAATTGGTGGGAAATTCTTGAGTAGCTGCAGAATTGGCTGCTCTTCCAGAAGGGCTCAGCTCCATGAATAAGTAAGTAAGTAAGTACATTTATGCATTTATTTTTTTAATTGTATAGTTCAGAATATTATATTAGTGTTTTCGGAAAATATAGCTACGGCATGCAAAATATTTCATGAATTCTTTCATGACTACATAAACATTTTATAGCTTACTGTAAGTGTAGAGAGGTTGTAAAGCTATTTAGGTTCTTGCTGTCAGTTTGAGAACTCCCTGTAACCTGCAGAAATGTGGAGAGCTGTATATTTTGCTGACCGGCATAGTTATGGGCAGCGTAAATTAAGTATTTATGTAGGGCCTACAGGTATAACAAATTCTGAGAACCCCTGCTATAGACAATAGGGACTAGCTCTATCGATTGGGCCTATCTGAGTAGCTTTTACCTGAGGACGGAGAGAGAATCCAGTCCCCAAAACATTGTTTTAAATATAAACAGAACGGCATCTTAGATGAAAACAGGACAATGGATGTAAGTTTTGAGGTTCTCACGGCGATGACTATGAAGAAAGTCGTCTTCTTGGATCTGGCACCATGTATTCTTTGTTTCAGCCGACGTTTCGGAGGAACGTATCGCCTCCATCTTCAGGGCAGGTGAATTGCGTTGCGAATACAGAGAGCAGTAGCTGCAATGATTAGGAAGTGAAAAGCGCTACTTTATATAGGAAGTAGGTGGGGGGGAGAAGGGGACCAATGGGAACAGTGAAGAGCGATTAAGGCCATATATGGTCAGGGGGGCGAAGTGGAGGGGGAAACGGCCAGTGAATCCAGGAAACTGGAGGTCAATAGCACTTGGAGTTTGCGGTTAGACAAGAAGAACCGGTTGGCTGGGGACAGGCTACTGACGTCAATGACATGAACTGGGGACAGGCTACTGACGTCAATGACATGAAGAAGAGCTGGGGTGACTTGGTGGAGTTCCCTTGAGGGAAGAGATGAGAGGCTTCCATGACGTGTTGAGACAAAAGGAAACAGGGTTTTACCTCTCATCTCTCCGCTCAAGAGAACTCCACCAAGTCACCCAGCTCTTCTTCATGTCATTGACGTCAGTAGCCTGTCCCCAGCCAACCGGTTCTTCTTGTCTAACCGCAACCTCCGTGCCATTGACCTCCAAGTTGCCTGGATTCACTCGCCGTTCCCCCCACACCATCACCAACCTGACCATATATGGCCTTAATCGCTCTTCACTGTTCCCATTGGTCCCCTCCCCCTAACCACCCCCCTGGCCTACTTCTTTATTTCAGGTAACGTTTGCACTGAGTTTTGCACTTGTGTATAACTTAATCGTACATTATAGCTTCAACTAATTTTGCTAGTGATCGCCATACATGGATAAAGCTACAAAAATTTCGTGACATAATTTATTTTGTGGCACAAAACAGCTAAGCAATATTCAGAGAACTGTTATAACCATCTGTGAAATGTAGTCCGAATTTAGAGGATCCTACCATGAAAGGAGGTAATTTTTTAATGCTAGTGAGTTGGGACTAAGTCCCTTGTACTGCGGCCACTTCTGGCTTATTGTACCAGCCTCAGATGATAGGTGAGGGTGATTGTGGAGCAATTGGTGGAATGAAGATTGGCAGGGGAAACCGAAGTACCAGGAGAAAACCTGCCCCAGCGCCACTTTGTCCACCACAAATCCCACTTGACCAGATCCCGGGATCGAACCCGGGCCGTCGCTGTGGGAAGCCAGCGACTAACTGCTTGAGCAATGGCGCGGCTCTGAAACGAGGTATGTTACAAAACTTGTAAGTTTATGTGAAATTTTAGATTTTTGCAGCAATGACTATGAAGGTTACTGTGTTTTGGAATATGAAACTTCTATCCTGAAGTCGGAGGCATGTTTCTTTGAAACATCGGTAAAATTTACAGAGCACACAGCTTTTTATCCGCAAATACAGGACTTTTTCTCTGGTTTTCGCTACACAAACCTCATACATCACAATTAGCGCAAGTATTCCATGCAATCAAAATGGGATAACTTCTCTGTTATTTCTTCCTTCAGTGTGGATTCTATTTTGCCTTTAATTTCCATTTTGAAGTGCTGGAGAATCAAAGTAGAGATTTTGGAAAATAGCCAGTTTAATGGGCCCAAACCTGTTACGTTCAAATTAAGCTCTCCGAACTGGTTCAAAACCAGTTCATTCAAAGTCATAGTACAGTTATGAGCTCCCAATGTCACAGTCGCATTGAGAAGTATAGAATTCTTGCCAATAATACCCCTTATCTTTCCGTGCGGTCCGATTCTTATGAACTTGGCTTGATATCTGTCGTATCCCACTTCCAGATATCCGAGGCCGAAGCCACATGACACAGATATCCAGTTGCCATATGATGAAGCTACAACGTCTGCAGTTCTGTGCACTGTAGAAAGATTTTTCGCCCAGCCATCCTCACCATCAAACTGACCTTTCACTTTGAGAAATCCCACTTTCTTGTGGAAAGTTTTGTGCATATCTGGTATACTAATTTTATCTTTTCCTCGCTCTATGATATCCGTCCGCAAGCTGTCAAGCAGTCCATCCACGATTTTGTTCAGGTTCACTGTTCCACACACAGTAACGTTGAGAGTAGCAAAACCATCATTCGTGTTAGTTGTAGGCTCTTCAGAATGCTCACGAAGCAACGCAGTAGATGAAACATTGTCTGTGTGAAGTCGCTCTGAGATTATGAACGCCTGGGTCAGTTCAGAATCTGGTGGCAACCTCACCAGTTGTACGCCTTCAGCTTCCAGATGTGTGTAAGGTCCCCACAGCAGCAGGAGAAGCCAAAGGAGCCTCTCAGACATGCTGAAACATATTTTAATTACTTTACTACACACAGTTAGCAGGATAGTATCAACATTGATTTTGACAACAGATTGCAATGACGTGGGCAAGATTAACATGATTCGAGACAGGTTTCCGGTGAACGTGTACTTGTGAAAACGGCAATGGACCCTTTAGATTTGGGGGAAAAGTGAGGAATTTTGTGACAAACTGAGTATATCTGTGTACTTTTTTTATTATTGCTAGTGGGGTGGGACCAAGTCCCTTGTACTGCGGCCACTTCTGGCCTATTGTTTCAGACCAAGATGATAGGTGAGGGTGACTGTGGAGCAATTGGTGGAATGAAGATTGGTAGTGGAAACCGAAGTACTCGGAGAAAACCTGCCCCAGCACCACTTTGTCCATCACAAATCCCACCTGACCAGATCCGGGATCGAACCCGGGCCGCCGTTATGGGAAGCCAGCGACTAACAGATTGACCACGATACACAGAAGCGGCCGCGCCATAGCTCAAGCGGTTAGTCGCTGGCTTCCCACCGCGGCGGCCCTGATTCTTTCCCGGGTGTGGTCAAGTTGGATTTGTGGCGGACAAAGTGGCGCTGGGGCGGATTTGCTCCGAGTACTTCGGTTTCCCCTGCTAATCTTCTTTTCACCAAATTATCCATCATCATAATCACCCGGGGCAGGCTACAATAGACCAATCAGTGCCCGCCGTGCCGAATGGACCCAGTTGGACTCCAACCCCCATTGAGCGAAATAAAAATTAGTACACAGAAAACTGGAATGACTGTAAAGGCTGTATCCCTGTCAAGAATCGAATTGCCATACCTCTTTCGTCTCACCAGTAACATAGTTACTGTGCTGACTGAGCTACATCTGTTCCCCCAAAGCAAATAGCCTGCAAACGTGTCTTAGTAAGATACTGGAGGAATCGCTGCGAAAAGGAAATTCTGTCTTTGGAATCGAACTCAGCTTCACCAATATGGGCTGACACATTCGCAAGGATAAGTCTTCCTTCGGAATCGGGATAGCTTAGTTGGTATAGCGACTAAGTTACAAGCGGATGATCGAAGAATCGAGGTTCGATTCCCGGCAAGAATAACATATTTTCTCCTCTCCGTAACGTGCAGAGCGGCTTGGCTTCCACCCAACCCCATACACAGTGTTTACAAGTTCCTGTTTCCCCGGAGGTAAAGCGGCGTGCGCGTGAAGCTCACAATCCACCTCCATCTAGTTCCAATGTCAAGAATAGTGGAGTTATACCTCCATCCCCCATACTTTTTCATGTCCTGGTGATTAATTAATTAAGCCGAGGGATAACTTTGCCTTTTCATGTATCTTCCTTCTGTGAATCTGTTCGGCGCTTTTGACGCGAAAATTTGGAAAAACGAGCCCGTTAGTTTCGGCAAGTCTCGGTATCCGTCTGTCCAGATGTAATAGTTCGAGATTTTCATGAAATTTTATATTGATGGGTTTTATTTTTATTTACCTATGCGTTCCAGTATTTTGTCAGAACATGGACAATAATATCAGATACTATCCTGGATTATAATTTTTTTAACATCTCTCTAAACATTTATCGTAAAGAAAAATGTTCTAAAAGTAAGCGGCGTATTTCACTTCCGTTACACTTTATCTGAACGTCTTACGGATTCCGGAACAATTAAACATAAGTACGGATAGGCGCCATAACTGTTACTCTCTTCTTGCCCTCTACTGCAAGTGTCTGTGGGCACGCAGTAGTGTAGTTGGTCGAGGCACTATGCTGCAAGCCTGAAGGTTGCGGGATCGATTCCCGATGAGGCAATTGGATTTTTTAATTAAGCTATTCTTTCAGCCGCAGTAATGTCCTGGGTTCGACTCAGCCTCTAACAGAAATTAGTACCAGGGGTAAAGGGAGGCCGGCGCGTAAGGCTGACAACCTCACCGCCATCTGCGAGCCGATTTTCTAGAAATATGAGAGCCTCGACGTCTCACAATCCTATGGAACTTCACGGCCTGTTACAGGAATATCCTTACCTTTACAATTGTCTATAAATGTCCCAGTGTACCCCTGTAATGTCCATGCAAAATGCACTGCCAAGAAATTAGTAACACTAAAATAGGCCCTTACATTCAGGTCGTGTTCTTAGCCCTGGTGTCTGGGTTGCACGTGGCAAATATGGCAAGAATTATGGTGACCGAGGCTGCAGCTGAATTGTGTGAGGGATGGTGACGCACTGCAACAGATACACATTAAAATCCTTATCTCAGTAGTGTACTCGACCATGTCCACTTCTCATTCTGCTTAGAACGGGCAGGTCTAAGAACATGGTCAGTTACTTCAGTCACTCAAAATTGCGCCCATATATCAAGGTCAATTCTTTATTTTAATCTTAGCAACGGATGTTCCCTTGACTTATAAGTAAGGTAAGGTTGTCCCTGTGCTTAGCTAATTCAGCACTACACCATGAATGCATATGGGGAAGTGGATGCATAGATCCACATTTTCTTGACTCCGGCATTAGTTGGAGGTGAGTGGTCAGCTTCAAGTCCCGGCGGCTTTATCCCAGTGGAAATAGTCCCTTGTACCCATTGGAAGGACCACAGAGCCGGTCTGGATGACGTGGAGAAGAGAAAATTCTTGACCCTACCAGACTCGAATTACGACCTCTTGGTCGCCCAGCCCATAGCTAGTCGCTATACCGACTACACAATTACAAAGATAATTTTTCGGACAATCACCATTACGAGTGAATTTAGAATCACACCACCTGCATTTAGTACAGTAAGAGTCATTTCTAGGTTGTCTTGACACTACGTAAACAAAACAATCTTCCCGGGGCGTCACTCTAATTGTATCTAAAACACAGTGGCATGTGTGTGTGTGTGCGTGCGTGCTTCTACCTATCTTAACATTAATGAAGTCTGCATCTCCCCAGAGAATGGTTATGGTTTTTTGACCCTCAGAACATACAGTGATTTTTCCGTTACATAGCGTTCACTGATAGAATTTTGTAACGAAGAGGCATCGAAATTTCTTTCTGTGATGTAGTAACATAATTTTAAAATAATATTTAGAAGTATTTCTTGCTTCAAACCGTTAATATCACAGCAATCAATGTCTATTTATGCTCTCTTAATCTTGACAAATCACACACCATTCAAGTCGATTAATCAGTATTTATCTTTTTAATTAATTTTAAAATATTCTTATGATGCAAGTCGATTTTACAATTATATCCCCAATAAGAAATAGGGAGATGGGTTCACACGAATTAGTTCTACTTCTAACTGAAATCTTGACCTAATTCTTCTGTAATCTCTTCTCCAGTGGTACTGCTAAATACCAGAACAGTTTTTACTGTCTCTTGCAGTTAGGTGCCCTTGACAGTAGCATTTGACCTCTAGCTGAAATATTAGTAGGCACTTTTCTATAATATTCTTTTCGCTTATATCGTTCTTTATTAAGCAAAGCTGGTATTTTATTACATACCTCGCGTGTCCTGTTTGTTAATATTTTAAAGCACAATGGTTAATATATTTACCACCTGCTTTGGCTTTAACAAATTTAGCCATTTTCTCCACAGAGTGTATTTATTTATTTTGTATAATTACGATAAAGCAACTATTAATTCACTAACAGCATTCGCCATGGAGGGCAAGTTGGTGTTTTCTGTGAGGTAGGAACTCAATTTTAAGTATTATTTAGATTAACTTCCGAATTCAGATGGTTAAATTCTTTTTCATTAAATACGTAAAACATTGTGTCATATGTCTCTATGATGTCTGTACAAGTACAGTTTATTCAAATAGATATTTACGGTATAATCAGCTCAAAGCAAAATCATCAAGTCTCCTTAGTTAGTCCTTACCTTGTAAGCACAATCACACTGCAGTTGTCCGGCTTCCTATTGTGAGAGGTACCAGCCAGCTTCTGCAACAGTCACATGACTACTCAGCCTCGCTCCACAGGATGACGTTAACGCACGGCAAAAGCGGCTGTGTGAGTACAGTAAGGTCAGAAAATGTTTGCTACATATCACGCTGTGTCCGTTTCTTAGTCGTGTACACAAGCCCAGTCGATCCTTTTGTTTTGTCTCCGAAATAATGACTGTATTTTATGAAAATTGATACTGTGATCCATATCACGTACGGGAGATTACCAGTGCATGAGGAAGTGTCGTCCAGGAGAAGGGCTACTGCGGTTGCAATCAGTCTCCCCCCCCCAAGCATCGTTTCTAATTCAGTATTCACTACTCGTCCTAAAATTCGATCTGCTAGTCTGACGTGTTGACAGTGACGTTAAATAACAGAATGTCTGCATTGAGGGTTTTCGGTTTAGGGTGATTTTCTATCGGGTTTGTGGTTTCGAAGGATGTTCTTATGTTTGTGTTTTTGAATAGTCTTTTGATTATCTTAGTTTCTTTGGGAGTGTGTATAAATGTGGTTATTTTTTTTTTGTTTGTTTTATGGTTGTGTGACCGCGTCTGTGGTCTAGTGGTTCGAGTTCGCTCGCTCGGTATATTTCGCTCGCGGACTAAAACCACGGAGCTTATTTTTTTTTTTTTTAGTTTATGGTAGTGTGTTCATATCTACGGGGTTTAATTTGTTTGCTTTGTATACACGCATGTGTGTGTAGGGTAGTAATTTTATGTACTATTGTTTTTATGTATTGTAGTTCGTTGTATTTTACTTCCGTCTGTGATGGGACATGTGATGTTATATTTTAGCGTCCTGTTGCACTGGTTCATGTTCATGACGTGTGTTTACGCTAACCGTCTTACAGTGCACACTTTTTAGTTAATTTCACCTTTCTCTTCACTTTTACACTACATGTTTCAGCACTAATGTGCCATTTTCAGGTGTGTCTCTATGCACGTAAAACTACTGCACTGCATGCCATGACGTTTTCATTCTAAAATGACTAAAAGGCGTATTCGTCATGTATAACAATAAATTCTTAATATTAAAATCTTTCAGGATTCGTCATCCGTACGTCGTATCTCAAATACGCGAGTCACGCCAATCCTCCTCTATGGGAGCACTCTTCCTACATTCATGTGTGCATTGTGCTCTGTGTTGTGTCCTTCTCCTGTGACTGCGTGCGTTGTATTGCTGGATATGTGTGTACAGTGCAACACACGCAGTCACAGGAGAAGGACACAACACAGAGCACAATACACACGTGAATGTAGGAAGAGTGCTCCCATAGAGCAAGACTGGCGTGACTCGCGTATTTGAGATACTACGTATGGATGACGAATCCTGAAAGATTTTAATATTAAGAATTTATTGTTATACATGACGAATACACATCTTCTGTTGTCAAGAATGAGTGTATACAGGTCCGTCACCTAACAATAGATGTCCATCTATTGTCGTTTGCGCGTCTGTTTGCAGGAATATGTTTACCGACCCTTTGCCTAGCAATGGGCATACACGTCACAATATTAAAGCTAGATTTGTGTACCAGGGCACCAACAATTTTAGTTTTCCTCTAGATTCATATTTTTATTATTTCCGAATAAAAAAATCACAACCTTATGGTAGAGTAATTAGCACCATCTTACATCTCGGGTTCATATCTCGTTCCGGAAGTAGACCAAATACCTCAGATTTTTGGTGAGTTATTTCAGTCCCTTGAGGCGCATAACGGAATAACACTCAAGTTACCACTGCCTTCTTTATGTAACGATGTTCTCAGTGCCGTAGACTTTATAGGCCCTGATCGTTAGGATAAGTGAATTATGAACTGTAAGGAATATGGAAGAACGAGCTCCTAACCTAATCAGATGTTCCAGGCACTTGCTTGGATGGACTAAAAAAAAAACAAGAAAACATATTATTAAAAATAATCGGTGCCTCGAACCAAACTCGAACTAGGCACCTGCCAATAAAATCAGAGCCGCTGTGTCTTGAGCCAACTTGCTCCAACTCCCACATATATTCTAATGCATCTCCCACTGATCCTCATAACAGTCAACGGTATATATAGTTTATGATATTGACAGCTTCCTGAAATAGTCTTTATATTGCATAGTAGCATACAGTACGTAAAATGGAATGTCTGTATAACTGCGCGTGTGGCTTTTTTACTTGCACCAACCAAAGTCTAAATTTGAATGTGGCGGGTGATCTTCATCTCTGTGTTCTGTGAATCGAGTGAAATCGGAACGCAATGCAGTGCTGCCACAGACTCAAGTGGATGAGAGCTGCAACTACAATTAGTTCTCGCCGGTTCTCGCCGCACGGGCGAACGTACGTACGTTCTAAGTAGGAATGCGCTTCGGTTTTGTAAATTGTTGAAAATATCCCCTGGTGGACTAGTTAAAAACTTAGCAGCGAATTGGTAGTATTAGCTGTCAACTCCATCTGTGACAAGTAATCTGCATAAAAATTAGTATTCTAAAGTGATTTTTTAGATTATATCACATGTTGAAAACAATTATCATAAGGAACTTTATGCTATCAATGGAAAGGGAAAATCAGAAGAGAGTCAAAGAAAGCAAGGAACTGAATGTCACAGATTTAACTTCAAACAGTGGTGCCATTGTGTACCAAGAATGTGACAACAGCCTACGTCACGAGAATTCTGAATCGTGTAAATCAGAAGTCATGCATGACACCTGCAAAGCTTTTTCATTTCATAAGAAAAAAAAAATAAATTACTGGTAACTATGTCGTCGTAATTTTTGGAACAATAATACACGTATTACCCAGGATTCGAATCCCACATGAGGCATGGATGTTTGGTGTGTGTATGCGTTTATTCTGTATTTGTGTTGTCCTGTGTTTAGGTAGAGGTCTTGCGACGGGCTGATCGCCCGTCAAAGGAATCCTACCTACTGTAAAATAATCATGAAACTGATAAATCAGCCCTATGCTCCAAAGTGGAAACAATAGGACATAAAAAAAATATCCAGGAGTAAAAACAAATTAACAGAGTGTGATGCATATATAGGCACTATGGGCAGAATTGGAGACCCATAAACGTGGCCCTTAGAACAATTATGAAATTTGGTAGAGCGATGAACAAGTACGAGGGGAAATAAAGGAATCAGTTCACGTTAATAAAGGAAAGTATTTGTTTTGTCTTACTTGTCAGGATATAAGTTTCCCAAAACTTCCTGATGTTCAGTTTCTGTGAGTTCCTTTGTAAGAAGCGTGAATTTCATTAAAAGAATAAAAGACACCTCGATCCGTGGGGTGAAATTTTGATTGTCGCTTATGCTTTCTAAACAGAAGAGAAGTTGACAAATTCAACAATTATAGGAAACGGAAGATCCATACTAAATAACAAAGCAAGGGAGAATGATTTCCGTCAAGCAGCAGTTTCTATATTCTAAGAATCACAAAACCATCAAAAAGAGACCCCAGTCACTGTACTTTTTTTTAAAATATTAACTGATTAATGAAGACACCCTTACGTAAAAACTACGGCCGTTGCTTTTTCCCTGTCTAATCCTCCTGTTGAAGCTATGGGTTTGACAAAACTGTGATAATGACAAAAGTGTTTATGCTTCAGCGAGAATTACACTCTCGAACATTGCCGAAAAGAAATTTCTATTGTTGATAGTCTATATATTCCGTTAACTCCTGCTCTGATGTACGTAAAAATGGGTCAAGCGAGGGATGTCAGTTGAAGCTGCAGCTAGGACTGGGAACTGGTTATCTCGACGGTTCCTCCCACTTATTTTATTAGGGACCATTCAGAAAAATGTTTGACTGTGTACTCATACAAAGGAGTATTACAAAATATAAGTGGGAAAATGGAGGAAATGTGAAAATAATAAATATTTTTGAAATTTATGAAGTGTATATCAATCTTTTTTTGCGCCTAAGGGTAAACTCACTTAACATCTGTTATAGTTGTTCACGTTGTGACTGAAAACTATTGAAGAAAAAGAGATACCAGCAAATTATTGGGCAATTGACATTGCTGTCTCCAGCTTTGCCGAAAAGATATTCCACTGTTGTTAAGGTGTTTGTTGAGATAAATTATGCTTTACCAAAGAATTTCAGTGAAAAAGTTATCTATGGACACTGCAATTGAAAATTACAGTTGTTTATTTCGAAAATTCCACCCATTTCTTGCAATTTGAGGTCATTCAAAATAAGGTGCGTGTGACGTTTAATACAAGGAAAGATTATAAAATGTACATGGAAAATATGGACTGCATGATCATAATGATAAAATAATGTCTATTAGTGAATTTTGTGAAGTTTCCTGAAGAGAGTAGCACCGCTTTCCGCATACCGTTTCGTATCTTATTATAAACGTAAGTATCTTGAGAAAGTTTCACGTTTTTGAGGTTAGGAATTTCTGGCCAAATATTTTTAAAGCTTTCCCGTTGAAATCTCAACCGCCTGTATGTTACTCAGTAACAATGCCCGAATATCATCGGTGTCTGGATGGAATTCTATCACGTGCTGAAGTGTCTCAATGCCTGCCATATCGTAATGTTTATTTCTGACGTCTGACCGTTACAAAGGATGTATGAAGTCTCTTAACATCTGTGTGGATCTGACTCCCAGTTCAATGGCCATGATAGGTATTTCGAAGTCTCGTTATTCTATTACGTCGTCTCCCTCCCATCCCCACAACTACGTTTATTAGCTTTCATGGTCAGACAGGATTAGAGCTATCACAATCCCCCCCCCCCATATTTTGAACCTTAAATTGGTAGGATGAACTCAGCTGATGCAGTTTTAATTTAATTAATTTTCCGTCCAATTTGATATAATTTATGCTATCACATTTTCATCCGGATATTATCCGATAATGATATTTAACAATGATCACCTAACTGCCCAAAGTATATTTATATACAGATAAATAACAATGATAAATATATGTTAACGTTAATGTGGCTGTATCAGGTAACGCAGTTCCTGTACCTAACGGAAACTGATATCAAAACCCCTTCAGTATATTCGATATTAAACAAATCTACTGCGACCTTCCGGGAATTGAAAAATTTGTAAATATAACCGAGAAAACTGATAAGTTACGGCCTCTCTGTATTTTATTTCTTTACTTATTTTCTTAACTGCGGGATTTTTCTTTCTTTCTTTCTTGCTTTCTTTCTTTATTTCACTGCCCTTCCTTTGATCTCTTCCCCTTTAATTCGAATGCTTCTTCGTTTTTTATTTCTTCTTTCAATTCTCATTTCTTTCCTCTTTTATTCTTTTTTCTTCCTTACTTGTTTATTTCTTTCTTTTTTATATATTCCATTCATTCTTCCTCTCTTCCTTTCCTTCCTTTCATCCTTTCATCCATTTCATCCTTTCTTTCTTTTTTCTATGTTTCCTTCTTCTTCTATGGATTCCCCTTATAAGCAAGGAGGCTGGTAACTTGCATGGGAGGTTCGTATGATCTGACAGTCCACGGGTATCTATGAACTCCATTTCGGGGTGCAATTTTTGGTCAATAGATGGCTCTAGCAGTATGCAGGTGTATTGTATAGCATGAAAACTTGGATTTTCCTTTGGAAACTGGACGCCTTATAATCTGAGCTACTGAGAGAGTTGTTAAGTGAACCATAAAGTGAACATAATTTTCGTATGAATATCACGCGTACTTTGTATTCCGGATGTCCAGGCTTCAGATCTCGTGTCTTAGGCTGAATAGCCTGAGTTTTACGTCTTGAAAAACGTCTAAAAATCGCAGATTATGTCGCGATCTCTTCCATTTCACTTCCTTATCCATCAAGTATTTTCTTATTTTTCGTTACATAACTTACTCACTTACTTACTTACTCATTCTTCTTGTGGAGCCGCCAATTCTGCAGTTACTCAAGAATTTCCCAGCATTTTATGGAACCCAAAGGTTCATTACCGTGTTCACAAGAGCTCACCACTGGTCCCTATCCTGAGCCAGATCAATCCAATACATACCATCCCATCCTGTCTCTCTGTGATCCATTTTAATATTGTCCACCCACCTACGTCTTTGTCTTCCTAGTGGTCCCTTTCCTTCTTCCTTTCCCACCAATATTCTACAAGCATTCCTCTTCTCCCCCATTCGTGCTACATGCCCTGTCCACCTCATCATCCTTGACTTGCTCATTCTATTTACGGTCCTCATTATGCAGTTTTCTCCAACCTCCTCTCACTTGTTTAATAACAGGAAAGTATAATATTTGAAGCAGTCAAATATATTTTATGGGAAAGTTGAGCCGTATCTGAGAATCTGCATCAAATTATTTATTTGCCGACCGATTTGTTTCGTTATAACTTACAGAGCGTCCTTATAGAGATATGAGGTCCTCGGTGCTCTATTAATATCACGGTCGTCCTGAGATGCGTCATAGTGTAACCTGCAGCCTCCAAATTCTACCCTGAAGACAGAAGGAGCGGGTTCCTTCAAACGTTCATACCTATCTACCAGATTACACTGCGTCAATTTAGAACTCCGTAAAATTTATATCCTTGTAGGGATACTCATGTAACCAGAGAGTGAGTGTACATAAATTGTCGAACGAAGTAACTGGCTTTTGTTTGTGTTGCAGGATTACATGGAGGTTTGTTTGATGTCCTGTGGCTTTGTCCGTGTCTCTTCTTATCGATATATAAAACGCATTAGCCACGCAAAGTGTACGGATTGCCAGACGATGCTAGCGTGATGACCCAACATTTGACACTCAATATTACAGCCATTCGTTGGCTCCCTAGGGCCGCTTTATAAACTGTGTGTGACTCTTATCTATGGTCCCTTGTCCTGCAGTGAGTACTGTTACCGAATCTTCCGCCAAGATTTTGATCACCTAAGCGTTGGACCTATGAGGGAGGAAATAAGAAAGGGGGAAGAACACTTCATAATGGGGCCCTTCATAAATTGCTCCTTCCTCAAATATTTTTAGATTAACCGATCACAGTGGTCGCGCGGTCTAAATCATGACCTATCTTCGCTTGCTCGAACACTGGGATCGTGGGTTCGAATCCCACTCAAGGTATGGATGTCTGTATGCATTAATTCTGTACTTGTGTTGTCCTGTGTAGTTAGCGGCCTTACGATGGGCAGATCCCCCGTTCAAGAAGTCCTACCGGCTGTTTTAGGATTAAGAAACAGAAGTGAAACAAAGTGTTTCACAGGCGCCCTATGCACCAAGGTGGGAATGACAAAAAGAGAGAGAGAGAGAATCAATTGAAGAAGTATGAGATGGACAGTATATGCAGCACGCATCAGAAGGATGTGAGTACGTAGCAAAATGTTGATATAACCTGAAGCAAAAAGACCAGCTGGAAGACCTAGGCATTCATGGGATATAATTTTAAAATGCACCTTATATAAACAAATTGACACGCTGTTGACTCAATTTACCTGATCCAGGACACGGATCAGTAGCGGCTTATTCTGAACACGGTGATCATCATTCAAATTCCATAAAAGGCAGAGAAATTGTTGAGTAGGAAAATGACAAACAAGCCCCAACTGACGACTGAGATTGCTAGAAAATTATGGTGCATTTGCTCAAAACAAGAACTGTGGAGGCAGGGAAATAGCCTTTGCTAGATAATGCCCACATTCAACAATAGAGATGTCACGATACGTGACACAGCCGTTGCTATGGAGAGATTGGGTAAGCGCGTACACGGACGTGACGCAACAATAGAAGAGGTTTTGCAAGCGGCGTCCTCTGTGGGTCCGTCCCGAGGTTGTATAACGAGGATCTCACGCAACTACGTAGAATTAGAATTCAGCGAGTGAGTTCAGTGCGGTTAAGGCCGGTCAGTGGAGAAGTTGTGTGTTAACCAGTGGGCAGGCAACAAATCGTCGTCTTAGTTACTGCTGGCCGCATCTCCACATTTTGCGGGATACAGAAGACTAAGGTACAGTGGTTGAAACATGAATAGTCAAATGGTACTTGAATCGTCCTTTCTTCCTCCAACTTACTCATTGTCTATAGTTGAGCGCCACGTGATCTTAAAACCACTTCGAAGATATCTTGAGTGATGTGTGGATGGAAAAAGGGAAAATGTTCAAGGCGTGAGCACGAGGATTCTACTCAGGACTTACCGGGCCTTGCTCCTACGAGAGAAAGTGCATCGAAGAAGTCACTGGACCACACTCCACTAGTGAAACAATGAACTTAATTTGTTGTTAACAGCACTACAAGATGTTACAAAAATCAGTCCGTTTAGGCTGATACTTAGTTATAACCAGGGTCCGGATTTTGATGACTTATCATCTTTTTCTTCTTGTGCCTATTCGATGCCCGTAAATATACGAGTATAAATCCCGGAGATGAGCTTTTGGTTACAGAATTTAAGTTTTATGGGTCATTTTTCGTGAATTTTAAGTTTTTAGGTCATTTTTTTAGGTTTGGGGGTAGTTTTTGATATATTTTTGGACTTTTGAGGTTTTTTTTTGTCATTTTAGCCATTTTAGGGCATTTTCTTCATATGTTTTCAGAAATGTGAATAATATGCAAGTAAAGTATCCTTTCTCTTTCTCCTGCCTCTACAAATGCAGCCTACAGCTGCACCCAAAGTACCTGCTACCACAGTATGCAATAATAAGTTGTAATATAGTCACGTCCTTTCGGTTCCTTTTGCGGAAAGTGCTGACATTATATATCATAAAACATTTTAAGCTGGCAGCAGGGTACGACAGCAGTCACTCACACTGCAGCCCTTCCCAAGTTCTGTGCAAAGGAATTTGCTTTGTTATAAATATTTATTGTTGGAGTCCCTTGTTTTTTATGACATATTGTTGCTCAATAAAACTCCGTTCCAAATATTTGGGAACGACAGCAACAAATCAAAATTTTATTCAAGAGAAGATTAAGGGGAGACTAAACTCGGATAATGCTTGCTACCATTCAGTCCAGAACCTTTTGTCTTCCCGTCTGTTGTCCAAAAACATAAAAATTAGAACACACAAAACTATAACTTTGACTGTGGTTATGTATGGGTGTGAAAATTGGTCTCTGACATTAAGAGAGGAACACAGACTGAGGGTGCTTGAGAACAGGGTGTTGAGGAGAATATTTGGACCGAAGAGAGTTGAAGTGACAGGAGGTTGGGGAAAACTATATAATGAGGAGCTTCATAACTTGTACTCTTCGCCAAGTAGGATTATAAGACAGGAAAGATTCGATAGGCAGGGCATGTAGCGAGCATGGAGAGAAAAGTAATGTATGTGGTGTTTTGGTGGGAAAGTCAGACACCGCTAGGAAGACCAAGATGTAGTTGGGCGGATAATATTCTAATAGAACTGAGATAGTATAATATCGTGAACGGATTGATCTGGGTCAAGATACGGATCAGTGGGAGGCTCTTGTGAACAAGGTAATGAACCTTCAGGTCCCATGAAATCTGGGCAAACTTTAGAGTATCTGCACAGCTTCATTAAGTTAGTCAATTCACTACTGATTCATATTTAATTGTGCTTCCATTTTTTTTCGACGCCACAAATACTGCGTAGTTGATACACTATTTGTAGTTATCTTAAAAGAATAGAATAAATTTCTGATTTAATACTTGGCTTTCTTCAGCAGTAATATTAGAATTGTGTCAGCAAATTTTTAGTAATGTGCTTTCTATTAATTTCATATTTTTTGCGTTTCTATCAGTTTCCTGTCTACTATAACAGACCTAATGAAGAACACTGATATTTCGAAATCTGCTCCACAAATATTGCAGCATTTACGTAAGCTATGACTGTTAATGTGGTGTGCAGTAATTGGGATAATTTGAAATTTCACCTACTCTGGGACTGTGTTTCGATAAAAAAAACAGCAATTGTCCTTGTTAATAAAATAATTATGTATTTAATGAGCCCGTATAAAATTCGCACATGATAAGTACTAATGTAGATACAAGTCAGTATTACAGATGCTTCAAAATCCGCCCTGGACGTCATGTTCAAGTTTCCAGCTCAATTAGTATTTCTGTCTGTATTTCTGAATTCATTACATGGAGGAACAAGAGTACAAAATAGCCAGTAGAGATACAGACTAATACGGAGAAATCTAAAGAAAACACTGTCCAAGAATGAAGATTACTGTCTTATGGAATGTGACGCCGTATAGTCTGGTAATATTTACAGCTGTGTTGTTAGGCCATTGTGTCTGTAGATGGAGGCAACAGGTTCATCCAAAACGTCGGTAAATATATGCCGGCCTATATCACATCACATCTCAGAAGAAAATAATATTTACGTCACGGCCGTGAAAACCTCAGATCTCGCCTACGAAAGACTAATAACCATACTTCACACGGATTGGAGGGCCTCAGAGCGCTTTCTGGGAAGAGAATAGCCGACTATAAATGTATTGATCAATATAAAGACATGAGTATCACCCCAAAAGTAGACAGAACATCGGTAAAGTGTTTTAGTCTAGTCTCTTGAAGTAGAATTATGCAGTCTCCATTCTGTGTGTTTGTGAATCCCCCTACTAACTTTAGAATTCCTGAACAATTCTTTACGAGACTTGGTATGTATATCAAGGCACCTGAACCCGTCTCAAAGGCATACTCCATAAATCCTTCCCACTAGTCTGTATGTCTGTATGTTTATCGCTGAAATTGCTGCTAGGGAAAGGCTCGGTAAAGGGTACCCCTCATTTCGTTGCTAGACAACAGATCGGCAATCACGTTCCCGAGGCAACGAATACACAAAACAAAAGAACAATTGACGGAGGCGTGTCTCTGTGGATTTGTCTGTATATCATTTAACGTTATTAGGTAATAACTATTGAAAGACGTTCCCGCGGCAACAGAGAATTGTAGGAGGGATCGTTTTCTCTTCCGTCCATGTCATAGAAAAGTAGGCGATTAGTTCTTCCCTGAACTTCTTGTTCATTATTTAAAATTCCGTCTTTTTCTGCAACTTTTGTTAATATTCGGTGATATTTTAGTGTTAGTGTTTAGTGTTACATTACATTCAAGTAATTGTTCACAAGTTTCGGCCTCACAGGCTCATTATACTAAATTATATCGTAAGCTGGTTCACTGTGTTTTGCTCAAGTTGCGAGAATCTAAGTTATCTTTTAAATTAATGTTTAAACTAGTTTAAATATTTGTGCCTACACTTAAATTCGAAGTTTAATTTATTGCAGGCTTAAAATTAAATCAATTTGGCTTTAATTAGGCTTCTATCAAGATGCCTGGCGACAGATCTAGAGGTCCCTAGTTTGATTCCCGGCGCTACCACATTTTCTGAGAGGTAGTGGGTCTGGAAAGGGTCCATTCAATCTCCTTAGGATAATTGAGGACCTATTTCAAGGGAGTAGCGGCTTCGGTCTAGAAAACAGAAATTAACGGCAGTGGGTATTCGTTGAGCTGACCACACGACACTCTCTATCCTCAAAAGTTCGCACTAACTTCGCCGACAAGCAGCGGTCGCTCGGTCGGTATAGTTCGCTTACGGAGCAAAGCCACGAAGTTTTTTTTGTTGTTGTTTGTCCATCAAGATTGGCAAAATACAGTGATAAAACTTACATCGTATAATTAATGTAATTGTTCAAGGCCTGTGAGGCCGAAACATTTTGCGAAAACTAAGTGAACGTACCATGGCTGTAAGGGACAACCTCACAACCACTGAACATTATCACACATTGCAGAAATGGCAGGCTTTTAAATAATAAAATTAATTAGTTATTGCAATAGCATGCTATAATACAATATTTGTAAAGAATGCCTAAAAATCATGAATCTGCTATATGAATAGCCCATAAACTGCCGGGCGAAATATGCTAGGGACATCAAATGGAAGACTTTTGACAGTATATGATTTGTAAGACAGGTAGTCCATGAAATAGGAAAGTAAGCTGTAGTAATTTTACCTCAAGCTCCATGGTTCTAATGAAATAGTGACTGGGAAAAGAGAACCGGTTTGAAGAATTCACTGGGGGTAGCGTAGTTGGTTGAGGCACTATGTACAAGCCGGAAGGTCGCGGGATCGAGTCCCGATGAGGTGGATATTTTTCAATTTATCTAATTTTTCCAGTCGCAATATGGCCATGGGGTCAACTCAGCCTCTAAGAGAAATGAGTACCAGGAATCTTCATGGGGGTAAAAGGCGGCCGGACCGTAGGGCTGACAACTTTACCGCCATCTATGAGCCAATTTTCTACATAATATGGGACCCTCAAGACCTCACAACCCTATGGGCCTCCATGGTCTGTTACAGGGATGGCTTTACCTTTCTATTTACCTTTTTATCTCTTATATTGTCTACCGACTGTTCTATTTCTATGAGAATTATATCATATTACATTCGTACTGTCATTCATTTACCATAGTGATCAGTATCTGTAGCTGCTATAGGGGCCTTCTAGCTTTTCTGATATTCAGTTTAAAACTAGAACGCCCTGTATATGCTGTGTAGTGGCTGTAGTTAAAGGGACTCTGACGACACGTCATGCTGCCAGTTTTCTACTCAATACAACTCACGCGTGCTAGCCTGGCAATTACGAGGCCTAGTTCTATCTGATTGCAGCCGCGCTTTGGTTTTCTACCGGATTTACTTCAGGGACCCATAAAACTATTAGTTTCATACACACACAGCAACAAATATATGTCGTGGCGGAAATGTGAATTTCAGTATTCCAGAACTTTGTCGCTATCTCAAAAACAATGCTTCGGCCTAAATTAAATGGAATTTGATTCTCAGTTCTTCACGCTTTCGCTTAGACTTCAAGCATGGAATATACTGTCACGTGATTGTGACCATAGACTGGATTTCGAGTGGAAATCGGATTTATTGCACACTTAAAAATACAACTTGTAACTACAAGTAGATATAGCGCTACTGCTAATTCACACAGTCAACAGTTCACTACAGTACGTATAAAATCTTGTCGCCTGGTAAGGGCTTTCGTGTTCACACCCACACTGGCCGGTGACTGTCTCACAACCAACTCCTACTCTTCCAACTGCCTTCTCAAGACTCTCTCGTAAACGCAGCTGCTCCTCGCTATATAGCCTCGGCACAGACCGCACAGAAAATACAGCTTCAAACAGTTCTATTGTTTCCTGTTTGTTGCGGCCATTACCTAGCAACTGACGTTGTTTACAGAGCCATTACTTATCAACGGCTGTTGTACAGCTGCTTATTTCGCAGTTGCTGCATAGCAACGAATGTGCATGCCTTAATATTATATTTAAAGACTAAGCTATTAATTTACTGAACAGCTTTCAGCTTAGAGCACCGTTGACATATTTCATCGAAACAGGTTCAACAGTTTGGATACATAAAACAAGCACAGATGGATAGACGTCCCATTATGAGACCATGTAATGCACCTTCAAAAAGGCACACAATGACCTTTGCTTCGACGCCACATAAAAATACATTTTCAAGTGATTTCGCAGTTTTCTGCCTTCTCTTCGAAATAGACCTGCTTGTCAATTCCTGGCTTCTTGCCCACTTGATCGGATGTGTTTCGTCAAAATTGGGATTATCATGTCGGTGACCATAATACGAGTAATCACGGTCCTTTGGGCTGTGATTCGGTGAAGTTTTGTCTATAGATACCAATGTTTCGGAGGAACATACTGCCTCAAACTTCAATGTAGAAAAATTATTCTTTCATCCTGTAGATGGAGGCAAGTTCCTCCAGAACGTAGGCGCCTATCTACCAAAGTACACATCTTCGCGTCTCAGAAGGCAGTAATTTCCGTACGTGTTCCGACCTAAAATTTAGAAAGGTGAAAACATTTCAACCTGCTTTCCTGGCTGTTATACCGACCGAGCGATCGCCGCTTATCGGCGAAGTTAGTGCCACCTTTTGCGGATAGAGGGTGTCGCGTGGTCAGCTCAATGAATCCCCACGGTAGTTAATCTCGGTTTTCTATTTCCTTGAAATAGCTCCTCAGTTATCCTCATGATGCTAGGTGGACCCCGTTCCAGACCCACTACTTCTCAGAAAATCCGTTAGCGCCGGGAATCGAACCGGGACCTCTGGATGTGTAGCCAGAAACTCTGACCACTAGACCACAGAGGCGGTATAGTTCGCTTGAAGACTGCAGGCCACGGAGTTTGTTCCTTTTTCCTGGCTGTTGCAGTTAATGAGTTGACCTAAGGTTTGCATTCCTATATCTCGCAGAAATTAGGTCCTTAATAAAGTAAGAAGACGTTAGGAATCAGGTAATGAATATGATGTTTATTACACATTCTTGTCTTCTCTAACGAAGTCTCTTGAGGCATTCAACACTATACACACCTTATGTAACAATCAAAGAACATACACAGATATTACTATATCATCATAAATAGTTATTATTCTGAAAGATTTAAAACGGTAAACTGGAATCTCACGTCAGACAGGCGGAAACAGTTCGACATGAGTTTTGTTCTATGAGAAGCAAAAAAATGAAAAAGACTGGGGTGTTGATAGTGACAGATACTCGGACAGCATGGTGACACGTTTCGTCCACACACACACACAAAATATTATTTACAGATAAGTGGTCATTGACATTATCACTGTTCCTAATGTCTAAAACTTTGATGTGTAAACACGTAATATTTTTATAAGATTTGTGGCTTTAACCTTGTGAAGCTTTGAACTTTATGCACTCTTGCAATAGAATAAATATTCAAATAATTTAAATATTCTCGAGATGTAAAAGCTAAATATAATTTTAAAATTTCTGCATTGTTGCTGCAGAATATACCTTGTAGTCAAATCATTTAAACTGACGATTTAAATTATTAACACAATTTATGAAGCTTACGCTTATTATAGAATGTAGTCTACAGTCAATCCACTTGAATGTGACAAAGATTTGCATTCTTAAAACTCTTTGTAAAGCGTTGAATTTTTACCATAGCCTCGATTCATAATATTTTATTATTTAAATTCTTAAGATAATTTGTTTCGGCGAACCACTAGATAGAACCGATTTTAATTAGATGTGAATATGATAATATTTGTTATGAACGTTAAATTTTATGAGTATGTGTCCCAGGAACTCTGCGTTTCCACGAAGCGAGTATGTTGCACTTAATTATGAAATATGAAATTAGACTATCATCACATTTCTTCCGTGAGCTTTTTCATAATGGTAGTATTTTGTGTTTGATATGTTTTGGCATGTATGATACAAATTGTAGGGTGTGTATATAGTCATTATAATACAGAGTTAAGTAATTAGAAAGAGTTTAGTTATTTGAAAACAATAAATATTACCATTTAATTGAATAGAGCAAACACATATATGTAAGGTATATCAAATGGAAATCGTATAATTGTTTTAAATAAAATAAAAATTGTTACGATAAATTTATGAAAGTAATACTTGTTGAACATACACAGCGAATTAATTCAATCTGCTAGTGCCAGATGATTCAGGAATAAAAGTTCAAATTCTCACCAGGAGAGTTCAGTCATGTGTCATCAGTAGTGAAATGTGTACTGACTTCTGTGTGGCGCTCAACTTCTTTTAGAACCGAGGAGGCTGAAATATATTATATATGTTGTAATATTTAAGAACCCATCTTGTCTTGGATTTTGGCCATCATCTTAGTTCTGTACGTATGAACCAGGTTTCCTAAATGTGCTCTATTTTCATCTTCAGGTGGGCAGGATGCAAATAAATTCCTACACTTTTGGGCTCCTTGGTACCGATCTCATAACCTGGTCCTTCGCATTAGAAGACCGCATAGGAGTTTCTTCATATCCTGTCCACCTAATGAGGGAAACAGAACTCAATTTCAAATTAATGTGGAAAACATAAAATGGACAAAGTAAAAATAGTGTGTTTTTACATTGTGTGACACCTTTTTTTTTCAAACATTTAAACCAAAATTAAATCGTGTTATTGATTAGTACAGTATAATCTATTCATATGAGATTGGTAGCCTAGTATTTAGATTAAAATGAAACATTTGGAGCCAAACTATAGCCTCTTCATACTTATAAATGACGTAGAACACGAAATCTTTTATAACTTATGTACTGTGTTTGTGAATAATATTCATATTATCTTAACCTTAACAGAGTTCTCAGTCCTTCATCCATTGTTTTGTGTTGCTGCAGAAAGAATTATGAATTTATATTGATATGTAATATAGTACAGATTCGTTTTCTTTGGAGAAGCATTATTTGTCCATAGAAATATAAATACCACACCACTGTGTTCATTTGAAATTCTAATATGCCCATATCTGAAATGTATTATTTTTAATTGCTATTAAGATAATAACATTATCTGAATAAATATGATTGGGTTTTAATTTTTTGGACCCTGGTATTCGTGTGAATAATGCTTAGAAATTCATAGCAAACCTCACAGAAAACATTGTTTCTCCATCAGTCGGTTTAAGCTGTGCAAAAAATAAAGTCTGTAATTTGTGAGAGTCATTCAGAACCCATAACACTGCAGGCAAAGTGTAGAGATTTTTCTTAAAAAAGCATGAAGTACATGCAATAATGCGTGTGTTTTGGTGGATTAAACAATGAATTAAGGACATAAGAACTAAAGTATTATTTTACATTAACTTGCTGTAGGGACAACATAATGTATAAAGCTGAATGATATAATTAGAATATTTATGAAACCAGACTCAAGTGTATGTGAAGGGTCAAAACGAAATTAGAACAATGTAGCAGAGAATTGACTATATATCTACACAAAATTATGATTTAACTAAGAAACTGTTTTAAGCTTAAAGAGTTTCGGTGCACAGGAATATTTTGGTCTGAAGCCAAAGAAACATAAATTACTGCAAATTCTTTGGCAATTAACTATTTTAGTGCAAAAAAGTATAATAAATACTTAGAGATTAATCTGTATTTTGAATGTAGGTGACATCACAAATATTTGTATCTAGAAATTATTACTTATACAAACGTCAAGTTGATGAAAAGGCCTGCCTTTTGTAAAACTTTTATTTTCTTCTTGTTATTAGCTCTCACTTCTGCCTTTTTGAGTTAATGGACTGATTAAATATTATTTTAGAATGAACACATTAAATGTGTTGAGAAGTATTTTGTGCTTGTAGGTAATCATAAAATGTACAGTAAGTAAACTGTGACTATTTAAATCTTAGAATACAACATTGTGCCATTTCTGGATTACTTTCATTAGTATGTATTTTGTGTTATGAAGTTGAAAGCATTTTTCGTGTCAACACTTTCTCTTTCATGCAACACAAATTTATTTTATTTTCCATAATTTGTACATTTAGGGAAATATTAACCTTTGGCTATAGTGACTATCATTTATTTTTAATACACTCAAACCATTACGTATAGCCTATATACATCACACATTCACACACAGTTGATCCGATGAGATATTGGGATTCTTGCCTTGTTAAACTGCATTTCAGCAACCATTCACGAAGCTTCCACCTAATAGTATCCAAGAGTGGAACAGTATCTATACATGGGTTCTAAGCTGTATCAGACAAAAAAGATTTAGCTATGTAATCAGTGCAAGACCCTGTCCTATATTTGAAGTCCGTAAATGAGTTTAAAATGTCGTAATAACGTCCAATATTCCTTTCTTTGTTTCAATTCTAGGAACTATTTTATTGAGATGACAGCGTAAACTGCGTGTAGTGTATTCATGTCTGGTGCAGCCAAACCAGAATCAGTCCAATTTATTTCTATACATTTTAAATTATATTCCATCTAATAAATGTTTTTTCTGTTGTGATCTGCAGAATATATTCTCGAGCCACATCAATTGTTTCTGCCCTGACTGCACCAAGAGTGTGTTTAAATCTCTTATCGCTAGGTGGAGACTTGTATGGCTTCTTGTTCATTGCAGTTATTATTGGTGGCTGCAGGTTCTTCTTTTATTGGGTTCTCAGTTTTCACTTTCACTTCATAAGAGACAGGAGACTGGTTGACCATCATGGACAAAGGAGAGTCCTCAGAAGGGTGAAGCTTCAGCCTCTCTTCTCGGTACCTGGACGGAGATACCACTTCTTCTGATAGACCTTCTGAGTCCTCATCTTCCTTCTGCACCACGTCAGTCACATGAGGGAAAGACATACGAGGAGTACTGTACAGATGTGTTTGAAGGCTTATAAGGTTATTGCTGAGATGATCTCCAGCACCACTGTTGGTCACTTTCCCCATGAAACTTCGTATTTCATCAAAACACGAGTCCTCGCGATCGTTTTCATTACTACTTCCTGGGCTGTCCGCCACTGAAACCACGCCACTGCCGTCATCGGTCTCATGCTTCTTAAGGTGCCGGTCCAGGTTGGTCTGCTGGCCGAAGCATCGCTCGCACAGAGGGCATTTGAAAGGCTTCTCTTTGTTGTGGATATTACGCACGTGGCGTTGCAGGTTGGACGAGATGCTGAAAGACCGCTCACAGTATTTGCACTTGTACGGTTGTTCCCCTGTGTGGGTACGTAGATGGCGGGTCAGGTTGGCGGATCTGGGGAACACTTTGCCACAGAACTTGCACGAATAGCGATCCTTCAGTTTACCACCGCTGTTGCCAGCACCCCCACCGCCATTGTTGGCTCCGAGGTGTGGACTTAAGACATCTTGGTAAGGTTTACTGGAACCGAAACCAGACAATGGTGCTCTTAGAAGGTCAAACGGTGGCCTGTTCCCAATGTGGCCATTACTGATACCATTAACCAAAGGTCCAAGAAAAGGAAATCTTCCAAACGGTGGTGGTGGCGGGGGCAAAAGACGGTCGTGATGACCTGGACCCGGTGGCGGTGGTGGGAAGCTTGGGAATGGAGGTCGGTACATCGCCTCAAGGAACATGGGGTGAATTGGGCGTGGATAGGCCATTGTCGGCGAAATGCTGACCGCAAGCGAAGATGGAACTTTTTCTGGCAGAGGGCTTCGTGTCGGGTGATTCGTTTGTGGTGCTTGTGGTGGTAGAGGGTGTGGTGGTGGGAGTGACCGTGGCTCCCGTGGAGACTGTTGTCTAACTGGAGATTGGACCGACCGTTTTTCTGAACCCGCGACACCTTCCTTTGATTCGCTCACCTTTTGCATCGCAGGAGGAGATGCACATACAAATGGACGGTGTTCTTCACGTTCTTTCACGTCATCGTCTTTGTCGTGTCTTCTTTTACGTTCCACTCGAAGATCAAGTGGTTCTTCACCTTCAGATTTCTCAGCGCTGTTTGTCGATCCTGGTCTTGTCTCTTCGTGTTCAACACGTTTTTCTGGTTCCTGAGAAAGTGTACGGGTGTCACTCCCTGCAGACAAATCTCTTGGTAAACACTCTTGTTCATTATCATCATCTTCAGACATGCGAAGTTCACTGGCTGTAGGGAGTGAGTCTCTGGGATTGGGGTACGTAGAACCTCCACTTGCACTCAAGGGGGGTCGCGCTGGTGACGGCCGGAGTTGTGACGCTGCCTCATCCGCTGAGGGTGGCGAAATTTTGTTATGTCCTGCGGCCATGTGAGGTGGTGTGAGGGACTGTCCATTCCTCAAGCTTTCTGTACTATTCCTCTCGGAAAGCAACTGTTGGTCTTGTCCGTTACCGTCACGACGCTGAAGAGAGACCTGCTGGCGCTGACTGCACTCTGCGGTCAGCCCAGTGTTGTGTTTTGATAGATGATCATCATCCAGAAGCTTGGCGTGATGTCCAGCGGGGAACAATAACGGACTGCTAAGAAATGAATGGGATGGATGGGGGGAAGCATGATGAAAAATTGAAGGGTACGGACTGATGAGAGGAGAAGGATAAAAAGGAAGTCCTGCTGGAGGTCGCGAGTACATAAGGAAAGGATTGGTGCTGTTCCCAGGCTGAGGGTGTGGATGCGGAAGATGGGTCATGGCGGAGGCGGGATTTGGAGGTAAGGGAGGGTGATGCTGGGATGGAGGATGAGCGCCGCCTCCGCCTGACGTCGTAGTGGAATCGCAGAATCTTTTGTGCTTTGAGAGTGACGTGACAGTACTGAAGGACTGGCCACACTTCACACACTTGATCTGCATGCGGCAGTCCGCGTGCATGCGTTTGTGGCGGCACAGGTTCGAGAACTGCGTGTAGGCCTGGAACAAGAGGCACAACATAAATGCCCAAGCAATGTTCATCGTCAGAAGCAGCCATATTCAGTGTATCTTAAAACCAGGGTGATAACAAAAATTTCAAGGAAACAGAACCAGGAACGTTTCAGGACAGTGTCAAAATAAACGATGAAAAAATCAGAATTCGCAGTCAGTTAATACTACTCTCAACAAAATTCACAGACATAAAATTGTCAGTATGATAATCAATTAAATTATTCGATGATAACTTTAAAATTGCCCACAATAACTATGTTGTATGGCTCATGTAAGTAAGTGACGGTGAGACATAATGTCTCCACTTCACTCCCAGTGAATCAATATACGTAGTTAGGAGGTGGGATCGGTTCCTGAGCCGGTCTAGAAGCGGCGATAACGCTGACTATGTCTGCCCGCGTAATGAGTATTCGGGTATTGATGCTGGGTTTATTTAGCAACGTTCTTTAGATTGGCCAGGCTGTGTGACTCCGAACGGTAGCATGAATTAGTATAACATGTGATGGGAAGTTGTCGTGAACTATTTAAGTTACTAATCCATCTACGCTAAGCACTACTGAAAATAGTTCATTTAAGATATCTGAGGTTTACAACCTGTCTCTGAAGCAGGAATCATAAAGAATTCAGCAGAATGTTACGATCTGTCTTTCATAATAGTCGAATCTATCGCAAAATAAAGCATAACGTAAATCTAATAAGTTTTAAATGCGGGAAAATAAATTTCCAAAATACATAAATTAATAACAGTTCTTAATTTTCGGACGGCCTCTGTGATCTAGTGATCAGAGTTCCTGGCTATAGATCCAATGGTCCCGGTTCGATTCCCGGCGCTACCGGGTTTTCTGAGAAATAGTGGGTCTGGAACGGGGTCCACTCACCCTCATGAGGATAATTGAGGAGCTATTTTAAAGCAAATAGCTTTATCCGTGGGGATCAGTTGTGCTGACCACGTGACACCTATCCGCAAAAAGTTGGCACTAATTTCGCCGACAAGCGGTGGTCGCTCGGTCGATGTAGTCCTCTTGCGGACTGCAGGCCAGTTTGTTTTCTTGTTCTTAATTTTCAAAGGGAGAATAATTTTGTTATAAGAACAAATGATGGTAAAATTTAATCAAGAGAAATAAATGTTTTTGCCATATCGAATTATGTGCAATAATAAACAGAATGATAAACAAATGTGCATGGAATTAACTAAATACGTATTAAGGAAGTTAAAAAATTTATTAAGCTAGTTGAACAGAATAAAAATTTTTAGGACCCCAAAACTTGAACTTCCCACAAACTAAAAGGGGTACAATATTCGAGTGGTACAGAAAACCCATTATGAGACAGGAACAGGCTTGAATAAGAAGAGAAAATATAGAAGATGAAGAACTGAAGAAAAGAAAAGGAGGGTACAGATAGCAACGGTCATGAAAACTGGATAAAAATAACAAAGCATTCCAACAGAGATTTAAGGGAATGGCATTTAAGAAGTAATGAGGCTGATTCCTTCCTTTAATTTTATCAATTTTAATGAAGAAATATATGGCTGTGCTGATAACGGAAACTGCGTCTGCTGAAATATGTTTCGACCGAAAGTCATGGTCTAGTTGTTAGCATCATGTGTTCAAATCTGGGACCGAACAACTGCATTCCTGACTAGGGGTTTCCTTGATTTCCTCAGCTCCTCCAATCTAGTGCCGGGTCAGAACTTCAAATTAGTCCACTAACGGTTCCTCTCACAACCTATTGCATTCATTATTCACTGTAAGCGGTATAACATCAGCTGTAAATAGAATATTCATTGTTGTTTCTGACCAACATGCGGTGTTACCTTGAAGCACACTTCACACTGGAAAGGCTTCACGCTCGAATGGATATGTGTATGTTGCTTGAGCCCTGATGACGTGGCGAACGTCTTGCCACACTCGGGACAAGCGTGCGAACGGGCGCCCACGTGGTGCGTTCGAATGTGGCGCTGTAGGTTGCTTGGATCCGTAAACACCTTGCTGCAGTTTTCGCAGGGGTACTTTCGGATCTCTTCGTGACTAAGAGCCCGATGTCGCTGAAGACTGGGCCTCCAGGAAAAGGCTCGAGGGCACAGCTCACACTTGTACTGGTCGGCCGGGTACCGGTGGTTCGTTACGAGGTGCTCGTCCAATCTGAATCACATACATAGCACTCCAGTTACACACAAGTCATTTAATTTGTTACGGGCAAATTAAACTAGGGGGATGGCTACCACCACTGAATTCAAAATCTTTTAACCCTGGCCAGCCATCTGTGTGGTCTTATAGAAATAATATATATATATATATAAAATAAATGTAAAAATGTGGTGAGCGCATACCTACATTCTCATTTCTGTAATCATTAAGTGAAAATCGAGTTACGTAACTAAACCACAGCACAGTAACTTCACGAAAATCTGGGTTAAGCTCAATGCTGTTCAATGTCTAGAGATGAGTTCATCTCGTCCTCAACTGTGACGTTTGGTGACTTGATTCTTTCTTCTGTAACACGGCAGATCTAAAAGCCTAAACTTTAACCTTGCCAGTTATTTCGTATTAGCTTTAGGGACCCTCTCCTGCAAACCAACTAATTTTAGGAAAAGGGTTAGGAAAGTGATAAATGAGGCGAAGTGAATGTGGGAGGAAATCAGCAAAAAAGAAAATGCACTAAAGTGAGGTGACGTGAGGTGAGGTGAAGTGAAGTGAAAAGTGTTAAGGATGAAAGGATTACGTAAGTGTAGTGAAGCGAAATGAAGGGAAAATGAGAACATGGCATTGCACATTCATTGATGTTAGTTTATTATACATTATGTTAATTTTCTACTAATGTTTGTGTGCTTTCCTACTAATGTTTGTGTGCTGTGTTTTGTTTGAACGTGTTGTTTGTCTGTTGTCTTATTGTAACACCACTGCCGCCAAGTGAAAACCGATTTGCAGTTTAATAATAATAATAATAATAATAATAATAATAATTTCATTAACATAAATCTAAGTTGTTATTGAGAACTGAGAAATGAAACGTATAAATATTTAATTGTGAAATGAAAAGTATAGATATTGTGACGCGTTACCTTACGTCCATCGCCGCGCAACGGCTAAATGGAAATTGTTGAGTTCCTACAGCGACAGATCGAATACAAACAGACCGTTGCGAAGGAGCATTCCCAAGGCAACGGATTGCCGAACACGTGAGTTTGGAATAGGCACTTCCATGGTAAAGCAAAGAACAGGGAGCCGTTGCGTAGACAATGCAGAAGCAACGAACGCGTCTCCCCAGAAATGAACTACAGAGAGTTCGTTGCGCCCGTTACGTAACAGCGGACAGTAGAAACGAAACACTGAGGAATGGTGTCTGGTATCCAGTCCGCAGAACACCTACATAAGCCGAGAGCTACAGAGACAGAAGAAGACAGCAAGAAGACAGTCTTGGGACAACCGCCGCCAGAGACAGTTGAGACCCAACCACGGCCAAGGATAGTTGAGACGTCGCATTAGAGTATTGGGCCAGAAGTCAAGTGACATTGAAAGTGGTAATAATTGTAAGGTGTGTAAGCGTGAGTGTCCAATAAAGATTCGCTAAATCCGAGACCCACGTGAAGTTATTTGTCGCGTGACATACCCAACACGTGACAATATTTAGAGAGGATAATAATAATAATAATTCAGTTTTTTATTGTTTTTTATATTCATGCAAATAATAATGGCAACAATTATACCATATTTAAAATCGTTTGGGGAGAACTCTCCTGGATCCGAATACGTCAACATCCCTGCATGTAACATTAGCAGCTGCTGCACATCCAGCAGAGGGACAATTTTAAATGAGGAGCAGACATCGAATAATGCAAAGTTTCTTATATAACGAGCAGGAACTCGGAGACCAACAATTTCTAGAACAGAAGGGCAGAACTTCAAACCAAAGTAAACTTCAGTAAGAAAGAGAGCATCGAGGCGATGTCTCCTAGTACGTAAAGTATGCAATTTTAACTCCTCCAGAGCAAGGGAATAACTGTAATGAACTTGAGGATAGAAACAGTTAAAACAAAGGGCCGCAAACTTCTGCTGGATGCGTTCCAGCTGTTGGCATCAGTTGACGTAATCGAATTCAAGACAATGGACGCATATTCAAGCTTAGATCTAACTAACGCAGTGTACTCGTACACTCTGAGCATAGAGTCTAGAGATGAGAAATTTAAAGTAATTTGTATTATCGGAATATTATTAAGGTACTGAAGTCAAGGAAGATGTGTTGGGCGGAACTTCTGGCACGCATGTAATATAAAATAATCAGTTGTCTTGGTAGCAAATATTAAGGGAACATGTAACTTGTAATGTAGGTATACATAATAATATTAAAATGGAATCTTAATAAGGAATAATGTGGGCGAGAATATACTTAATTAATTTGATTCAAGACAAAGACTAGTGGCGGGCTCTTGTAAGCACGGCGATGGACATTTTCCTTCCATAAAAGGCACGGGATTTCAAAATAGCTTATCGAGTATTCGCTTCTCAAGAAGGATCAAGTTCCACGGAGTTATTCGTAATCTAAACAGATCTGTCCAGCTTTCCACGGGCACAATGCACACGTATAACAAACAAAAATGCATACAGGATTTCTTCCCTGAACTGATCTGCACAAAATAATTTAGTGTTGAGTCAATACAAACACTTTGTCTATATTATCCTGGCAGTGAAATCAGTTTTTGCTCTGTAGACCGATGTTGATTGCTGAAAACCGAACAAAAATTAAATACGTCTGACCGATATAGCCTATTTTGAGGAAAGTGATAGCTCCCGCTTGGGCCCCTAGCGCTCGTGCCCTTAGTTTATTGTGCCTTGCATCTCTTCATGAAGGCCCCCCTTAACATCACGTCAGATGTGCAACCAAGTGGAACTGTATAAAGAGCAGACACACTCTTATCCACACATACAAGACGAGATTATAAATAACCGTAATTTTCGCCACTGGGTAACAAACCTCGTTTTGAGGCGGCTACACACCAGTGACGCACACCAGTCCCTAGGGCCTGGCATACCTCAAGGGGGCGAAAGGTGAGACGTGTAGTTGTAAGGTGCAGAGAGGTCTTGGGAGTGAGACAGGTGTGTAGAATTGAGGGTCGGGTGGGTGGGGGCTGAAGTAGATACGACAGGGCGTCCTCCGTATACAGAGTGTTCCACGTGTGGACAGTGAAAGAAAGTCAAACAGTCGTTGAGATCTACCGATGGAGAAACAGTTATGAACGCAACACTAGAGGGATTGTAGGAAGCGGTTTTGACTGATCTATCGACCGAGATAATATAGAAATCCAGTAAAGTCGCGTAGGGAACAGTTATCGGTCTGCAAGCAAGGCGGAAGCGAGTGCTAACCAGCAGTAGACAGTGGAGGCCAGACGCGGCTAGGAGCTATAAGGGCTGCGGCCGTGTAGAGTTAGTTGTGAAATTGGCGCCAGTCAGGGAGGACCGGAGCCATAAAACATGGAAACTGAAAAACTTACGGCGTTGGGAACCGTTACCAGGAGACAACAGGTGATGACACAGCAGAATGAGGAGACGCAGGGAGTGCTGTGGCGAAATATAGTGTGAATTAGCGATAACGCTATAATTAATTGTAGCTAAGAGTTCCATGAGCCCAATAAATCCGATTACCAATCCAAACCTCGTTTCTAGTCACTGAACACGTGACAATATATTGCTTTTTCTCAAAGTTTTAATAGGAAATATGATTGAAATCTATTAATACATGAGATTGTTGCGAGTCTCACGGCCATAGGACACAGATCATGTATATATGGATTTTCGCATATTCAAAGGGGGCTCCCATGAAAATCTCGGGACCTTGTTTCAACGCCCCCAATACTTTGCATACACGAGTACTTGTATATTACGCGCAAGAGAAAAAGAGACTCTGTGGGACAAATGCTCTAAAATTACGCAATTTGGGACTCCCATAGAAAAGAATGGTACAGCGCTAACATATTGCATCAACATAAGTTATGTATTTGTTCACGTATGCGCGAGCGGTCTTTTGTTTCATTGCATCGTTTCTATTCGTCAGCACTGGTGATATTTTGATATGTGCGTGTGAAATGCTGTGCTCTATAGAAGAAGTTTCACGATTCACTATTTTTTCGTTTTATTCATGGTAGATGATGATGATGATGATACTGATGGTGAAGATGATAAATTCTTCGATTTTTTTACTTACTTATAGAAGAAACCAAAGACCAAATATAAAGCAAGCACGCGCAAAAAAAAAAAAGAAAGAACATAAAAGAATATACGTAAAGCTATCTCTGCAACAGGCAGTGGAGGCACAATTTTGTAGACAATCGGCTCACAGATGGCGGTAAGGTTGTCAGCCCTACGCGCCGGCCGCCCTTTATTCCCAGGAATATTCCTGGTACTCATTTCTGTTAAAGGCTGAGTCGAACCTAGGGCCATAGTGCGCTAGAAGGATTAGGTAAATTGAAAAAAATCCACCTCATCAAAATTCGATCCCGCGACCTTCCGGCATGTAGCATAGTGCCTCAAATCATCATCATCATCATCATCAGTAATCTGTCAAGACGACAGGTCCACAGTCTCTTTCAAAACAATTCCTCCACTTAATGCGATCTAGAGCTTTCTCCTTCAAATGACAGTATCCTCTTCTGTCCCCAAGGTCATCCAGCATCTTCTTACGTCTTCTTCCTCGTCTTCTTGTCACTTCTATCCGACCATCTATCTTTCCTTCGATAGCTTCTTTTAGAAGGCAGTTTCTGCGTAAAACATGACCAATCCAATTAGCCTTCCGTTTTCTTATTTCATGTAGGATATTCCTCTGCTCACTGACTCTAATTAACACTTCTTCATTTCTCACATAATCGGTCCAACTGATCTTTTCCATTCTTCTCCAACACCACATTTCGAAATGCCTCAAATATATAAATAAAAAACTAAATAAGACAATTGGTACCATTCAGACAATACATTCAACACGTACAGCCAAGCCAACTATTCCACGGTGAATATGTGTACATACAGGTATATATACATAGAATACAACTAACATTTTAATAATACAGAATATACCGTTATTAAGTATGATAACAGAAACCAGTTTCCATTTCAAATGTCAACCTCCCTACAATATCGTTGTTGATTATGATGATGATAGATGCTACATGAAGACCAACCAGATAATTTCAGAAGAATTTATTCATATGACATTCCTGGAAAATTCTGTACTGGGAGCAACAAAACATCCGAGAATAGGGACCAGCTCTCTCGATTGGCCCCAAAAATGAAGGGGCTTTTTTTTTTTTTTGAGATCGGAAACAGTGACCATTCTCCAAAACATCTCTTCTAGCACATATCGGGATGGTGAAAACACAAAGAATATTATCACTGTTAGCTGAATTTATCCTTCTACTTAATTATGTAATTAAGCACCATGCTATGAGGGCATATGCGGGAGTGGAGGTATAGCTCCATTAGTCGGAAGTGAGTGGTAAGCTTCACATCACTGCCGCTTTACCTATGGGGATAGAGCCTCGAAATTCATTGGATAGGGGCTGAATAGGCCACAGAGTCGGTCTGGATGCTATGGAAAAGATAAAAATCATCACGAACTTTTACGTCTTAAACACACATTTCGAAGGGCCTCAGCTACCCCTATACTGACGTGGAATTAATTTATTTTAATTTCAAATATATTTGTTGCAATCCTTTGGGATAAGTTTGATCCTGCTTCAAGTGCAGGATGCTATGTAATATTTTATGAATAACAGTTTTATCAATAATAAAACAAACAAGCAAGCGACCGAGCGACCACCACTTGTCGGCGAAGTTAGTGCCAACTTTAGCGGATGGAGTGTGTCGTGTGGTCAGCGCAACGAATCCCCACGGCCATTAATTTCGATTTTCTAGACCGAAGCCGCTACCTATCCATTCAAGTAGCTCCTCAGTTATCTTCACAAGGCTGAGTGAACCCCGTTTCAGATCCACTACTTCTCAGAAAATCTGGTAGCACCGGGAATCGAACCAGAGACCTCTGTATATGTAAGAAGGAACTCTGACCTCTATACCACAGAGGCTGTCTTTTATCAATAATCATGATGATAATACACAGTAGCTTATTGTTTAGTAGGAAAATCCGTTTTCTAGACATAAACATAACGGAGTTGGGTTTCGTTTTCAAGTAATCTTTTACTGACTGCCGGCTGTTTCCTTCTAGAGACCGGAGCATCATGTCTGTGACACCCTTTACAGCGCCGAAAGACGGTGCGTCAAGATCGCGTGTCCCACTGCCATCGGACAAGCAGCAATCAATGCGTCCCAGCGGCCCTCTTCTGCTCACTTGCTCTGTTCTTCCTTTTCACACCCACACGCGACAGTGTCAGGGCGGGAGAAGCTCCACTGACGAAACTCATAATGCAGGAACTGGTATGCAGAAACTCAGGCTCAAGGGAATAAAATAATAAAAGCCTAACCGATGCTTCAGAATCGAGAATTGCTCTGTCCATTACAGCTCAGAATGCAGTGGAAAAGAAGAAGCCATATAGAACAAGAAGTAGAAAGCTGCACCTAAATTGACGCCGGCGCCGATGTTGGCTTCGACGATAACCACTTGACATGGTAAAAAAAGATGATTAAAGTAGGATATTCGAAAACCAAGGAAAGAATCAAACCCAAAAAACACAACTCATAAGAGGATGGGCATGTTCATGCAGAATGTATGAGTAAGGAGGGACAGAGTAATTACAACACAAAACCGACGACGCCTTCACAGATGCAGACGCTTCCGAATTTACGCCTCTTATTTCGAATACGTTTCGGAATACGACGCACATTCAAAGTGAATTAATGTGGACGCGGAAGTCCAGTCCAATGTCGGCGTCGAAGTTATCTCTGCTTATGACTAAAGGGTATGATACACGATGATTGCAGCAGCGCATGCGCGAATATCTTAAAATTAAGGAATAAAATTCATAACATGTTCCACTCTCCCACTCTAGCAAATATTGTTAAGGCGCGTCCACATTACTCGTGTTAGTGCTCGTGCTCGTGTGACTCGCTATGCTCGCGAGTAATGTGGACGATGTGACAAGTCACGAGTCAAGCAAATTTTAAATTTTTAATTTAAAAACTATAGCCTATACACACTACGAGTAAATATACGGATCCTCAAGCGCCGAAGCCTGGCGAGCAACTGAAGTATTGTGGACGAAGATTTACGAAAACACGTAAAAGCCAGACGAGTCTCCCGACGAGCACGAGTAATGTGGACGCGCCTTTAGAATCGCCACCGACCTTCTATGGCTTTTCAGTGGCAAATGCATTTGTTTCTGTCAAAGCAGGCGTAACGATTAGTAAGAACTGGTCTTTGACTTGTGAACACGTGTAATGGGATATGTGGACATTTATGAGGAATTTTTTCTGAAAATATTAAAGGCTGGTACAGATATTCTGTTTGCAATTATGTCAATAACGTTCTTCAGAAATGGAATGTATGTTATGTTTATTTTCTGAGCATTTCATTATCATATTTCAGGCAATGATTCTAACCATCCTGGCCTCTATGTCCACTTTTCTTTATAACGACTTCGCACGGATCTGGCAGAAATCATAGCCTCTCTGTTGTTAGGAAGGGGTGTGTACATCGCCATTGTATAGTAACGGAAGTTGCTCCGTTGTTGCTTGCTTATTAATTGTCGAGGGAATGTGTTTATCGAATCTTTGCTTAGCAATGAACGTCTGTTCTGACTTCACTATTCCGGCTTTCGGGCATCAAGTCACAATGTACTTCCTAGTTAACAAAATCAGCCTATGACTTTTATCTGCACGATTAAAAAATCATTTATTAATAATAATAAGCAGCAAAATAAAGAGATTCCAAAAGGTTCTGACGATGGTGGATAACACATAGAATTACTGCTTTCTTTTTCACTTTTTCCATCGTCCGGAATTCTAGGAAATAGAAAACACGACGTTTCGGAAACTGGATTTGTTTCCGTCTTCAGGTGGGAAGGATTGGGTAAATCTGACAGGATTTGTCTAGTGATTGAGATTAGCGCCTTCTAAGTGGCCCAACTGAGTAGGTGTCTTCCTTCCTCACCTGAAGACGGAAACAGATTCATTTTTCGAAACGTCGTGTTTTCTATTTTCTAGAATTTCGGACGATGAAAGAAATCCAAAAACCCAGTAATTCTGAGGAAAATAAATGTTCACCACATGAAGTCGTGCTTTATTTCAGCTATAATTAGAGCAGTATGACGTTCCTAATTTAAGGTCAATTCAAACACGCTTTGTGCTAGAGTTACTCGTTCTATTGGCGAGCTGAGCAACCACACCAACACATCAAAGGAAGGGGAGGGCCTGATAAGACATTATCACCACAAGATATATCTCTGCGCCCAAAACATTGTATCATACATTCTCATCACCAAAACTTAGTGTCCCACATAGCCAGCACACTGTAGAAAAACGGAGTTTGGAGCTGTTTGTCAACTAAAATATTTGCGTGATCGTGTACAATCATTTTCTCTGCATATCACAGTGAGTATTCAATGTAAATGAATGTGTTAACCACGCACGTTTATTTATTTCCTCTGGGCATTTAAAAGAGTGACATCATAGCTAATATCTTTTTCGTTCACCCTCGATATTGTATAACCTCTGCACTTGAAACAGCGTCATTACATAACTTAGAGGCTCATTCACTACATCAACTTCAATTTCAGATTCACGGATTATCTTAAATCTCTCAGCAAAATGAAGACGAAGACTCAGAACCGCACTTTAGAAACGTGGTTTTCCAATTTTGCATCGGTAATACGAGTAGCCAACTCTACTAAGCAGAGTTCTTCTTTGGAACCTGAGAGTTCATCAGATGGCCATGAAGTTCCCTTCATCCAAGCCGAAGGTTTACAAAGGTCTGCCAATGGGCCCTATCCTCAACCAAATGGAGTCCACATTCTAGCACTGCAGCATACATCCTTAATACCCACTTTAAATTATTTTGCCATCTATTCCTTGGTCTACCAAATAATTTTCAGGCAACAGTTTCTTATGCATTCTCATCTCACTCATCTCAGCCTCTTTGATTCGATCAAACTAATGCTGTTTAATTTACTGTTACCCACAAAAGGAGAAACAGAAGCAAAATGTTTAAAAATCTTTATTTTAAATTACTGCTTCCCTGAGAAAGGGTACAAATTATGACGCATTGCATTATGCACTTCTCTCCAGCACCCTGTTACGTCTTCTCCTTTGGGTCCTTATATTCATCTCAGTACCCGGCTACCAGCATAGCCGGAAATTTCGAAAATTCTCGTTCGAAATAAAAATCACGTTTTATTCGCCGGTCTGGGGCGGCAACTTCTCCGACACCATTGTGAGGTGTGACATATACACAACAGGCAAACCTACAAAGAGTGGTTCAATTTTATGGGACATATTGCCATGTACTTCGTTAAAAGGAAACCGTCATTTCGGAGGAACATGTCGCCTCCATCTTCAAGGTTGCTGAAGTCGCTGGAGACAGAAACCGAAGATTCCGCATCATTTTACTACTATTATTACATAGAGACTATTATATTTTGTATTTTGTTTTTTTAATTATTTTTGTGTTTCTCCCTGTTCGTGCTAGCTTTGTAACTGGCCTCTGTGCTGTTAAGTTTGCACGTAAATAAACACGAATTGAATTGAATTATTATTATCATTATCATTATTAGTGTTAGCATTAGTAGTTGATGCATTAAGGAGCACAGAAGGAACGACAACAAACTACAGAATCCTGTGTTTCTTTCCGCCACTGAGCTTTATAAAATCACTATAAAATTTCTGAGAACTGATTTCATTTTATTTCCATAATATTTCAGCCGAAATAAGCATTCATCTACTTCTAAATGACTGACCACAATTTTGGTTCTTCGTCAGGACTACTATAATAAAATTTTGATTAACGTCTCTCCATAAGAGGCTTTATTAGGTCAAATGTAATGATGAGTTCCAACATTAATCAAAATAAAAGATGCAATCAGACGTTAATTTTTTAAGATTATTACCTTTGGGGATGTGATGGTGCCTGACCTGGCAGACAAACATTTCGGAAGAACGTACTGCCTCCATCTTCAATGCAGAAGATATTTTATCAGACTACACCATGGCATGTTCTACAAGACAATAATTTTCATAATCACTTCCGTGAGGACGTAAGATCACGCCATAATATTATTTGTGTTCGCATTATTGTGGACTACAATCGAAGACCGAGCAGGTTATGAAAGTGGTATCGGTCTAGACTTCGTTCAGGTGCACTCTTAGATCTCGGCCGGAACGCCCACTGTTCTGACTGAGGTTCTCTCAGTTTCCTTCAGTCCCACGAGGTACATTTCAGGATACTACGTAAGATAAGACCACGACCGCTTCCTCTCTAATTCTTTCCAATTCATTTTTCGTTATTCATGCTCCCATTCGACACCATATAATCCGAGACGCTGACATAAAGGTAAAAGTAAAGTTTCCCTTGTGCTTGACTAATTAAGCACTTAGCCATGAAGGCGTACTGGGGAGTGGATTTGTAGATCCACATTTTCTTGACCTCGCCTCTGGTTGGAGGTGAGTGGTCAGATTCACGCCTTGGCCGCTTTACCCCTAGGAAGAGCCCCAAATATCTATTGTATAGGAGGTTGGGTGGACACCAGAGCCGGTCTGGACGATTGGAGAAGTGAAAATTCTAGACCCTAGCGGGACTCGAAATCCGGCCCTTCAGTCGTCCAGCCCGTAGGTAGTCCCTATACCGAGCGTCGTTAAATAAACCATTATATATATATTGTTCTTACTCTCTGGTATTATAACGTCTCAATGAAGGATTTTTTTCGGCCAGCTTCTAGTGCTCTTCTGAGTTGAAGTGCCGTTAGATTACCGAATATTCTTCCCTAACTAACTCACTTCATGAAAATAGTCAATTTATGAGCTAGGAAATGTTTAATCAATCAAGAATTTTCGCCCATATTTATGAACCATTAAAGCCCATTAACGTGTTCACAAATCTCCCACCTCCAACTCAACCGTATCCAAACTAGTCCAATGCAGCCCATACCCTCATACATTATTACCTTAATATCCATCTGAATATTATCCTTTTGTCACGATGCAATGCAGTGTCCAACCCAACCACATGTGTGACACAAATTGTCACGTGTATGAGTGACTATAGACGGGGTTTGGATTGGTAACTCGATTTATTGGCCACTTTGATAGAGCACGTAACTACAATGTACAGTTCGCTGTTAAATACACACATTAGTGTCCACAGTCACGTCTGCGCAAGACGTACCCTTACTCTGTGTTCCAGAACTATACCCGTGTCTCAACTTCTAACAGTAACTGTTCACCAACCAACTCACTTCATTCCACTGTACCCAAGTGCACTGCGCTCACTAACTGAAGAGAACTCGGTCGGTCTCGTTTTCTCTGAGCGAACCACATAGAAAACACCGCTTCCTACAGTACTTGCATTGCTGCCAGCGGGCTGTTGCCTAGCAATGGCAGTTGTCTTGTTTGTTTTGCGTTCGTTAAATGGCAACGAGTATATATGCCACACATTTATCTATGTGTAGTTCTCCTGGGTCGTCTTTTCCCATCAGATTTTCGTACAAAAATTGCGTACTTACTTTTAATTGCCCATACTCACGATTTGCCCCCTGCACCTCTTGGTTTGATGACCCTAATAATATTTTGTGAGGGGTAAAATTTATGACTTCCCTGAATGTTGAAATTTCTTCGAAATTCCGAAGCAGTCTGATATTCATGTTCAGGATTTTCTGCATAAAGACTTTCTGCAGTGGAGGAAGTAAAGGAGGATATTTCTCAGTGTTCTATCGGTACAGTGTTAACAATGAAGAGGTGGGGTGGGGTGGATTCGAATGTGCGCTTCGTGACTTGTAAATGGGATGCTCTTAATTCCCGCAGACCGCACGGTACCTGGTGGCGAGAGATGGAATTGTTTGAATTGACATTTTGGGTCACAACTATTACTCATCCTGGAGACTGAAGTACTGTAATTACATAAGTTTCTCGAAAGCCGAAATATAACAGACGGAAAGAGAATAAGTGGAACACGCAGCTCCCGTCGTTTTCCAACAATTTTATTTCCAATACTGTGTTTGACCCAACGGTTTATTTCCTATAAATGCAAGGCACTTAATGACAGATTAAGAAAATAGTACGATGTGATAGTCCTGTGCTACACGCATTCGAAATATTTTAACCTTTTAGTGGTAACTATACATACCACACGCTTTAACATAAAATCTATATATTTTCGCGAAAGACTCTATTTATGTACTTTATGATTCTCAGAATAAGAACACCTCCCCTGACAGCATTTGTCAATAGGTCTTAGTAATTGAGGCCCAGTACGTTTTCCTTGGCGTGGGGAATACGTTTATAAATATTGTCACGTGTATTAGTGACTGATGACGGGTTTGGATTGGTAATTGTATTTATTAACCACCTACAGGTAGTAACTACAAATAAATATTACACTCTTGCTGATTTACACAATTTACAATCACTCCACGCTAATATTCTCAGTCTATTTCCATTAGTCTTCACTGTCCGTTCCCTGGCAACGGATTTATAACACAGGAACTGTAAAAGTTTCACTAAATTACACACTCCCAATATCGAAGTACTACAGCACATGTAACGTTACACTAAGTCTTCTAATTCTTCTTCTGGTCACATCGCTGTTTCCTTGGAACTTCGGAACTCAAGTCCAGCCAATTCCCGTTCCCGTATTCTCCCACATCCTCTCGGCACGGACCAGGCCCAGAAAAACACGTCCCCTCTATTACTGCATGGCGCGGACGACATAGAAAACACGGCTTGATCTATTGCTGCTTGTTTGACCGTGTTTGCAGAGCTGTTGTCTGGCAACGCATTGATCAGATCCGATACAATACTATTTACATAAATTTCATGTCACTGTTGGTTACTCATAAAGTACACACATCAATCGATCCTCTGTAAAACAAGTATGTATACATTTCGAATTAAATCAACAGACAGCTCAGGACTAACTTTAGGGTTCGTGGATTTAAATGCCGGCCTGTTGGTTTATATGTCAGTAACCGGAAGGCCTTGCGGCCGGCCAACTCGATCAAGGTGCTTCCGTGGTTTTGTCGGTCCTAGAGCAAATGTCGAATTATAAGCCAAATACCAAGTTGCACTCCATGCTTCATATGTGGCCCCTCCCAATCTTTACATCAGTATTTTGCTTTAATTAAACTCCCTGCTGATAACATCAAAATTCGACATTAAGGCAGCTATTTCAGTCTCATGTGAAAATTAATGCCGAAAGCAGCAAGGACCCAGCACAACATTTGCTCTGCTCAGCCTAACAACCTCTCAGTTCTCGTCTATATACTATCCTCATTTCTTTGCCTTCTTACCAACCTGGCTTTACCATAACAAAGCCAGACACTTTCCCTGTAGAATATAGGGTGCCTTACTATTTTTCTCTCCTCCATTCCCCCCATACATATACACTTGACATGGTCAAAAATTTATAAATGAGTGGTCATTTCACTGCAGATTGGCAGGAAATAAATTTATCTGTGTTCAGCTACAAACATCAACTAAACTAACCCCATGAATCAGACACCGTTTTGAGGAATTGATGGTCATTCAACTGGTTCATAAATTCACACCCTTCGCATCTAAAAGTTCGTGCCAGCTATTGGGCCCTATCCTGAGCAACATGGACAAAACGCACACTATTTCACCTCAGTCTTAAGGTTCGGCCACACAGAGCGCTACGTACGCTATGTTCGCCATACGAACAGAAAAATATCTCCCTTTATTGCCAATGTGACTGGCCACACAGACTTCCGTACCCTACGTATGCTATGTTCCCTATGTTAGCTACGTCGCAGAGTGTACACAGCGTACGTAGCGTACGTAGCGAACATAGCGTAGCGCTCTGTGTGGCCGAACCTTTACTGTTTGCTCTTCAATCTACGTACGTCTAGCTCTCCCGGCTGGTCACTTCCGTTCCGCTTTCACTGTCTCATGTCCCGTGTTCGTGCTACATGCTCTGCCCATCTCATTCTCCGTCAGTTGATCATTCTAAATTATACTTCGCGTAGGTTACAAATTACAAAATTCCTCAGTGTGTAATTTTCCCCCGCTCCCTGTTATTTTCTCTCTTGCGTCCACATATTCTTCGAGAATTTGAAATACTCTACATAGAACAGAAACTGTCAGTTTCATAATCTGATCACTTTTCACTTTGTTCTCAACGTAATTTTGATTCCTTACTCAGCTTTTCAAGTATCAATCTTTGAAGGATGCATAGACCCATTATGGCTACCAGTTACAACACAACACAGGCCTACGAAAGAACGATTAAAATAAATTATATAGTTCTTAATTACATCTGTCGGTGCAAGTGTCTACTGAGCTGCACACAAGAGATGCAGTTTGAGAAACTTTATCCGTCTGACTTATGCAGCGTCTACACGAGCGCACAAAATGCTTCCATTGTAACGAACGTACTTTGCTGAGGACACCACACAGTTGCAGAATGCGGTGCGTAGTTTTTTGTCTGCAATGGAGCCAGAAGAAAGCGTAGCATTCGCCTCTCTTGTTTATCTCTACAACGGACGTCACGACGTTCGTTACAACGGACGCATTTTGTGCGCTCGTGTAGACGCTGCCTTAAAGTTCGTGTAAAATGGGGGCATGTTCATTCGAGTACGGCGTTCTCCCATATGTCTGACTCCAAACAACCAATCCGGCTGGTTGATGAAGCATTAATGCTGCCTTTATTCTGGAGTCATTAGTTCCAAATTATATCGTGTCAACAACTGTCATAACTTTTTTTTTTCATTTCATGCATCTTATTGTGTTATAATATACAACTTCTTTATTAAAACCGTGGCTTTAATAAAGAAGTTGTATATTATAACACAACAGGATGCATGAAATGAAAATTATAAATGTTAGTCAATCAAGTTGCATATATAAATACATGAACACTAAACTAAAGTTATTGAACTTCAATGCTAATTTATATTTTAAGAAATGTTTGGCTGAGAACTTAACACCTAAATATGCACTAACAAAAACGAAAGTAAATCCACATAACAGAGCAGATCCAGACTAGGCACTGACCTTAATATAGTTGTATTGTGACGGATTTAATAAAGAAATTATAAACTGTCATAATATTTTTCGCGGTTTCTCTTTGTATGTCCAGGATGTTATCAGAATCGTATCAAATAGATCATGACCGCTCCCTTCCAAATTCTTAATAGCGTTCCATTCAAAATAATTTTTACGTTTTATTCAATTCTCTTTAAACTTGATTTTGTTTGGGATGTGACACCGTTAAAGGGGAGGCAGCATGAATCCCCGAAACGTTTTTACCTATCTGGCAATCTACACGGCAATCATATCTCCGAACACTGCAATATTAACGCTCATCAATATGAGATACCCAAATCTCAAATACATTCAAACACTGCAGTTAAAATATTGCCGTTAAATAACCTAAAACTCGAGCAGTAATATCGGAGTGTATTGCACTACAACCTCGCCTAGCATCCGTCGCCACGCTTAGCATCAGCGCTGGCATCAGCAGGACTGCGTCAATTCAGTTCAGGCAGTTCTTCTCTCTTTATTGTTAACCATTCTCTTCTTACCAGCTGACTCAGCAGTGTTTTCAGCCTTTGTTGTTTCTGTTTTGCCATCCTCTGCCATTAAACTGTGAAGAACGGATAGTACTGTGTTTCAACGAGGATGGTCAAGCCCTCATAACCGCGTTTGTTTACACCCCAAGAAGCGGAATAGTCACGTCTCTTCAACTACAATATCGCCCATTTTCCAGCAGCATCAGCGTCTTAGGAGTGAACGGTTCACATTTCATGCAACGTATCGTAATCTACATGTTTCATTCATATCAGGTTAACGGCTAAAATGACAGGGGATGCGTTTGGTCTTGGATAACCCAGACCAATTTAAAGTAAAGTAAAAGTAAAAGTATCCCTGTAACAGGCCGTGGAGGCGCATAAGGTTGTGAGATGTTGAGGTTCCCTCATTTTCTAGACAATCGGCTCTCAGATGGCGGTGAGGTTGTCAGCCTTACGCGCCAGTCGCCCTTTACCCCTAACAATATTCCAAGAATATTCCTGGTACTCACTTCTGTTAGAGGCTGAGTCGACCCCAGAGACCTATTGAAACAATCACAAATAATTCAAACTACACGTATGGTCTGGTATTATAACTCTAACGTAGGCCGCACACCGACATGCGTCAAGACATTTAACAGTCAAAACACGATGTCTGCGACATGAAATTATGAAAACCGCCGCATATCGGTTTGAGTCATGATGCTGACGAATCACGAATGAAGCAAGACTGCGCCTTTTGTCCCATATCTTGATGCTTGTCTTGACAAAGCTGGTGTGCGGCCGCCCTGATGCAACAAAGATAACGTTAAAGCCCGCCACTGAACATGATCCTAAGACAGAAACATCCATTTCTAAACCAACCTCGATCTTACAAGTGATGGCTTTCTAGGCAGTCTGTAAATTAGGCAGTTAACTTTGGACCCTGGGACTCGAAGTCCCAGTACTCCTACGTGGCAGGTACAGATTATCAAATTAAACACAATGATGATTATTGTACTCTCTCAGTCACTCTTTCTTTCTTTTTTTTTTTTGTAGGATAAGACCCTCAAGATAAGGTCAAATTACATAACTGGGCTGAAGTGTTAACAGACCTGATCTATTTTACTAATAATTTAATTTCATGAAATAGTGTATTTTTTATAAATTCGTATTATTCACTCAGCAGTTACAAAGATCCAAAGCCGAAGGTTCACAACCATGTTCACAAGAGCCCATCATTGGTGCCTACCCTAAGTCAGGAGAATCCAGTCCATACCTCCCATCCTTTTCATAAAGCTCGATTTTAGTATTATCTTCCCATCTGCGTCGAGGCATTGAAAGTAAGAGTTTCCGTCCATTTCATACTCCTGAATTTGACCACACTAACAATATCTGATGCCAGTCACGTTAGCCGAGCGGTATAAGGCATGTACTGTCTTCGCTCTGTTGGAAACCGGGATCGTGGGTTCGAATCCAACTCAAAGCATGGATGTTTAGTTTGTGTGTGTGCGTTTTTCTGTGTTTTTGTAGAGGTAGAAGCCTTGCGACGAGCTGATCACCCGCCCAAGGAGTCCTACCGAATGTGTAAGATCTAGAAAAACCGAAGTGAACGGAGAAGTTCATGGAGGTAGGCCTAGGCCCACTGGGGCTGTAGTGCCAAGAAAAAAAACAATACCTGATGAAGAGTAAATCTATGAGGTACCTCATTAGAGCACTAGTTCCACGTGACTGCTCTTCACAACAGAAAGTTCACCAATATAAGATGGGCAGAAATAATTCCACTCTCAGATCACAAATATTAACGTCAAATTCGACTGCAACCTGCATCACAACATAAAAATACAACCAAGCTGCCAGTGAAATCACATACTGCATCTACATAAACAGGTACACAAACTGAACAAATCTATATCCGTCAAAATAAAATATGAATATTTTATAATTAATTGATTTCTAACAAACGAGTAACGTTACAGAGAACATTTTAACATAAGATATGTCTATGGGTACCAGGCATCTATGTAAACAAATAACTCGTAATACAGTTTATCAAATATATACACTGGCCAGTCTATAGAAGAGCAGTCACGCTAACAGTGAAATTGCAGTACCTAACGATGGCCAAAAGGCTGCAACTTGTAGTAAATATTTAACGTATAATATACCTACACAAAAAGTTGTGATGATAGAAATCTATAAAATTCTCATTACGACAAGTCTGAAGAATTCCAGACTGCAAATATTATTGTATCTTCAGAGGTAGTTACCTAGCAAACTGGTGTATCGGCAACCTCCTATCCGGTTTGAATGTCGACTGTCACACATGCTCTCCTGAAGTGTTTCATCAGTGTACTTAGTCCCTACAGCTGAATTCTCGGATAGCATCACGACACAGTTCATTTCCGTTTTACTACTTCTTCCCACTGGGCGACTTCTCACCCACTCAGTCCTATGTATTTAGGAATCCATAAAGGCTCGGAAATCTGTTTACTTTCTGTCTGATTTTGCCAACTCAATATACCAACGTGAAATTATTTCAGAAGCGGGTCTCTCTTTTAAGAAATAAACAAAAATAATATCAATAATTATCCATGTATGTAGGACCTACATTCAATTATAGATATTATATAATCTGTATATTGCAGTGCTTCAACCTGAATTAGGCGACGTTTCAGAGTACATGATTGCGATAACTAATACACCCAAATAAAAGGCAACAGGCCTCTCTTTACACTAAATATTCACTTATTACTTTACAATATTCTGAGTCAACAAGTGAATCACGTGTATATAAACTCCGTTTCTTCGCCATAAAACAGTACTTTACGACTTCCATCATGGCTGCCAGTACCAAACTCAACAACGTTTATGTTCTGCGTTCAGTTTTGTCATGTCTCCTTTTGTTTTGGCACTGGCTGAAGAACGAAACGGCATGTCTATTAAAATACTGTGACTGCTCAAATTCAGTTCGAATGGCAAACGGAAAAAGTCGACGTTCCGTGAATCCCTGAAAATTTGGCAAAGAAGAGCGGGGGGGGGCTATGAGAAAGCGTCTTTGTCAAATCCGTGAGACTGTTCAGGGGTATGAAATCAGTTATCAATCGTACACTTGTTCTACAGGGCCTCAGTGGCGTCCCAATAAGATTGTACATCGCACAGTGAAAGGTCAGATGTCTGTAGAATCTAAAATTCATTTCTGGGGGCTTTTTGAAAAACAAATTCACAAAAACTAAACGAGCGCTGAGGTTCTCATAGCGGTAATAGTTAAGAATAGTCCTTCGGTCTTCTAGGATGTGACGCCGTGTAGTTCGATACATAAAATAATATTGTGTGGGCACTTTGTGATCACGGCATGGCGCGTCTCAGGCTGCGGAGAGAGGAGACGGCCTCCAGGTAGAAGGGGGGGGGGCTGTGAATATATTGAATAAGCAGTCGTGGACAGCCGACAAGAGCTGATCCTCCAGCTTGAGGGTTTGGCGTAGGGATAACAATTCCTCTCCGTAAAAATTAAGCTTGTTACGAAAAATCATAAGAAGCCTCGGCCCTGGTTAGATTCCTTGGATAAACGACCTAAGCTAAAGAAAATTGATATCAGATTTGGTACTTTGAATGTTAGAAGTTTGTATAGGCCAGGTTCACTCAGGGCAGTGGCGAAAGAAATCTCAGGATACAAGTTAGATTTAGTGGGAGTACAGGAGTTCAGATGGGGCGGAGGTGGCACTGAATCAGCAGGCGAATATACATTTTTCTATGGAAAGGGGAGTGAAAATCGTGAAGAAGATACAGACATTTTCGTACATAAGAGAATCATATCAGCAGTCAAGATGGTGGAGTTTAATAGTATTAGGATGTCATACTTAATATTATGAGGTCACTGATATGATATCATCGTTCTGAATGTTCATGCCCCAACGGAAGATAAAATTGATCACATGAAAGAAGGATTGTCACTTTTTGGAGACGAACCGACTTCTCGCCGCTGTGGTTTCACCACAGACGTATATAACCAGTAATGAAAAACTTTGTATTTTTACAATGAGCCACTATTTCACTTAAATACTCGGTCTTACTGTGTTCTGAAGATTGCGTAAGTACAGTTAGAATTAAAAACAAATAGCTCTTTTGACTGTGTTAACAATGTTCCTATGGACACAGAGGTCGTGATAGGTATGCTCAGTGAGTCTGTTGAAGTTCTCCTCCCGAAAAGAGAACGTTTGCGTTTGGAGGTGTTAGTTGTAGCAAGAGAGCGCTCTTGTACCCCCCCCTCCCGCAAAAAAAACCCATCTGTCCGCCACAAGCCGAAATCGTGCAAATGTCACGAAATTTCCTGTTTTTTCGAGGTACTCACTGGTCGGTATCAGGGAAGTCCTTGCTGCAGAGGGCGCACCGGGTGTCCTCCGCATCCTCCTCCCCTTCGTCCCGCTCGTCGTCGACTGTCCCCGAATGCTGGGACTCTGAAACAGAAGCAACACTCTGTGAATTCGCTCAACCCAATGGCACGTTTTGACACTCATGAAAAGTTGTTGAATTACAGTCAAAGTACAGGGTGGATAATTTTCAGTCCAGTGTGACATACAAGTTTACAACACTTGTATGTCACACTGGACTGAAAATTATCCACTCTGTAATTAGTCGTGTGACGGACCAAAATGAGACAAATCAAATTAAAGTCAAAGTGACTTGCTTTTATGGGAAACAGGTGCAATGAACCTGAAAGAAAAGTTCATGATAATCACGAAACTATCGTTATGAAATCTGTTAATTACTTGTATACAGATGTTTTCAGTACTGTGAATAAGATACTTGTAATTTACAGGATATCAAACTAGGCTCTTACGTGTACCATGAAGTCAATAGCTTATTTTAAAATTATTTTTTCTGTCTCAGTTATGCGTAGCCATGTGCTGTACATCATACCTAAAAGGCTACAGATTAGTTCGATTGGAGGATACCATGGCGGTGACTATGAAGTGTGCTTATTGAGTTGCAAACCGAATGACCGTGATCTTCAACAAAACCTCAATACAAGATAATACTGTGGCATGCAGAACCGTTACTAGGCAACGACCGCGAAATAAGCAGCTATACACCAGCCGTTGCTAGCTAATGGCCGTAACAGATATGGACGCAAAGATATAAGGACTGTTCGAAGCGGTGTTTTCTTTGCTGTCCGTTTGGAGGCTATGTAACAAGGAGCAGCTGCCATTAGAAGGGAGTTTTGAGGCGGCAGGGAAGAGAAGGGTAGGAGGTTCGTGTGAGCAGTGGCTGCTCTCTGTATTCGCAACGCAATTCAACTGCCCTGAAGATGGAGGCGATATGTTCCTCCGAAACGTCGGTTAAAACCAAGAATACACGGCGCCAGATCCCAGAAGACGACTTTCTTCATAGTCATCGCCGTGAAAACCTCAAAACTTACATGTCCTACAAAAGTTCGGTGTTGTTTGTGGTTTTATTTCGTTCACGAATGAACAAGTTTATATCAAATTAAGTCGTAAAGAAAGTATCTAAGCACGACTCAGGCATATAAGTACAACTCGGTGCGACGAGGCGAGGTTCGTTTCAAAATGGCCTACTGTCTTCTTAATACGTATCTGTCTAATATTGGAAAAGTAATACACAGCAACACTTCTTGTTAATAATATATATCGATACACGCAGTTTTTTCCTCCAACCCATTGTATGGGTGTGGTGATTTATTTTTCGAAACGACTCTCTTACCCCTTAGCCCATCGTCCCACCACCATCACTCTACACCCCCTTCCCCCCACCTCAGCCACCCCAATTCGTTGTCATCTAATTCAAAGTTCACGCTCCCAGAACGACGTCTTATGAATTTTTCAGTACTGGAGTACAGCACAATGCATAACTTCCGCAACTTCCATGTGTCTATATGGACTAGCCAGAAGTGAAACTGTTATCTAATGATTTTTTCCCTTGGCACTACAGCCCCAGTGGGCCTAGGCCTACCTCCATGAACTTCTCCGTTCACTTCGGTTTTTCTAGATCTTACATATTCGGTAGGACTCCTTGGGCGGGTGATCAGCTCGTCGCAAGACCTCTACCTATACACAAACACAAACTATACAGCCATACCCTGAGTGGGATTTGAACCCACGATCCCGGCTTCTAAGCGAGCGAAGACAGTACATGCCTTAGACCGCTCGGCTACCGTGACCGGCATCTAATGATTTTAACGATTCCAATTTTATTATCTGGATCGAGTGAGTCCATGTTAGGTGGACCCCTTGTCACCACAGCATGGTACGTCCTCAGGTTGCGGATGCAGGAGACGCCCTCCAGGTATGAAGGGTAGTTGCGAATATATTGAATAAGCAATCGACAAGGAGTGGTCCTCCAGCTTGGGGGTTGGGCGTGGAACTAAAAACTCCTCACCGCAAATAATAAACTTGTTACGAAAATATACACAAAGCATCGGACCTGGACGGATTCTCTGGATGAACGACATAGGCTAAAGAAAATGGAAATGAGATTCTGTACTTGGAATGTTAGAAGTATGTACTAAAATGGATCTCAGAGAGATAGGATGGGATGGTATGGATTGAATTTATCTGGCCCAGGATAGAGACTAGTGGAGGACTCTTCTGAACACGGTACTGAACCTTCGGGTTCCATAAAATGCGGGGAAGTTCTTGGGTAGCTGCACAATTGGAGGCTCCTCCAGAAGGGCTCAGATTCATGAGTGAGTGAGGATCGAGTGAGTAGCAATTCTGCTTCGAATTCTGGGGTTCCAGCGTGGACCAGCTGTCCTCATCAAGCGTCTCTTGGCTTTCTTCAGCCCCTTCAGGAAAATAGGGGACCGGTACCTCAAATAGGCCACGACTACTTTCTTTCATATTGTGACGAATAGACCCATTTCTAGGCAAAGCCCGAAATACGCGCAAGCAACAATAGAACCAGTGTCACAAGAGGTGTTTTCTATGTGGTTCGCATATATCCATTGTTAGGTAAAGGACCAATAAACACGCATTCTTGACAACAGAAGACGGTGTTTTCCATGGTCCGTACAGAGGAGTTATCTTGAAGACATTCGACGCTACGAGCAGTTGAAAGTTGAGGATTCGGTTCTGGATTGTTAAACAGAGATTAACGGAAGCTAAAGATTCGTTACCAGGAAAAGTCTAGTGAAAGTGGACTGAGAAGACAGTGTGGAATGATTTGAATTGTTGAAATCAGTAATAATGTTATAGCTATTTGTAGTTACGGCTTGTGAGTGGTCAGTAAATCTATTCACCAATTCAAACCACGTCTATAATGACTAATACACGTGAAAATATAATTTCCAATTTATTATCCACTAATATTCCTACAATCTGACGCTATATAATTTGCGTCGACACATAACCACAGATACATAAACTCAGTTTCACTGAATGTTACAAGCCTGGATATATTCACTCAGTAAACAAACTGAATACACGATGAAGAGGACACGCGGTTGTGTGGTTGGTTGAGGCACTATGCTAAAGCCAGAAGGTCTGAGTTCGATTCACGATGTCATTGGGTTTCTCAATTGATCTAATCCTTCCACACACACTGTGGTCCTGATGTCGACGCAGCCTGTAAGGGAAATGAGTCCTGGAATCTTCCTTGGAGTAAAGGGCGGCCGGTCCGCGAGGCTGACAACCTTATCGCCATCTGTGAGCCTACTGTCTAGAGAAAATTTGGGAGCCTCGACGTGTCATAACCTTATGGACGTCCACGACCTGTTACAGGAATAGCTTTATGTAGTAAAAGGCCTATAGTGAATGTCTGACGTGGACGGGGTTTTCCTGTCAGATTTAGTCATGGAGGGTGACTGCAGTGTAAAAAAAAAACAGAGTAAGAAGGTTACTGTTCTGGGATATGATGCCGTGTAGCATTGCTGATAGGTACCAACATTTCATCGTAAGAGGAACCTGGTGCGTCCGTCTTCAGGGTAGAAGCTCTACATCGTCATAACCAAGATAACCGTAATCAACAGTTACCATGTCCAGACTAGTCCTGTTCCATACCAAACTGATGGGTTGCAGGGTCTCGTTGTGCATTGTAAAGTGGCAGAAGTGTGTGGCTGGTGCCTTGGTCTATACAATGCACCTTCTCGACCCTTAACAATAATTTCGCTTACAATTCTCAATTTGCTGTAATGTACAGACAAAATTGCTCTTCGTTTCAAGGCCAGGTTTTAAGTGAAAGGAATACTTGCTTACCCTTTCGTTACATTGAATATTCACGTTCCTGGTTATATTCATCCGCCTTAAGAGCTAGTGGCCAAAAGAAATCTTCCTATTCTCGTGAAGGAACGGATTTGACTCCCAAGTTGGGCAGGCCTTGATCATATCATCTGGCAGTAGTTTGATAAGAAACTTCACTCAAAAAGCGCATAAGTCATTATACTGTGACGTGCCGCCAGGAAGCCGGAATGGTTGAGTGAGATCAGGGTTGATTTCCTAGGCAACGACCAATGTTCCCGCGACAAAGGCTAGGAATCAGAACGTATCCATTGCTACACAACAGCTAGCAATATCAAAGCAACGAATTGTCTGAAGCAGCATTTGCATAGCAGCGAGCGAAATTAACCCTTCGACAAGGTGTTCCCTATTCAGTCCGAGTGCAGGATATAAGAGTCCAACTTGGAGACGAGTCAGTTGTATTCCACTTTAGCAGGAGTGAGTTCGTATCCGACACGGGACCAAGGACAGTTGAGCTCCGAGCAGAGCAGAAAACACTTCACCAAGATCAGCGGTGCAAGTAACTGTAACGGTGAAGAGGAAAGGTCTGACATTATAATTTGAGAATAATTATATTTGTCAGTGTAAAAAGCGATAGTCAAATAAACGACTTTCCCAAATCCGAAATTTGTCGCGTTACCTAGCAACACGCGACAATATACTTGTTCTCTAAATCTTATTAACAAAAGAAGGAAAATCGTAAAGAGATGGTAGGGATGTGGAGATAAAAACATTGTAATTCAAGAACAAATGAAAGTAAAATATGAAATGTTTCTAATATAAAATTAAGAAGAAAACGCCGAATAGGGAAGACGAAATCAATATGGGATCATCAGGTTCAGAAAGATATAATGCAGAAGGAAGGAAGAACATATGAGGAAACTGAGAGGGGGTGGTATTTTTTGGGAAGACATAGATGGCTAAAGAGGAATGGTTCCTAGACGACCAGCATAAAAGTGTAAATATCAAAGTAACAATAAAATATATATGTACTCGTATATACGGTCGCCCTACAAAGCCATTATGAAACTTGTTTAGTATGTGTATTTTATTTTGTATTTTTTCCTTTATGTAATATCCTACACGAAATAATAAAACGGAAGGCTAATTGGATTGGTCATGTTTTACTCAGAAACTGCCTTATAAAAGAAGTTATTGAAGGAAAGATAGAGGGGCGGATAGAAGCGACAAGAAGACGAGGAAGAAGACGTAAGAAGATGCTGGATGACCTTGGGGACAGAAGAGGATACTGTCATTTGAAGGAGAAAGCTCTAGATCGCATTAAGTGGAGGAATTGTTTTGGAAGAGACTGTGGACCTGTCGTCTGACAGATTACTGATGATGATGTATAGTCCTTCCTTGTCTGTATCAGCGTAAGATCTATTGCCACCTGGTAAACAGCCAATTAGAGTAAAATAATAATAATAATAATAATATGAGTAACGCAACTACTAGAAATCTACCAGAATCATGCCCTTCGGGAGCTGTCCAGTCTTGAATACATGTAGTGTTCCCCCAGTCGTCACTTTGTGTCGGCTTGCAGAGATAAATATAGAGTGCAGCATTTATAATAAGCAATGTCTTCCCAGTCTATTATCCACGTTCATATTACAGCGTCTTCCTGCAAGCTAAACAATCTCAACAGTTGATATAGTGGTGTTAAATAAGATAATCTGTCCACTCATTCCCCGCATTACCTTCTTGATTACAGAGAACAGATAAAATGCAGTGGAATTAATTCCAACACAAAGAACAATGCGCATTATAAATATGACATTTAAAAAATATGAGCTATATTGTCTTGGCCTATGCAGCCAGTGTTTTATGATCGATAGAACAAAAAGTTGTATTTACAGGTGGCCGCTTCACACGATGCCAGGCGTCGCTTCTCGAGCCAAGTTTTGTAAATAGGGCCTGTAAGCAGGAGTAGAATGGGACGGAAAGCACTAAGTGTCCCGCTGATTGGCAAGTTTTCTAACTGTCGTCTCTTTCTGTAGTTTCCTTTTGTTACAGTTTACAAAAACACAGAAGCAATGATATCGTATTATTAGCACTTTCGTGATAGGAAACGGCTATATGTAGAAGGGTTTATAATTCGCCGCAACTCAAATGAGTATAATATTCGCGTCAATACTGTACAGACGCGAGAACAAAACATGCATCTCTGTATTATTTTGCTTGAGAGCCGGAATGGCTCAGTCGGTATAGGGACTACGCTATAGAATGAACACCCGAGAAATCGAGGTTCGATTCCTGGTAGGGATAAGAGATTTTATCTTCTTCCAGAGGGTCTAGACAGGCTCTGTGGGCCACCTAGCGTATATGGGCACTGGGTGGGGGGGGTGCACTCTGTCTTGTGTAAGAACGCTGTCAGTAGCTCAGACCACATGACGCCGAACGACAGGATGATTAGCGAACAATGGAGTGGGAGAAAAGAAGGTGGTGGGGGCCTGATTTTGGTATTCTACTGGTGTTTGCGTGGAGGCATTGATAAATACCATGCAAAAACCTCGTCGTTACCGCCTGAGCAAACTTCCTGGGTGAATTTTCGATTTTCAAAATTTTCATCGTGTTTTTACAGATGTGACACAGTTTAAACGTACATTGGCCTATGGTTTTACAAAATAAACCTAGTATTAATAATTTTAGTCATCAATATTTACTGTGTCGCTTGTTTTGGTTTTACAAAAGTTATCCTTCGGTGAATAATCACGAACACAAAAGAATTACCAGGAAACATTGCTTGGTCTTGGGCCATGGCCAAATTTACAGTATTGAAGAATATACACTACACTTTTTTTTATTGCTAGTGAGGTTGGACTAAGTCCCTTGTGCAGCGGCCACTTCTGGCCTATTGTACCACCTCCAGATGATAGGTGAGGGTGATTGTGGAGCAATTGGTGGAATGAAGATTGGCAAGGGAAACCGAAGTACTCGAAGAAAACCTGCCCCAGCGCCAGTTTGTCCACCACAAATCCCACTTGAACAGACCCGGGATCGAGCCCGGGCCGCCGCGGTGGGAAGCCAGCGACTAACCGCTTGAGCTATGGCGCGGCCTGTAAGAATTTAGACTAAGTAACCGTATAAATAAATTGCAGTTAAACAAAGCAGACGCGCCATGTGGAAACATTTTTAGAGGACACACTGCATTGTTTAGATGAACTTCAGGTATCAAATTATTAATATTAATAATAATGGCAAATTTCGTAAGATTTGAGGTTTTCACGGAGGTGACTATGAAGAAATCCGTCTTCTGGGGTGTGGCGCGTGTAAATCTTGTGCGAAACGACGTATCGGTGGAACGTATCACCTCCATCTTCAGGGCAGAAAAGTCCGCGAGTGAGGAACTAGAGTGAGCAGGTGGTTGCAGGCCTGGGCCACATCTCAGATGACAGCATTCGTTAATGGCTAATTTAGTGTAACTAAATATGAAAATCGTACCTTCAAGGATCGTCTCATGTTGCTTCTTTTAACTATCTGTTATTAGCGCTAACATAGAAGATGTTCCAGTTTGAGATGCGTAAATAACACGAATGTATTTCAGTACTGGAGCCTTTGCATTTCACTTAATGTTCTTATTCTGCCACCTTTCCTTGACGCCTGGGCAGCATCTAAACTATTGACACCAAACTGACATTCAGTTCACTAAAATATCAGCTAAAATGTTCTTAACATGTCATTAAGATTAAGATGGCCCTGTAAGGCCGAAAATTGTAGCCAGACATAGAATATATTGTAATATATTTTAATGACAATCTATGGATATTTTAACTAACATTTTCATGAATATAATGTAAGTTATGTGTTATTTAAAATAAAGTGTGTTGCATTAGAGATGGAAGAGAAAACAGGAGTGAAATATCTGAACTTTCTGGTACCATGACCTGTAGACTTAGATGAATGTCGAAGTAGTTCATGTGTTAGACAATACATGTATTATGCCCAGTGGAAAGTTCAATTATTTTAATAAACTTATAGCATCTAATTTTACATGTGTTTTGATTTCTGTAGTACTTATTTTGATAAGACAAAATGATAGACAAAATAAATAGTAAGTAAAATAACCACCTCCTGGCTGGACTTTAAGCAAAGGAAGGGAATTTCCTGTTATACAATTTTAATATATCATATAGCTTCCGTTACTGACGACAAAGTAACAGTTATGCGTAAATTCTGGTTTGCCGGTCACGGTAGCCGAGCGGTCTAAGGCATGAACTGTCTTCGCTCGATCCGAAGTCGGGATCGTGAATTCGAATCCCACAGAAGGCATGGATGTTTGATGTATGTGTTTATTCTGTGTTTGTATTGTCCTGTGTGCAGGTAGAGGTCTTGCGACGGGCTCATCACTCGTCCAAGGAATCCTACCTTCTGTAAAATGGTCATGATACTGAGAAATCAGCCCCATGCTCCAAAGTGGGAGCGAAAGGAGAAGGGAAAAAAAGGAAAAAACTTCTGGATGGTGGGAACCGTTCCTTTCTCATCCAGTCTACAAAAACAAAGCTTTTAAGCTAGATATTTTATGTGTAGCAGAGAAAGTCTTAAACAAAATATAAGTCCTTGTAGAGGCCGCGCCATAGCTCAAGCGGTTAGTCGCTGGCTTCCCACCGCGGCGGCCCGGGTTCGATCCCGGGTCTGGTCAAGTGGGATGTGTGGTGGACAAAGTGGCGCTGGAGCCGGTTTTCTCCGAGTACTTCGGTTTCCCCTACCAATCTTCATTCCACCATACTCTCCATCATCATAATCAGCCGAGGGAGGCTTCAATAGGCCAATCAGTGGCCGCTGTGCCGAGTGGACCCAGTTCGACTCCAACCCCCACTAAGCAAATTTAATTTTTTTAAGTCCTTGTGGATGGACCCCGATACATCAATGCACCTATTGTTTTTCACTCCTCTGCTCTGGTTAGTGTTAACTGTTTTCCCTCTAATCTAACGCTAATCGAAAGCGAGGTACATTTTTATGTAGAATCTGAACGATTTATGGCATTATAAAAAGCAATATTGGAGCACAGAAAATATAAAGCATGCTCAGAGCACACGTGATACGAACGCACTTTAACGACCTCCGCTCGTTTGCGAGGGACTACTGCACGAGGCTCCAGGTTCTCCCTAATTTACAGCTGTCATAAAAATGTGGACACTTCTTCAAATCCTTCTCTTCCTCCAACTATCCGAACATTTTAATTTTGCCTTTTTAATGGCAATATGTTTCTTCACAACTTATGTCTAAATTTAATGACACACTTTCGTGTTGGTTTATATACAATTGTAATGCATTATGATTTAATGCAATTTGATAAACACCAATAAATTACAATATACAAATTTATTTACTAACTAGCCGATATGTTCCGATTCTCGGAGAATCATATTCGTGAATGCTCTTTAACTATTACTTTTAGTAAAACCACTAAAAATTTATACAAGATTCTTTGCTCATCATAAGAGCTTGCATTGCAATTAATAACAACATAGCTATAACTGCACTATAACTAAGTTAAAACGTTGTCCCTGTGCTTAATTAACTAACCACCACGCCATGATGACGTATGGGGGAATGGAAGTATAGCTCCACCATTCCACTAGATGGAGTTGAGAACTCAGCTTCACAACTCGGGCATGTTAACCCAGGGGAAAGAGACCGCGATACCCGTTCGATAGGAGCCTGTTGGGCATCGGAGCCGGTCTCGATGCTGTGGAGAGAAAAGTTGCTTACCCCTGCCAGAAATCAAATTCTGACCGTCCTCGCAGTGCCATACTTATTTCTATTAATTGTAATAAAAATTAATGTATACAGATGAAGGTAACAACCTTGTAGTAACTTTGAGTGGTATACCAAAATTACCGGTTAAGAGAACACGCCGGATGATGACTTTCAAAGTCTAAATTGTCTCGGTATTGGGTAAATAAATTCTACTTTAGGCTATGATTTAATGGTGTTTACAAAAAATGCATTAAATATTAAATTACCTGGCTCGGATACAATCCACAACTTTAACTCATGAATACAATATTATACTTTTCATGCAGTGTTATCCGTCTGTCCTAAACCGAAATTAACGGCCGTGGGGATCCGTTGCGCTGACCACGCGACACCCTCTATCCGCTAAAGCTGACACTAACTTCGCCGACAAGCGGCGGTCGCTCGATCGGTATAGTTCGCTTGCGGACTAAAACCACGGTGTTTGTTTCTTTGTTATCCGTCTGTCTAACCGATTCTGTATCTGCTGTTGCAGCTAAACGATCATAACCGGAATTATAACGAGAAGACCCCAGTTCTCTTTCTTAAGGACGGACAGCACGCTGAAAAATGGGAGACGTGCATTTTTGGCTACTTACTGTTTAAAACTAACGTCAAGTGGTGATCTATGTACCTATCTATCCACCTCCATACCTATGTGCCTACCTGCCTATCTACCTACCTACCTGCCTTACTACTTACCAATCTGCATATCTATCTACCTCCCTACCTATCTATCTACATATTTACTTATCTATCTACATGCCTATCTACCTATCTATAGTATATCTATATAAGTAACTACCTCAATACCTATCTACCTACCTACCTATCTACCTTACTACTTACCTATCTGCATATCTAACTGTCTACCTCCCTACCTATCTATCTACCTCCATACCTATGTGCCTACCTGCCTATCTACCTACCTACTTATCTACCTATCTACCTTACTACTTACCTATCTGCATATCTAACTATCTACCTCACTACCTATCTATCTACCTATTCTTCTTATCTACCTACATACCTATCTATCTATATATCTATGGTTCTACAGCCCTTTGTTAAACCTTGGCCAATTTTTCAGTTTCTTGATCCTATAGACAGTCGGTATGACTCCTTGGACGGGAGATCAGCACCTCACAGGGCTTCTACCTGCTCAGAGAACAGTACAAACAGAGAACAAAAGCACACAGACATCCATGTGTCAAGCGGGATTCGAACCCACGATCCCAGTGTTCGAGCGTGCGAAGACGGTTCATGCCTTAGATCGCGCAGCCACGGTGATCGGCCCAAGTGGTGATCAGACACTTAAAATGGGTGTTAATTATCTTCGTTGATGGCAGTACTTCTTGAAACGCTAGTAGTTGCTCAGATACTCAGGACATTCTCCATACTCGTATTTATTGAACTCTGAAGTTTCGTTATCATGCTCATAAGAGCTCGCCACTTGTTCATATTTTGAGCCAGGTGAACCCAGTCGATGCGCCCCCCCCCCATTTCTTTAAGCTACATTCGAACACAATGTCTTCATTTATGCTGCCTTCTAAATAGTGGCTTCACCTAAAATCATATTATTCTGATGACGTGCGTTCACATAGAAGAAGTGCAAACTGCAGTGAACAGTGTAGCGTGTACAGCCGTTGCTATGCAATAGGCGAATAAACCACGGTGTTATGCAACCGATTTCTAGGCAATGGTTCGGTAAACACGTTCCCGCGCCAAAAATTACAAACATAACAATAGAGTTACTGTTGGAAATGCTGTTGTGTACTCGGCCCGTGCAGAATGATTATAAGGAAGACATTTGGGGCGATCCAGGGCCTGGGGGTATAATCGGGTCACCCTCTTCCTGGAGGTTTAAAGTACGGGGACCTCACCTTGCACGTTGGGCGGGTCTCGATTCTGAGACAGTAAAATGTGGTCATGAGTCCCGCGGGACGCGGACCTGAGAATGACTGCGCTGGCTAGGCCAAACAGCAATTGTAAACTACAGACCAATCCTCTCTGACGAGAGGATGTTATACAAGGACTATACCCGCAAGTGTTCAGTTGAAAAATAAAATTACTGGTCGTGAGTCTCAAGGGGCTTGTCGCCAAGACGAATTGATTGGTGGCAAACCGCCAGTCGTAAAGCAGTTGTGACTCTGCCTCTGACTCTGACCCAGTTGTCGGTTGAGAGTTGAGTTCTGCACGGGAGGCTGTGAAGATAGAACCTGAGCGCGTGAAGCTGAAGAATCTCCACTGTTAGCAGCTGTTGCCGGGTAACGGCTGATGAAGACACAGTAGGCTGGAAAATGGCTCAGCGGATGCTGTGGTGATTTGTAAAGTGTGGAGATCAGCGATAGCGTTGAAAGTGCTTGTAGATCCGAGTCGTGTGAATAAGCGGTCAATATATACATTCACCAATCCGTACCCCGTCTATAGTCACCCCAAAATCGTGACATAGCTCCTGTAGCTCTCCCAGAAGCAATGTTCTGTAATTCTCATGGTACCTTAGGTAACAGACTGAGCAAACCCTTACAAGTGCACAGTTGTGTGAGAGAGCTCACCTCATCTTGTCAGCCTATTATGGAAATGGGGCCTTCTTAAGGAGCTAACAGTTGCTCAGCTACTCGAAGAGTCCCCAATATTTTATATAACCCAAAATATCATCACTTTCACAAACACCTGCAATGTTTCTTTGTCATGAGAGAGATGAACCCAGTCTACGTCCTGTTATCCTATATCTCCGATATTCAATTTGATATCACACTTTCATCTATATTTTGATCTTTCAATTGATCCCTTCCTTCCAGCCCTTTGTACCAAAAGCCTGTATGCACATTTGTGCTACGTGACCTGTCCATCGCACCCTCCTCGATCTGCGCATCCTAACGATATCTGAAGAAGAAAACGAATGTTGGAACTCCTTCTTGTGTAGTGTCTCCAGTCTCCTGTTACTTCATGCCTCGCGGGTCCATGTATGCCTCCCCAGCACCGCGTTCTCGGACACCCTCAGACTATGAAAAGCAAGATCGTTCCGCTGTTTAGCCCGGAGAGCGCTCCTCGTTTCAGAGGAACATCACCTCCATCCTCAGGATCAGCTTTCCGCCTGTTTCTGCGGGTTTCTTGTTTACTAGGAATCTCTCTGAACTACAGGAAGGACCGCATCTTCACAGTCACTCCCGTGAGAGCCTCAAGTCGAATCTCTAATTTATATTCTTCCCTTCATGTAGCGCACTAAATTTTGCAACCATAGAACTGCATAAAGAGCAGCTTCCTAACTTGTACTCTTCTCAAGGTATAATTAGAATGATCAAGTCAATGAGGATGAGATGGGCAAGGCATGTAGCACGAATGTGGGAGAAGAGGAATGCATATGGGAGATTGGTGAGAAAGCCAGAAGGAAAGAGACCACTGGGAGGACCAAGGCGTAGGTGGGTGGAGAACATTAAAATGGATCTTAGAGAGATAGGGTGGGATGGTGTGGATTGGATTGATCTGGCTCATAATATGGACCAGTGGAGGGCTCTTGTGAACACGGTAATGAACCTTCGGGTTCCATAAAATGCTGGGAAATTCTTGAGTAGCTGCAGAATTGGCAGCTTCTCAAGAAGGGCTCAGCTCCATGAGTAAGTAAGTAAGTAAGTAAGTAATTACAAAATTATAGGCAAAACGTAAGATTTTGTAATTCATATTGCATGCTTCAAGCTCTACGTTTGATTAGCAGTAAGCACTCCCCGAATTTAATCTGATCTGATTTCACTGATCTCTTAGTGTCTTCCCAAAATATTTGAACTTACCACGTTTTCAGAAGGCTCTGTTGCTTGTTTTCTGTCATTCTGTTCTGCAGACTGATGACAAAACACCGGAATATACTATTTTGGCAATAATCAGCTTATTTAATTTCGGTGTTTTGAGCGGGCTAGGGCCCCTACCTAGAATGTTTATTCCTGTGAGCCTCCATATTTATCTAAATAATGTTTAAAATTTCAGTTGCTGTCCCACAGATAAAAAACCGTATTTCCACTATGAAGACCAACCGGTAAGGGCTATTCAGAGAAATAATTATTCTTTTTGTGACAATTATTCGATACACATAAATATATAAAGGTATGCGGTAGCATAGTTGGTTGAGGCACCATGTTCCAAGCAGGATGGTTGCGGGTTCGATTCTCGATGAGGTCACTTGATTTTTTTTAATTTATCTAATCCTTCGAGACGCAATATGGCCCTGGGGTCCACTTGGCCTCTAACAGAAATGAGTACCAGGAATATTCTTGGGGGTAAATGGCGGCCGGAGCGTAAGGCTGACAATCTTACCGCCATCTCTGAGACGATTGTCTAGAAGCTGTGGGAACCTCGACGCCTCACAACCATATGGGCCTTCACGGCCTGTTACAGGGATAGTTCTACCTTTTCTTCACATAAATACATCATTCAAGCAGAGTGCACAGTTTGTGAACATAAATGCATGGGGTACGTGTGTCTGTATGCAGTAACCATTCTGCATTGAACGTGTCATGGGTCTGAAAAATGATTCCAAGTGAAACTGTTGTGAAGAAAAATAAATAATTGAATAAAAACATGTAAAGCTTCGCATTTCCCACTGAAAGTATAGCTTCGCCAAATGATGTTAGTGTAAAGTACTTTATTTAAAGACAAAGTCACATTTTAAGTGTGGGAAGGTGAAACTCTCATTGCAGTACTTATAATCTCTGCTTCGTGTTCGAGAGATTCACAGTTCGTTTCACGACTGAAACCTTCTGAAATTATTTAGAAATAATTTTAGGCAGTGTGAAGTGTAAGGCTGGGGGCACAGTTGCCGAGTCGATTCAATAGAGTTGAATCGAGTGTGACTCACCAAGAGGCTTACACCCTCAGATGCACTCGCCCGGTCTCATGCAATGTCACAAGAGGAATAGAAGAATCCAACATATAAAAACGATCTGCTTATGTAGCATTTTAGTGGGACAGGCTCGGTTCTGTTAATGTGTAGAAAGAAAAAGTAAAGTTTTTCTTGTAACAGGCCGTGGAGGCCCATAGGGTTGTGAGACGTTGAGGGTCCCACAGTATTTAGACAATCGGCTCAAAGATGGCGGTAAGGTTGTCAGCCCTACGCGCCGGCCGCGCTTTACTTCCCAGGAAAATCATTTAATTAATTCCTGGTACTCATTTCAGGTAGAGGCTGAGTAAACCACAGGGCCATAGTGCGGCTGGAAGGATTAGGCCAACTGAATAAAATCCAATGACATCTTCGGGACCTGAACCCTCAACCTTCCCGCTTGTAGCATAGTGCCTCAACCAACTACGCTACCGCGTGCTCCCTTCTGTTAATGTGTCTTAGCCTATTTTGAAAACATCATCACAAAATTTTGTTGGTGGGGCTGAGGACGACCATTGTGTGCTGTGGCGAATATAATTAGGATATTAGAATATCTACGTTATCAATTAGGTTCTGGGACTGATTTATCAAGCATAAACGAACAAAGATTTCCTTTAATGGCTTGTCCAGTTAAACAATGTTCTTTTTACACAGATATCAATTTTTTTCATCACAAGAAAACTACTTAGTATTCAGACTAAACAAAGCAGGAAGGGAGGAAGGAACGTCGTGGTTCACCGGTTAATATCCGTGCTTCATTCACATATTCTAAATACTCGGTTCGAAGACGGTCGCTGAGGACTTTCAAGGCTTTCCTCGGACTCTCTAGCCAAATAAATTACGCTGGGATTGCTTCCATATGCGCCCGTTTTAATGCCCTCTGCACTGTTCACTCTTTGCCCTATCATTTGATTCTATGCAATGTTAAGAATTGAAGGCGCTATAAATAAACTAAGAATAAAAATATTGTAAAAACGAAAGAAGGGTTAATTTCATGTCCTCAGAAATCATGCGGGGGGGGGGGAGTGGAGCTGAGACCTGTATATGAATTTTGCAACCGCAGTGTTCAAACCGTCATCGCAGTAACCGCAAGAGAATTCGCAAAAAATGAAATGTTGAAAACGGCACTATTAAATCCCAAGTTAAGATATTATGCGTCAGCACAGCTGTTCTTACATATACAGGTTTAATGTTATAAAACCTGTATTTGGGCTTCGTATGATTCTTAGAATATGTACCCATTGCGTTTCTAAACAGTAGTAAGTGAACTTCATAATTGAGAAGCAGTGTGTTTTCTGTGGGACAGAAACTACATTATTAAGTACTATTATTAACATTAATTTTAGGCTTCAAAGTCTTAATTGCAAATTTCGTTCTAGAAATAAAGGTATTTCCAATAGATATTAGGTGGTTGGATAAATATTTCTTCTTCATGGAGAGGATAAATCAAAAACAAATTCCGTGGTTTCAGTCGTCAAGCGAACTATACCGACCGACCCAACGAGCGCTGCTTATTCGCGAAGTTAATGCAAACTTTAGCTGTTAGAGGGTGTCGCGTGGTCAGCGCAAAGAATCCCCATGGCTGTTAATATCGGTTTTCTAGACCGGTGCCGCTGTTTCCTTGAAATAGCTCCTCAGTTGTCCTCATGAGTCTGAGTGGACCCAGTTTCAGACCCACTACTTCTCAGAAAATTTCGTAGCGCCAGGAATCGAACTCGGGACCTCTGGATCTGTAGCCAGGAACTCTGACCACTGACCACAGAGATAAAATATTGCTAATTTAGAAGAACTCTCTGTTAAGTGCCACCGACTTACAGCGTCTTCTCTGGGAAACATATTCAGCCGCTCAATATAGGTGTATTCTACTATTTTATGGAACCAGAAAAGAATGAAGAAAGTCGTCTTTTGAGACGTGACGCCGTGTATTTTTTGTGTGACCAGACGTTTAGGAGGAACGTATCGCATCCATCTTCAGGGTATAAAAATCCACGAGCGAGGAACCAACGTGAGCAGGTGGCGATATGTTCCTCCGAAACGTCGGATTACACAATATCTACAAGGCGTCACATCCCAGAAGACGCCATTCTTCACAGTTACCGCCGCGAAAACCTCGAATCTTACCCGAAAATAAAGCTTGGAATTTAAGGTTTTTTCATGTCTCTTAAGCAATTTTATCGATTTTTTTCTTGTGGCAACTTACATTAACTTTTCCAGTTAATATGCATTTCATCTTCTTGCGTCTGTTTTGTATTCAGAAACTCCTGCAATATAAGGCTATGATATGCCAATTTAATCCAGTTCGCATATCTAGTGGGGTGTCTCAAGCACAGCTGCTTCTAATCTGCATTCGGAAGGTCATTGGTTCAAACCTCGGCCGGGATACGGACCATCCCAACTGATCTCCGTAGTTCTTCCCAGTCCAACCACAAAAATGCTGGGATAATACATTACATCCATCCACGACCGCTTCCTTACACTCGCTTTATAATTTATCATTCAATAATTCGCCCTACCCTAGCAGTGTCGTTAAATAAAATAAACATTTTAAACATATTCTCCTTATTAATTCCTCCTGTCACTTCACCTCTCTTCGGTCCAAATATTCTCCTCAACACCCTGTTCTCATACACAGTCCAGGAGGATCAGGTGGGCAGGGCATGTAGTATGAATGGGGAAAAGAGGAATGCATATAGGATATCGGTGAGAAAACTAGAAGGAAAGAGACAACTGGGAATACCAAGGCGTAGATGGGTGAACAATATTAAAATGTATCTTAGAGGGATAGGATGGGATGGTATGGATTGGATTGATCTGGTTCAGGATATAGACTAGTGGAGGGCTCTTGTGAACACGGTAATGAACCTTCGGGTTCCATAAAATGCTGGGAAATTCTTCAGTAGCTTCAGAATTGGCGGCTCCTCAAGAAGGGCTCAGCTCCATACGTAAGTAAGTGGCCTCTTCCCACGTGATTATTAAGTAAAAATCTGTTTTATGTTACTCTGATTTAGAGAGTACTACATTTTGTAAAGGGTTTATTGTGACAAATGCTGAGGTCATTCTCCCCTTGTAGCCTCACGTTCATATAACTTATGCCTGGAAATTAAATTCCTACCTCTCAAGAAACGCACTGAGTCTTCACTGGGAAGACCAACAAGTTAGTGCTCTATGGGATCACATTCAGATCAGCACATGGAGCACACAAACACCCCGTATCGGTAAAATGCAATGTTCCAATAAAGCGGTTGTTACGTACATAGAGTAATCACTGTGCTTTGACGGGTTAACAGAATTAACTAGTGCTATTTGAGTTTAAAAACAGATATTTGTTTTTATGAAACAAATATTATTTCTAAAGAGCGCCAAAAATATACAGGAAGTCCTCGACTTGCATGGGTTCGGTTTACACGCATCCGTAGACACACGGACACAGAATTAGGGTGCTTTTTTAATCAGATGTTCAGGTATATCTACTTCCGCGGTAATTAGTTCCAAATGCGCAGGGTATATATATTGTAATACATTATAATATAATATGTTCTGTTACATAAGACCGTGATAACCTAGTCGGTATAGCGACTGGCTACGGGCTGGATGACCGAGTCGGAGTTCGAACCCCGGTATGATCAAGAATTTTCTCTTCTCAACGTCTTCCGGACCACCTCTGGGGTCCACCCAACCTCTTTCCCGGGGGTAAAGCGACCGGGGCGTGAAGGTAACCACTGAACTCCAGCTAGTGCCGAGGTCAAGTAAGTGTGGATCTATACACTCACTCCCCCATACGCCTTCATTGCGAAGTGTTTAATTAGTTAAACACAGGGACAAATTTACGTTTTTATATTATACATTTTTATTGCAGTACGTTTCTGGCGCTAACTCCCATTAAAACGAAAGTATATGCCAGAAAATATATCGCATACAAGAACCGTTTGACTTAAACGGTTTTTGCAACTTAGAGAGAAACCTTTGGAACAAATTGACCATATAGACTGGGGCACTGCTGTACTTTTCAGAAGCTTATAATACTATTTGTAAAGAAAGACCAGCGGAAATTAACACTGATCTTGATTGGTGCTCAATAAGTGAAAGCAAATGGTGCGGTCTAACATGCAACAAGTTACTGTGCCTTTGTGCTTTAATTTCAGTTTCAATTTACCTCTTTAAGTATCCCTATCAGTTGTCAGCACTGAATCCAAACCTTTTTTTATATTGTGAGAGCTGAAAGAAGCTAACTTTTTAGACTGGGTTTCTCTCGTGATCTATTTACGAAACATTACACTCATATCTTGTTCATAAACACAGTAAGCTTATTATGAGTCACGTCCCAACTGATAGCAAGTGTCCTTTATGAACAAACTCGCCAACAGAACTACATCTTGCCGTGCGACGCTCCTACAACACATGTGCCGGCGTCCAACATGCCAAACTAACTCGACGTTCGTTGATTGGTCACCTGACTTTTCCACCACCTTGCCACCCTGCATGAGCGGATCGACGTTGTGATACAAATCCTAACACAAATCCCACCCCTCACATGTGATAAAATATAGAACAGCCAACTGTGGTGGGAGAAGCAAAGAGGAAATAAGGGACTGACTTCCGGTGAGGTCACTCCTAGCTTTTCATCCGTAAGGAAGGGAGGAACGTAATGTTAACCTCGCAGACTCTCGCTCGTTACCTCTGACCTCTAAAAGTGCTGCTGATTGCCCTTTGTGTATTTCGACTTTTGACCTGCGCGTGCGCTGTACTGTCATTCATTAAAACAGACATATAGAACTTTATACGAACTGGTCTATATAAATATTTATGTTAAGCTGACAATGGCACAGTGTAGCCGCCATAAGAGGGCAAGGAAATCGCGTCAGATTGTCTCGTGTTGCAGTCTTTCTGCTTCTCGATGTCCTTCGGCTGCGGAAAGGAAAGTGTCATGAGTGTTGCTTATATTTCAGCGTAGGCCCATAACTAACTCTCTGCTTCATGTAGCTTCTTGAGAAGCTGACAGTCGTTCAGTTTGTCAAGAAATTTCCTGCCTTTTACAGGGCCCGAAGGCTCGTTACCGCGTCACCAAGTCCGGGGACCACAGGAACATTTCGTAACATTGTGGTTCTTGCAGAAGGAATTAGTGGTCCCAAACCCAAGTTAAGAGTCTTCTAGGCCCCGTACAGTTAATCGTTGTTCCTATAAACTTTTCATTGAAAATTTCAGTTCTTACCTCAAAAAAAAAAGAAAAAGAAAAAAAAAAAGAAAAAAAAAAGAAGCATTACTGTTAGTTTTTGTTACTGTTAATATCACAACCGATGTACGTATATAGCGCCCAAGGTTGCGGTCGAGTATGCAGCACTCCTGTTTCGTATTTGGCAGGTCCCAGGTTCAAGTATCGGCCTGAAAACTAGCTTCAACTTCGCAAGGAGAATACCTCCAAATATTGAAAAATATTTTCTTTCCAAACTTTTACATATTCACCATTTCCTGCCATTTTTGCCTATCACTTGACGCTGTAAGACATGTGCAATTGAAATATGGTCGTTTAATATCTTAATCTATTTTTCAGGTGTGAGGCAAGCTGATGCATTTAAAATAAACACGATTATAGCCACTTTCCCGCTTTTGAAACGTCACATTTTACCGATAAGCTGGAATAGCTGTCAGCACAGATATTGGGCGACCGGGGTTCTTAGCTTCCCTTTGCAATATATTGTAACGTGGATGAGTACAACGTCGCTAGGTAACTGACCGTTAAACACCACGCGACCGAATGTACGCAAGGCAATAATAGGAGTATGGCGTTTTCTATGCGGTCGGCGCTATGACCGTTGCTATGCGATCGCTCGGTAAAAATATTCCAACAATATAGGCTGTTTTCTGCGTGGTCAGTGCGGAGGCTATATAACGACAATTAGAGACAGAAAAGAGGGGAATCTTTGAGAGTGTTTAAGTGACAGCCACGGGAAGTTCGTCGTGTGATGGAAGACTTTAATTATGTGTAACACTTGGAGTGATATGAAGTGCTAGCTCCTGTGATTTAATTACATTACCAGGAGAGGCCTAGTGCGCGTGTAACCGTGAATTATTAGGTGCATGTAAATCAGAGTTAGCGCTGTAATTTGAGTGTAATTAAGAGGGAGTGTGTAATCAAGCTGCTAATAAATCCAATCATCTGGACTGGAATCCGTCATTTCGTCATGCGTACCCCCTTACACGTGACAGAATTTAGAAACAAAATCACATTTCATACGTATGAGAAATGAAGCTTAAGAACTGATGTGACATAAGTTTGCAACTTCCAAGGCGAGTTTTTCCATCTTTATTCTTCATTAAATAGTTTCATTTATGGCTTGGTGCTGGGAAGTTTTATTATCAATTATGGCAGCATATTTAGTCTGTTTCGGTATTTTGTTACCATTTTTTTTTTATAATTTAATGAAATTCTCCTATGGAACTCTTATTTCCACTTCACGGAATCGTGGTGTCCAGCGGAAGGCATTCTGGGAAACAAGGGTCTGGAGTTTGATCTCCACGCACCGACATGTCTTCAAGACTTTAAATGTAAGCACAGGAACTGCCAATTAAGCAAAAACGAAATGGAGAGCAGGCTTCTTGAGAAAATAAAGTCGCTCAGCTAGTCAGTAATTTTCGCCACTCGTCCGCCCCCTTGGCAAGCAAGGGACTCACTTTCATACCCGGATGAAGCAGAGGGAACAATTTGTCCAGTTATATTGAAGTCATTGACAAAAATGGTAACTACAGACTCCGAAACCAGACAAGTGTCGGGTTGGAGCAGAAGCGCCTAACTTCAAGGCCGAGGAACGGATAATGCTCTGCCTGTTTGGTAATTTCGCTGATCTCAGAGGGTTATCAGAAGTAATATGGGTCAATAGTGGGTTGTTAATTAGCACGCCGACACCTGACATACTCCTAGAAAATCTGGTTTTAATGGCACTTCGTCCATGTTGGATCTCACATGAACTCATCCGCAATTAAACACCAAGGGCAGCATTGACAAGCCATCTCCTATGCGCAGCGAGAAGTCAACGCGTGTACGCAGTGATGAGTCTGCGCCTATCCGCGGCGAGAAGCCAGCGCCTATACGCAGAGAGAAGGCATCTTCTATACGCAGAGAGAAGGCATCTCCCATACGCAGCGAGAAGCCAACGCCTATACGCAGCAAGAAGCCAGTGCCTATACACAGCTAGAAGCCAACGTCTGTACGCAGTGATGAGTCTGAGCCTATCCGCGGTGAGAAGGCATCTCCTATATGCAGGGAGAAGCCAGCGCCTATAGCAGCGAGAAGCCATCTCTTATACGCAGCTAGAAGCCAACGCCTTTACGTAGTGATGAGTCTGAGCCTATCCGCGGCGAGAAGGCATCTCCTACACGCAGAGAGAAGCCAGCGCCTATAGCAGCGAGAAGGCATCTCTTATAAGCAGCTAGAAGCCAACGCCTGTACGCAGTGATGAGTCTGCGCATTTCCGCGGCGAGAAGCCATCTCCTATACGCAGAGAGAAGGTATCTCCTATACTCAGAGAGAAGGCATCTCCTATACTCAGAGAGAAGGCATCTCCTATACGCAGAGAGAAGGCATCTCCTATACGCAGCGAGAAGCCAGCTCCTATACGCAGCGAGAAGCCAGCTCCTATACGCAGAGAGAAGCGAGCGCCTATACAACGAACTTCGTGATGTAATTAATTTCACAAAGCTGTAGTACTAAACATCGCTATGTAGTGAAGCCTCTGATGATATCGGTGGCATTAATATATCGAAATGTCGAGTATCATGTAAGCTAATGACTGTGTGTTAAGTGGCAGGCAGTACGTAATATGAGCTTCGCGTGAAATAGCCAGCCTTCATGATGCTAATGAGTGTTGCTCTGTGCCGCTCTTTCTCAAATGCTCAATTATATTATGAAAATATCAGAAAACCATCATTCGCGTGGTCATACTGATATGTTACTTTATGTAGTCTGCTGAAAGTCGTAACGCCGAGAGATGACATAAGCATTGTGGATACAAGAAATTGTGAGGGACAATTTCGCATGTACAGTCAAGATAACTACAAATATGTTGACCCATGATTCGATAATGAAATAAGGCAAGTGATATTAGTCGGTATGGCTATTAAGCTACTGGCTGGACGATAAAGGTGTTTGGGTTCGATTTCCGGCAGGGACAAAAGACTCTTCTCCACGGTGTTCATATCGGCTTTGGGGTCCACTATGACTTCCGTCCATTGGATACTTGGGTTTTCTCTTAAAGCAGCAGGGGTGTGAAGCCGACAATAACCCCCGCCTAATGCCGAAGTTAAAACGCCTGGAGCTATAGTTCCATTATCTTAATGGTAATGTTGCTTAATTAATCATAGGGACAATTTTATATTCTTCCTTAATAATATCCGAACTACTTACTTCAAGTCATTGTTTTAATATTTCTCTCTCTTAATTAATATTTCCTGCTCAGTTGCAGTGGATTTTCATGGAATTCTGTGCATTAAATAAACGTACAATTGGGAGGATATATGTCCATTCGAAAATATTATTTATCTCCAACACAAATTTAAAAATTTCAGTTAAATTTATTGTCAACTTCAGCGGATAGAGGGTGTCGCGTGGTCAGCGCAACAAATCCCCACGGACGTTAATTTCGGTTTTATAGACCGGAGTCGCTACTTCCTTGAAATAACTCCTCGATTAACATCACGAGGCTGAGTGGACCCCGTTCCAGACCCACTTCTCAGAAAATCTGGTAGCGCCGGGAATCGAATCCGAACCTCTGGATCTCTAGACAGGAACTCTGACTACTAGACCACAGAGACGGTTAGTTGGCACTAACTCCGCCGACAAGCGGCGGTCGCTCAGTCGGTATAGTTCTCTTGCGGACTACAGACCACGGAGTTTGTAGTTTGTCAGTTAAATTTAGTGTGTGTATGTCTCTGTTTCTAGCCCCCCTCCCTCCCTCTCCACATATAGCTGCACGAATAATTTTATATTAGTCCCGATAAACACGTCGTCATATTTCAATGGATGTCATATGGAAGAATTATGTTTTCATCTTGAAATATAGAGGTGAACAGTCAGTTTCACGCCGCGGCCGCTCTTACCCAATGAGCATTGACGTCGGTACCGTTGGACAGGAGACTGAGTGGGCTCCGGATCCGGTCTGGACGCCTGGGAGAACATAAAAATCGCTTGCCCTCGCTGGAAATGGAGCCCCGATTTGTCGGTCATCCTGCTCATAGGCTCCTTACTCTGCAGACTGGGCTTTCTCAGCTCGCACTTACGTTACTGAAGTTTATAAGTTTGTTTTAAAGAATGCGTCAAACAGTGACGAAGTCACCCGCCTTTTGTGGAGCCCAAATTTCTATTACTTACTGTGGTCGCGGTGCAAGGGGCATAACTTACTTACTTACTTATGGAGCTTAGCCCTCCTTGAGGGGCCGCCAATCGTGCAGCAACTCAAGAAATTCCCAACATTTCATGGAACCAGAAGGTTCATTACCGTGTTCACAAGAGCCCTCCACCGGTAACTATCCTGAGCCAGATCAATCCAATCCATACCATCCCACCTACTCCTTGTTCTTCCCAGTGGTGTCTTTCCTTCTGGCTTTCCCACCATTATCCTACATGTATTTCTACTCTTCACCATTCGTGCTACATGCCCTGCCCACCTCATCCTCCCTGACTTGATCATTCTAATTATACTTGGAGAAGAGTACAAGTTTCTCACCCAAATTTCTATACCGTGTTAAAAAGAACCGGCTCTTATTCGACTATAAATCAAAACCAAGTCCTCCCGCCCTATGAAGATCCAATTTGCGTACTGCCCTCCCGTCTAGGCCGAGGTTTCTAAGTGGTCTCTTCCATTCAGGTTTGCCAACCATACATTCCTCTTCACTCAATGCGTGCTACATGCTTCTCCCATGTCATTCTCCTCGAACAGGGACTATGTTAATACGTTCCATTTGTGTGAACTAGCGACAGCAAGAGCGAAGCAGAGACGTTCATTTCGGCATAATAATATTTAGAATTAGTCATATAATGAAAGTCTATAAACCAATCTTAGTCTCTATGCACACCGCCTAACTGATATGAAATCGATACTCATCGACACTAGACAGAATAAACAGGTAGAAAGAGACATTAAATTAATGAATATAAAAAAAAGAGAAATGTTATATAACCTTCAATGGAAGCCAATTATAATTCAATTTAATGGCTTCTCTGAGTTGCTTTATGGCTTACTCTTGGCGTAACGTTATACAATTCTCGTCCTTACAGCTGCAGATACTTGTACCAAGATTTATCTGTGCACGACATGCAGAAGAATTCTACAACTTACGGAAAATAAGTACAAGTAGACAGGGGTGTCGAAACCAATGCATCTGATCATCATCATCATCAGTAATCTGTCAGGCGACAGGTCCACAGTCTCTTCCAAAACAGTTTCTCCACTTAATGCGATCTTCTGTTTTTGGAAAGAGACTATCCAGGAAAAGTGATAATGTGGTAGTTTTTCCATTTGCTTTCCACATCGCAGTACAACAGCCGTTCAAACCACTCTGGTCACGCCTGTTGCTATACGAACTTGAACCATCTCGAGCATCATTTGCTCTGTGCTTCAAGTCGCTGCTGATGACGCTGCTTCCGACATCAGTTTTTGGTGTCTCTCTTCGTCTGATGCCTACCCTTTGACCTGTCCAGCAAGGGAGGCCCTGCCAGTAGCTACGCTACCGCTGGTATAGCTCTCAGGGTCCTTGGCATACTCAAACCCCCTCACCACGATAAGGTGGAGACACCAAGGAGGGGGAATGCATCTGATATCGATGTATTTAACTTCAGGCCGCGGTCCCGTGTTAAGCCTATGTATTCGGTAGGTCCTGGGTATGAGACCCGGTCGCGAGACTGGGCTCAGATGGAGGATTTCTTTTCTAGTTTCCTCCTTACACATTTGGGGAAAGAACCTGATTTATAGCACGAATTATTCCTTCCACATCCCTTCAAAGTTCGCCTTACTATTCAACAGCGAGGCCGATCATGGTGGCCGCACGGTCTAAGGCCGTCTTCACCCGCTCGAGCGCTGGAATCGTGGGTTCGAATCCCACTCGAGGCATGGATGTCTGCATGCGTTTATTCTGTGTTTGTGCTGTTCAGGGTGTAGATAGTGGCCTTCCGATGGGCTCATCCCCCGTCCTAAAAGTTCTACCGACTATGTCCAGATTAAGAAACTGAAAAAGGGGCCAAGGTCCACAAGGGCTGTAGAGCCATAGATGGAAGCATGGATGTACGGATGGATTCAACAGTAGGGGAGGTCGGGGCTACTTGTTACAATATTTTGTAATTTTTGTTGTGAAATATTGTATGCATGGAAATAATAAAAATGCGCAATGTTGGTGACATCATTGGTCTTTAAAGTAACAATTTGTATATTATCCCGGCAATTTATATTTAGTAAATATTTGCAGTTTGGGGGGACCGCTTCTGTGCTCTAGTGGTCAGAGTTCCTGGCTACAGATCCAGAGGTTCGGGTTCGATTCCCGGCACTACCAGATTTTCTGAGAAGCAGTGGGTCAGGAACGGGGTTCACTCAGCTTCGTAAGGATTATTGAGGCGGCTCGGGTCTAGAAAATTGAGATTAACGGCCGGAGTGATCCGTTGCGCTGACCACGCGACATTCTCTATCGGCAAAATGTGGCACTAACTTCGCCGACAAGCGGTGGTCGCTCGGTCGGTATAGTTCACTTGCGGACTAAAATCACGGAGTTTGTTTTCCGTTTGATTTGCTGTTCTTTTTGACTTTGCACAAAGTGAAAGTCATATTGCGACCGATGGTTAGTCAGTCAGTCAATCTTGGTCAAAGTCAGACTGCCTTTTACAACAGTTAGGTGTCGCAATAGAAGTGACCATACCGAACAGTTCCTGTTTTGTTGTGTTGTCCTGGAATTCCTTTGTCAATATGCGTTGCAGCGGAAACAAGTGTTTACCTAGCCGTTTCCTAGCAAAAATGACTTTTGTTTCTCCTATTATTTCGGCTTTCACATATTCCGTGACGATACTCGTAGAAGCCGATGAATCTTCCTGTTCAAAAGAGTCAACCTTTCAAACATTCTTTTTAGTTCTTTAAGCTCTCGCGACTTCTCTTGGTCGGCACTGAATAATTTGTTGTAAAAGTACTTAGCGCGTGCCTTTACTTCAGCTAGGGTATCAGCCAAACAGCACTCTCCTTTGCTGTCTGTTCCAGTTATCTCGATGGGCTTCTTCTTTCGGAAAGGCCTGATTTCAACAGGGCTTACAATGTGCAGATTGCTTTCTGAAGATGTGCGCGTACGAGTTGTGTATCAGCCTGATGCTGAAGGCTGACTGCTAAAATCTAAACTCCAGTTTGAAGTGTGGTAATTTAAGGGTTTAGAACTTTCAGGGTGTTTATTATCTTGAAGTCAGTGACAGCCGAAGGAGACAAATCCTCATCAGCAAACATGGCAGTGTTAAACGGCCATATTCCTGTTACCAAAAATTCAGACTCGATGTTCCCTGATGAGAGTGCATTTGACAGCGGCTGGTTCACTACAAATGGGATGTCATAATTATATGAATTTTGCAGGATGTGTTCCGCACCAGGAGCCAGACTCTCTGAGCCTCTATAAGTGGTTCAATCAAAAGCATTACCACTTGAACCAAACTTTTCGGTCTGCGGACCGAGATTTGAACCGCGACCTCCAGAATACGAAACGGGCCTGCTACACACTCGATCGCCAAGTTGTGAGCATGTGAGCTGTTGTGGATTGGTATGTGGTCAATTTATGGTTTACTTAAGGGTGAACTCAGTATCTCAGATTGTACAGATCGAACATTTTGAAGTTCCGTCCCAGCATTCTCTAGATGGAATGAGAAAGTGGCCAGAATTTCCGGGGTCACGTGTTCGATTAGAATCCGCGGTTCTCGAGAACGAAACAAGAGATGACACTAATACACCCCAGATATCAGTGGCTTGGACAACCCTGTAGTGTTGGGTAACACACAGTATAGAGGCAATGTTCACAAAAACTGTTCAAGAAATTGCATGTAGCGCACAGTACGTATGGAGCCTGTAATGTGTTGCGCAACAGTCAACATGGTTCAGCTTGTGCGGCGATCAGTAACATCGCGTTATGTGCTATACATTACGTTCTTTGCCATGTGGATCACAGGGAGAAGTTCGACTTTCACATAGCATCGACATTTACAGCAGAATCGTTACTATATGTACAGCCTGTTTGAACATTAAAATAAATTCTGAAGAAAGCAGTCTTCTGGGATTTGGCACCGTGTATANAGAAGCGACATGTTCTTCCGAAACGTCGGTTAACACCACATATACACGGTGCCAAATCCCAGAAGACTGCTTTCTTCATAGTCACTGCCGTGAAAGCCTCAAATCTTACAAAATAAATTCTGTATGGCCTCGTGTTTCGTATGACTCTAGAGAAAAACAGACGATAAAAAGCAGTCATTAGTTATCTAAACATTATTAATCAGTTGGCCTTTTCAGTGGAGAAGCGATCTGTTTTTAAAAAAGGATAATGCTATCCTTGTAACAGGCTGTGAAGGCCTATTTGGTTGTGAGAAGTTGAGGCTGTCACATTTTCTTTAGACAATCAACTCAAAGATGGCGGTAAGTTTGGTTTGTTTTTTAGAGGCAGGAGACAACTTTTAGCATACTTTCCTTGTTTTGAAACAAGAGATTATGGGAAGAACTAATTTCCTACTTTCCTTTTACTATAATTTTAGTATCCGATAAGAATAATAGAAAGAAAACTTTAGTATGTATTAGTAATGAAATCAATAAAACAATAAAATTTGTGAGGCTGCAGTGTTGGTAACATTGATGGGAGTCATTCACCGTTGAGTTGGCCTCAGATAACATGGCATACAAACAATGTTCCATGAAGACTGGTTCGGACATTCGGGTAATATTAAGGTCAATACCTCGACAATCTGTTGGGCTGAAGTGCTGGTATTACTAATGAGCAGGATTTATGATGCGTGCCGTTCAGATTACCTAAGATGGTATGACGCGTAAATAGCAAATATCATAACTATCCGTTCATGAATTCAAATAATATTAAGGGTATTACCTCAACAGTTTGAGAGACAGTGTTGACATTACTGACGAGAGGGATTTATGATGTACGCCGTTGAAACAGATTTAGGTGGTGCGTTATATGTACCAAGTTCTGCGATGATCGATTCATACATTAAAGTATCATTACGGTAAATACCGCAACAATTCGATAAGATGTAATATTGGTATTACTGATCGAAGGGATTTATGAAGTGCTCCTTTGAGATTGACTCGGGTATCATGATATACATACCAAGTTTCATGAAGATTGGTATAGGAGTTCAAGAAATATTAAGGGTTTTCCTCAGCAAATTTTAGAGACTGTAATTACTGCTGAGAGGGATTTGTGAATCACGCGCTCAGTTGGGCTCAGGCTTCAGAGAGTTAAAGAATCATAAGATCAAGCATTCCTCCAGCTTGGGCAAGGTGACGAAGTGCGACAGGGTGCAGTGGGCCGAATAATCGGCCCAGCATACAATTCATTAGAGCCTGACAACCATGGGATGTTTCGATTAGCTCTCTTCAAGCGATTAACCTAATATCCGGATTGCCCTTTCACACGCGGTGAAGCCAGCCTGACGGCTGGCGAGGGGGAGGTGGGTGGCAGACAGGTCTTCAACCGCCTGTGTCTGCAAGCATCCTCACAAACCACGGGCCGCCTACGGAAGTACCAGCTGGGGGGGGTTCTGCACCTTCCTCAGAGGACCATCATAGAAACGGGGCGCAGGTCGGAGGATAATATTAAAATGGATTTCAGAGGAATGAACTGACTAGGCCTAGATCCAATCGCGAAGCACTCAGATAACAGGGTCGACATTCTTTATTTTACAGATATAAGACGTGTAAATCTGATTAGCTGAGTAAATAGTAAGTACCACTTGCTTAAGTTAAGCAGTGTAACAACAACGACAATGATAATGATGATAATGATGATGATGATGATGATTATAATAACAATAATAATAGTAACAACAGCTACACAGAGCTGTTTCGTGAGAAGATATTATTTGCTTATATACTAAAGATATCCACAGCATTTTATGGAACCAGAAGGTTTATTACCATGTATAAAAACGGGCCACTGCTACATAACACCAACAGCAACATACATATACTAACTACATAAACATACATACACACATACATGTATATATACACTTACATACATACTTAAATACATAATACATACATACACACATACAGGGCCGCACCATAATTCAAGCGGTTAGTCGCTGGCTTCCCACCGCGGCGGCCCGGGTTCGATCCCGGGTCTGGTTAAGTGGGGTTTGTGGTGGGGAAAGTGGCGATGGGGCAGGTTTTCTCCGAGTACTTCGGTTTCCCCAGCCAATCTTCATTCCACCAAATTCTCCATCATCACCCGGGAAGGTACAATAGGCCAATCAGTGGCCGCCGTGCCGAGTGGACGCAGTTGGAATCCACCCCCCCACTAAGCGAATTTAATTTTCTTTAATTTACATACGGCACGGTCTTGGTTGATCTAGTTACGTTTAAAGACCAATGGTGGGCTCTTATGAATGCGGTAATGAACCACTGGATTCCATAAATGTGTAGGAACATCTTGACTAGATATGTGACTATCAGCTTCTCAAGACGGACTGTGCTGCATGTAGTTAGTCAGTTACTCACCTAAGAATAACAGATTTGAAATCCTACACACAATTTGAAATACGTACTGAAATGCATATCACTATCCGGACTACATACGGAAGGACACGGAAGGAAGCGACTGTGGCCCAGTTCGAGAAACTGTCCCGTCATTTGTCTGGAAAGCAAGAAAATCTTCAGTCTGAATAACCGGTCGGCGGCTGAGATTTGAACTCGGCACCTCCACAATACATGTCGAGGGCGTTACCACTATACCAGCCGGCTCGGTAGGTTCCGTAAAAATCGGTAGGCTATTTGGTCAGGGGGCAGGCAAGTATGAAGTATTTTGCACCGTGAGTTGGTAAGAGCAGATCAGTTCCGGTTTCCAGTCAAGAGACAACCTGGCTAACACATGTGACGGGAGCTGTTCGTGTGTTTCCTCCGTCTCTCTATAGTGTCGCCTCCTTGGGTGTGCCAGTATTATCAAAAGTGCATTCTTATGTAGAATCAGAAATGTGCAGTTTTCCTTCTTGCACAGTTCCTAAATGGTCAAATATTCGTATACTTTTATGACAAACTTATTACAAAAGTAAGTTTTATTTCTACACCACCTGAAATTTTCAAACAGTAGTGGAATTTTAACCTACAGATCCCACGCAAAATACTGACCCATCTGCAAGGAACTTAAATTGTATTCATTTCTTGTCTATTTCTTTGTGATTTAGTTAATGAAGATGTAAACATTTCAGAGTGTAAAAAGTGAAAAGGTAAAGCTATCCCTGTAACGAGCCCTGGAGACCCACAGGATTTTTTGAGACGTCGAGACTCCCACATTTTCTAGACAATGGGCTCAAAGATGGTGGTGAAGGTGTCAGCCTTTAGCGCCGGCAGCCATTTACTCCCCAGAAATATTCCAGGCACTAATTTCTGATAGAAGCTGAGTCGACACCAGGGTCATAGTATGGCTGGAAGCGTTAGTTTAATTGAAAAAACTAATGACCTTACCGGCGATTGAACCCACGATCTTCCGGCTTGTAGCACAGTGCCTCAACCAACTACGCTGTATGACGTCAAATTTAAGAATGGTTAGTGAGTAATGAATTGGCAAAGATGTGGAAGATCGTAACAGGTATATCCCTCGAGTGGCTCAAGAAAACCACGAAAAATATCAGGATAGCTTTTATCTGGGCCATGATGTGAAGCCCGGAACCTCTGAAACATGAAGTAGGAATACTACCCACTTCAATGCGATGTTTGTAGTACCTGCATTCGACACCGCTAAAATAATATATGTTGTTCAATACTACCCCTAGTGCTTAAAAATAGTAATTTTACTCATTTTTTAAATCTCTCCCTATCAGAAGGGTTGGGTGGGGGTTGCATATATGAAATATTCAACAAGGAGGACGTCCAGATGCGGATATATGCTGACTTCCTACTCTATAATAACACCCTTCCTCCCTCTGAGCATTGTTCAGCTTCTCATCCCCTGGTATGTTCGTCCATGCTTCAAAGCTCATATCAGCCCCATTCATAAGTCAGGATCCATTTGCAGACATCGCAGGCCCATCGCAAGGGGGAGGTCAAGGTTTGGTGGTCCAAACTGTAAAAGTTTTGCACCTGCTCGTTTGCTGTCGGACCGTAACCCCTCGATGTTTCGTAAACCGGAACAGTGCGAAAGAGAGATGAAGACTAAATTAAAAAAATAACAAACAAACGGACCGAAGAACTGATAAACTACATAATTCATGTGGGTGAGGGGGGATTTGACACTAAAGCAAAATTTCCCATGTTGTTCTGTTAGTTTAAATTCTTAACCGAAATGCCATATGGAATGAAGTATTTCAGGTGCGCGTTACATTTGTGCTTTCTGTTTAGATTTTAAGGAACAGGTGGATTCTTCCATCAAGTGCTTACACGCACCCATGGTAAATACTTTTGTAACAGTCGGTTCTTTCCGAAATTCAAGTTTTTGTAGGAAGGATGACAAATTTGAATAATTTTAATTTTAAGAGTGCACTGTGTGCTTTATAATTTTAACAAATTTTCCTGAAATTTTATATCGAATAACTCCAATAATAAATTGCAAGTTAACAAAAACACACTCCATGGCTTTAGTCCGCAAGCGAACTATGCCGACCTAGCGACGGACGCTTGTCGGCGAAGTTAGTGCCAACTTAGTAGATAGAGGGCGTTGCGTGGTCACTGCACACTGCAACGAATCCCCACGGTCGTTAATTTTCGGTTTTCTAGACCGGAATAAATTGTCAATTGCATATTAACATTGTGGGATTTAGAAAGTGCCCAACTGCAGCTCTCAACAGAAAGACATTTCAAAATATTTTAGACTTCATACAGCTATGGTCACATCACCGAATTTTTCAAGAAACTGACAAGTTTAATTCGGCAGGCGAACGAAATAATATTTCAAAATTCAGTTCCTACCTCAAAATACAAATGTACGTTGCGCTTCCATTAAAGAAAGTGACCAGGCAGGGCCCAAGTCTTGCTGAATGAAATAGTCGCTGTATATTGTACCAATAATCGCAGGAAACCCATACATGAACTGTGGAAAAATTACATTTTTTTAATATTACAGCAGGTGTACATAGAGAAAATTTGTTTTATTTGTTACTTGTTTATCGATGATGCCAGTAACCCGGACTAATGAGAGTCGAAAGATTGAATGATAATGAATTGGAAATTGTGTGGACGGAAGTGGTCGTGGCCTAATTTAAGCTGATATCACGGAATTTTACCTTCAGGAACTAAGTAAAACCATGACAGTTCTGTGAGGATATGTACCGACCTAGACTCTAACCGAGCACAAGTCAGAAGCTCTACCGGTTAACATTCTCGCGAACTCCTTTTTTATGATCAATTTTAATATTATACTTCTATTGAAGCTCATCTCTCCCGAAAAGTCGATATCCTTCAGGTTCTTCAAACAAAATAATTACTCATTTATTTCTTTTCTGCCCTAAACTTGCTGTGTGTTCCTTCCATATCGTCTTTCTTGCCTGTATTTAAGCGAAGCTCGTAACTTTCTCCGTCCGATGATGATGATGATGATGATGACGATGACGCAGTATATTCCTGGACTAAACACCTCGGATTAGGCCCAAGTCTGTTCCGACCTCATAACCATCTTAATGACCTTCCTGCATTCATACATTCGTTTGACTTTCCTTCCCAATGATCAGCGCCCCAGAGATTTACCATGTCCGTTCTGCTTAAGCGAATTTACCATTCTCACCGTAAATATTTCTTCTTCGTTTATTGAATGAATATTTACTTTTTTCCTAATATCTTAGTTTCCGATTTCAGCCAATCTGCTATGTTCCTTGACGATACTTACTTATCGCTGGCTTATTTAACGACGTCCTCAGTACTCGTAGCTCAGATTGTGTGACGTCTAATGATAGGATTGGAATGAACTGGAGAGGATACGGAAGGAAGGGGTCGTAAGTTAATTTGAGTTACTCTCCCGGTATTTGCCTGGAGGTACAATTAGTCAGAACAGTAGGTGTCCCGGCCGAGATACGATCAGGGTACTTCCCGAATACAGTGCCTTGAGTCAGCCTGCTCGGGTCAATACCTCTTTATAATGTAATTCTCATTGCTTGAGCTAGCGTCATGGAGCAGAGTTCGAAGAAATGAAAGCTGATATTCGCTCAGCCAATCAAGAAATTCGCAGCAGTGTCGTTATCTTGTTCACGACAGCCTGCCCTTACTCCCTATCTGATGCCAGATGAATCCAGTTCACATGCTTCTTCCCTATCCCTACAAGATTCAGTTTAACACTATGAGTGTTATCTTCTGCTGTTTCGTCTTGTAGCCTCGGCAGAAGTTTACCGACTTTTCGGAAGTACAGTGTCCATCTTCAAGGTTGAAGAGTAAGACGTCTCTTTACGCCGCGCCATAGCTCAAGGGGTTAGTCGTTGACTTTCCACCGCGGCGGCCCGGGTTCACACCCGGGTCTGGTCAAGTGGGATTTGTGGTGGACAAAGTGGCGCTGGGTAGGTTTTCTCCGAGTACTTCGGTTTCCCCTACCGATCTTCATTCCGCCAAATTCTCCATCATAATAATCACCCGGGGCAGGTACAATAGGCTAATCAGTGGCCGCCGTGCCGAGTGGACCTAACTGGACTCCACCCCCCACTATGAGAAAAAAAAAGACGTCTCTGGATAACTCTTTTAACGTTAAGGCAGAAGTAGTACGTTCCTCCAAACATCGCTAATTTTCTACCAGACTATATGCAGTAACATCCCACAACAGAGTTATTTCAGACTCCCTATCTTAATACAATCATTCCCATTAAGGTCTTAATGTTATTCTAAGGGGTTTCTGTTCCTTTGACGGATTGGGGCCAAAGTGTCGCATACATTTGAGAGGTTTCCCCAGTGTGCTACATGCCGTACCCATCACATCCTCCATATTATATACGAATAACGTACGACAATGGATACATGAATGGACGAATTATTCACTGACTGTATGGATATTCCTGTTTCTTGAAACGCAACCCGCCATACAGCATTACGAATTTATAAAGAGGGTTGGGTATGGTACGAAAAGAAAAACAATTCGACCTTAATGACGTGACACTGATTGATTCTGAGAGGGTGGAGATTGATACAGAGGGTGAAGGGTCGATGGGAAATAGGACCAGGTGTGAACGCTTCGCTCGAGTGTGCCACAGGGTGTAGGGTAAGTTAAGTTAAGTAAAGTAAAGTAAAGGTATCCCTGTAACAGTCCAAGGAGGCCCATGGGGTTGAGAGATGTTGAGGTTCCCACATTCTCTAGACAATCGGCTTATAGATGGCGGTAATGTTGTCAGCCTTACGCGCCGGCCGCCCTTTACCCCCAAGGATATTCCTGGTACTCATTTCTATTAGAGGCTGAGTCGACTCCAGGGCATAGCGCGGCTGGAAGGATTAGATCAATTGAAAGAAATCCAATGACCTCAACGGGACTTGAACCCGCGACCTTCCGGCTTGTAGCATAGTGCCTCAACCAACTACGCTCCAGTTTGCCCCCCCCCACGGGGTGCAGGGTGTTGTTCTACACTGCGTCGGCAGTAGAAAAATACGAGTAATAAATAGGTTCTTTTTTCCTATCGGTTTCTGGATTTAAGTGAGAGGCTCTGCAGGATGATTGGTTATAATACGTTCTGCGTTATGAACGGATAACATAAGTGTTTTGACACTTCAGCCCTTTCTGTTTAATAAGTCGAGAAACAAGACTTCCGAAAACACATCTCACAAAAGTGTGTGACTCAGTTTTCGGTATAAATTAGAAACATTTTCCTTCGGATCAATATTTTTTTCTGTGGCGCTACAGCCCCAATTTTGGGCCTACGCCTACCTCCATGAAACTCTCCGTTTCACTTCGGTTTACTAGCTCTTACACATGTGGTAGGACTCCTTGGGAGAGTGATCAGCTCGTCGCAAGGCCTCTGCCAGTAGACAAACACAGCAAACCCCCACACAAACATCCATGCCCTGAGTTGGATTCGAACCCACGATCCCGGCTTCCGAGCGATCGAAGACAGTGCATGCCTTAGACCGCTCGGCTACCGTGACCGGCTCGGATCAATATTTAGGGAGTACTAAAATCTACATGAAGTGATGCAGGTCTTTGTATAAAGCGTCCGGTAATTTTATCCGAGTTTAAACAAACCTGGAATTCTTGGAAATATTTTAGTAAATTACACTAGTGTAACATTTTAAGAAATCAGTTCAGTGAAGCATATATGCGTATTTTTGCAAATCTGTTGCGAATGCACCCAAACTGACGGTGTGCTACCTCTGTTACGCTTCTGAACTACTCGACGGAATTCGATTAAATTTGGTATGGAGGGTTTACTCTAAGATATAACGACTTCACTTAAGTAGTGTCATTACATTATAACCCATTGCCTTATACACGTATACAGCTCAATTTTCTTTATTTGAAGGATGTTTCACTTTACAAAACAATTCTATTTGCAATAAAATACAGACCTCTTTCAAATCGACAACTTTCATCTCACATATTCTCCTATACAATGCAAACTTGACGAATAATTATCGTCACATAATTGTGTTACTGTCACGCTCACCCCGCTTTACCTCCGGAAAGAGAGCCCCCGGTATTAATTGAATAGGAGAAACAGTACCATCAACTAAGACAAGACCATTACGTTTTCAATATTTACCTACTGACGTATATTTTCTGTCTTCACTTGAAACAACGTCGTTACGTAACGTAATAAATCATGTCTGTGGTATATTAGACACAACCAATACCAAACCTAGCCACTGGATAGTGTCATCATATGCTGTAACATCCACCTCTTATCCTCAAAGAACTATTTCCCTGAAGTCCATCTTACAAATTAACCAACACTCTGTTAGCAGAACCAGAAGATTCTAAACCGCTATACCAAATCCTGCAACTGCACACGATCCTCAGCAATCTCCCACCCAGTTTCCGCAAAGTTGTTTTTATGTATATCCTCCTGCTTCTAAAAGGTAAATTTGTCCCCGTGCTCAACGAATTAAGCACTACGCCATGAAGGCGTACGGGAGACTGGACTTATTTATCCATATTTTCTTGATCTCGGCAATAGCTGGAGAAGAGTGGTCAGCTTAATGCCCCGGCCGCTTTACCCTCGAGGAAAGAGCTCCCGGTTCTCATTGGATAGGAGATTGGGTTGACCCCAGAACCGGTCTGGACGATTTGGAGAAAAGTCCTGACTCTACCGGAACTCGAACCCCGACCTCTCCACAGCCCGTAGCCAGTCTACTTCTGCGTCTTCTAACTGAAGGCCGTTTTCTCTCTACTGCCATCCATGCATTTGTTCTCTTCGATCTGCAGATCCCGACCACAGTTCTGCTGGACTTCTGTACCTCATCAGAACTGTGAAAATTACAAAGTTCCTTGTTATGTAGGCACTGTCCCTGACAACAGGTCTGCCCACTCCCCTGCGGCAGTAGATTGCGTGTGTTGGACAGAAGCGCGCGCAAATAGGCGGAAGAGGTTTAAATTATTGGCGCGAGGAATATGACCTCTGACCCTCACAAGGCAGCTGCAACTTCCGGGATTCAGACACTTGGCCGGATATCAACGGATATCGTTCACGGGCATAACAACAATAGACGAGCGCATTCTTTGACGGAATATCCGCGTCCAGTGATCAGACCGAACTGACACAACAGGGCACTTGCAATCCGGAAATGAAGGCAGATAATTGCACCAGCTACTGAATCGCTGTCATTGTATATGTCATCTGTCTTTTTTGTCTAAAGAAAAAAAAATTAATTTAATTCTTTTGTTTACTTGTGAGTCAAGATATAGTCCAGTGACTAGTTACAGACTGCATGTCCACGGTTCAATTCCTGGCACGCACAAGATAAGCATCCTCCTATGCCATCGATACCAGGTGTTTTCTTTGTTCAGAGAGACCAGAGTATGAAACTGACATGTTAAGAGAGCATGAATTCTTATTACATTTCCCCATACGCACTTACCGTTCGCCTAGCTGAAAACTGAGTTATAGTCACCACCCTGTGACCGCCTGTTAAGTTCGCTAGGATAGTCCGTCCTTCCCTCTTTATGAACGAAACAAATCAAGAACCACTGGACGGATTTCTATTAAATTTAATATCAGAATATTTGAAGAAAAAATGAACAGTTTCAATTTTCATTTTGATGGGACACATTTAACGGCACAAGAAACACGGCGTCCAGCAGTTTTTATATTGTTTCAATATATTTGTTGCCGCAGGAAAGAGTTTACCGAGATGTTGCCTAGCAACGGCCGTCCTGTTGCCGCAGGAAAGAGTTTACCGAGATGTTGCCTAGCAACGGCCGTCCCGGAAGAAGTTGACCGCCGCCTGCAAAGGGATGACCCGCCCTGATATTCCTGCACGGCGTATGGGACACGGTCGCCAGGGACCAGACAGGGACAAAGTTGCAAGAGGAGCCCCTAAAGGAGCGACGTTCAAGATGAGACGTTGGGCGAAAGCGGAAGGGACCTAGACGTTAAGGAGCAACTACGTCTAAGGAAAGAGAGGACAACCGGCAACGGAATCAAAGGGAGGAACAGGAGATAGGAGCCGCGTCTGGGAAGCACGACAACACTCGGCAGGATTTTCAGGAAGACCATGAAGCTGGTCACAAAGCAAATAGTCGGAACTTCCACTGAACTGCGGAAAATGAGTGACTAGACATTGCGGAGGGGTCAAACCCCTTCGGAACGAAAGAAGAGACCACTAACAACAGACTGAGAGCCATAAATGTATGAGCATTGTCCACTCTCGGAACTTTTGCTCTTACCGATCGGTAGAAGAAGGATGATGATGATAAAACTGGACCGACTGGAACCCTTTGAAGTGACAGCTAAGGACGGGCAGTCGTAAGGAAGGAGCAGCGGGAGCGGTTGGACAGTAAACATCGCGAAAAATTGAGTCACGGGAAGGAAGAAGAGACCAAGAATAGACGTCGCAAGCACAGTCTTCGGAAAAGAAATGGCGATATGCAGGATATTCGAGACGAAGAGCCTTATGGAGGGAGCAAGATGGTCTACAGACCCGTTGCTATGCAAAGACCTAGAAAAAACAGCCATAAAACAATAGAGTTACTGTTGGAAACTGTATTTTATACTCGATCTGTGCAATTGGTTATAAGGAAGACAATTAGGATGACCCGGTTACTGTTAAGAGAAGACTAGGAGACTGGTGCGAAATGGCCGCCCGCCTGGCAGTTGTCAGTTGAGAGTTATTTTTTGAACGGGAGGCTGTGAAGATAGGACCAGAGCGCGGAAAGCATAAGAATCTTCAATGTTAAAAGGGGTTGTCAGGAAACGGCTGATGAAGACACAGCATGTGCAAAAAGACTTAGCGGGTGCTGTAATTACTTGTAGTTCCGAGTGGTGTGTATAAGTTGTCAATAAGTCAATTCACAAATTCATACCCCGTCTATAGTCACAGACCCTTACACGTGATAATATGATCAAGTGCAGCGCCCTTGTGAAGTGTAATGAAGCTTCGGGTTCCGTAAAGATTGGGAATTTATCAGAATTTCTTGTACTAACAGTTTCTCAAGAACCATTTCTTCCGTCTTTAATTCAACAATAATAACATAGATTTAGATGACGCTGAACCACATTTAATTCACTAAAATATTCGTTAAAATGTTTAAAATATCATTAAAATATATGTGCATTCTGTGTTTATGCGCTACATGTTTCGGCCATACAGGACCCTCTTTAGGCAACACATTATTAATGAATCCAATGCACTGTGCACTTTTCAAAAGTATTCTTAAAGTACGTTACTATTGTTATTTATTTTGGTGTTATAGGATGCCTGTTATTCCTGTCTTTTGTACTGTGACCGCTCAGTGTCCCACTGGGTATGTCGCTTGTTTGGTTGTGTATATCTTATGTTGATATGTGTTCCTTGTACAAGGAAATCAAAGAAACGTGCTTCAAGAGCACTATTAACAAAGTGCACAGTGCAGTTGATTCCTTAAAAGTGTGTTTCCTGAAGATGGCCCTGTGTGGCCGAAACATGTAGCCCAAAAACATAGATTGTATGTATGTATATATATATAATGACATTTTAAAAGTTTTAAAACCATCTTAGTGAATAAATATGGAGTAGTGTCACTTAAATCTATATTAATATTGTTGCATCATAGACGGAAGAAGACTACATGTGATACATAAATACAACAGGATGCTGAAATATAACATATTTAAGGACTATTCTCCATGGAGTTACATTCATGGACTGTTGAAGATGTGAGAGGGGCCTCCATTAAACTGTCTTTACGATACGGTCCCGTGCCGGGCTCTTCTGAACATGGAAATGAATCTTCGGTTATTACGAGCTTTTAGATACGAGGAGATGAAATACTCCGAACTGAATAGTAGCTGTAAACTGTTACTTCCTCTACATGGAACTGTGTTTTGTTACCGTTGTTTACACATACACGAGCTTTACAATATTTCTAGAGGATTTATTAACTGTCTTTGTATTTTGATTTTGTCCTCCATTCTGGCGATGAGAAACCGTCTCTGTGGTCTAGTGGTCAAAGTTCTTGGCTACACATCCAGAGGTCCGGGTTCGATTCCCGGCGCTAAAAGATTTTGTTACAAGTAGTGGGTCTGGAACGGGGTCCACTCAGCCTCGTGAGGATAACTGAGGGGCTATATCAAGGAAATAGCGGCTCCGGTCTAGAAAACCGAAATTAACGGCCGTGAGGATTTGTTGCGCTGACCACACGACACCTTCTATCCGCTAAAGTTGGCACTAACTTCGCCGACAAACGGCAGTCGCTCAGTCGGTCGGTATAGCTCGCTTGCGGAATAAAACCACAGAGTTCTTTTTTCTTTTTCGTATTCTGGCGACGAGACATGAGCATATACTTAGCTTTCTCTGCATTTACTTCAAGGCTAACATGCTTATTAGCTTATTACTGTACTTTGTCATTTATATCTTCACCCAAGTAAAATATATCACCAAGCTGTATGGGTCTATTTAACCCACAATACTAAAAGAAATGTAAAATTAATTATACATTTTATTAATATAATTTTATAAATGAATATCACTACATTCCCTGCTTCCAAGCATACTGGTTTAGCCGTGACGTTCTCTACTTGTAGCCGGGAGGTTCGTGGTTCAAATCTCTGCCGGGTCATTGACTATCTTGAAGCTCCCTATGGCCTCCTCAAGTCCTCCAAGAAAATGCCGATATTATATTAGATTATACCATGACGGTTTCCTTCCAGATACTTTCCAGTTCATTTTTATTACTCATCCTGTTATTCGACATTACACAGTGGAGTCTGATGTATTGATGGCGTCGTAAATTCAGCGACGAACAAGTCACGTGGGCCTGTACTTCCCTATAGACAGAAGCGTGTGATGGGGATGCTGGCATCAGAACCTCTCTATAACTTCTCGTTAACTGTTTTTTTAAAATATCAACCACTTCACTGAAATGAGATCACGGATAAGCTGCTGGATGACACCTCCGCGCAAGCGTAGTAACACGATTATTTGATAATGCAAATTGAGTCAGAGATGTAAATCGAATTCACATTACCAATTCTAATTCTGGCCCACGTGCGGTTTATTGCTGAGGGTCGTTATAACCAGGCGTAGGGGTCACTGAGGATTTGGGGTCAGGAATGAGGGGAAATAGAGATTATTTTGATTTGACTGCTGACATCTGTTTACTGGACCTGACTTCAGCTGCGGTGTCCGGGAGCAGAGAGGAGCTCCGGATGGACGCCAAGTCCCTCTACACGCGCGTAACCAGACCGGAACCGCGGGTTACAGAGTCAGAATGAAGTTAACGCAAGAGTGGCATAAGCGACACATCTGAGTTATCATATAATTCTGTTATTTCTTTACATATTTATGACTTATATACTGATACCTTTAGTGTTTCAGATTATTTGCTCTAATATTGAAGTACTTTTATGGGTGGACGGACAAACCCCACGAAAACGTAACTCAGATTAGCCGGTCTTTATATCCAGACTGGAACCTCTGAACCTTCGCAATATGAAGCAGAGTTACTGACGCCTCGGCCACAATGTTCGATGAGTTAAACCTAAAATGCTGGGTTGTTCAACTGAAGGTACAATATATCATGCAGACGGGTCGGGCTATTAAATTAATGATGAGCATGTAAGGATTTGGAGGGAAAACTAAAAAATTATTTGAAGATACAAACCCAGTAATCAGCCGGAGTAACCAAGGACCACTAAACTTATGGATAATTCGGCCGAGAGTCGAACCGAATACCTGCAAGAACTACTCGGTGCAAAGATTTTGACTTCCTTTGACTTATTACAGTATAACATACAAATATTTCATCATATGTATGGGCTTCGGGTATGCGTTCCTGCAGTGACATCTAGCGATACTCTTTGGTACACTTGATGGAAGAAATGCACGAAGTCACTTTTCGATCTAGTGGGCTGCGTAAGAGCATGATATCAACACTCATAGCAGGACCCCATATATCAGGCCTCATGGTTCTTCGAAGCCCTGATTCGAGGGCGAAAATTCCAATTTCTCGAGTAAGTGTTCAGTCCATTTACGCATTACGCGCTTGGCATATTTCACGCAGTTTATATAACATCTTTGGCCAGTAAATGGAATAATCTGGCATCCATAGTGGAGAAGTGGTTTAATGCTCACTGGCCCCGCCTGCACGTGACGTAGCAAGCCCCCAACACTATTGTTAGATCTCCGTTTCAACTCCAACATGCAGTCGCAGGTTTGCAGAGGGCACACTACAGAAGAAGCCACGTAGCAACAGAAAGAATCTTCCGTGATTCGCTCGCAAAACAGGAACTCTGAGAATGCGCATGTCACACACGTGAGTTCCGGCCATTGCCGCCAGTCGAGGTGGATACTGCGGAGCGTTGATACAAGTGATGATTAAAGCGCGGTTGGACTATAGTAACATACTCCTAATTTATGTTGCATGCTGGGAAATAGACGTTAGTACTCGGCTTTGGGTTAGGTTAGCTAATCATAAATTCAGATAGGGGTGTGTGTGTGTATATATGATTGCTCTGTGGTCTAGTGGTCAGAGTTCGATTCCGGGCGCTATCGGGTTTTTTTTTTTTTTTAGAAGTAGTGGGTCTGGAACGGGGTCCACTCAGCCTCGTGAGGATAATTGAGGAGCCATTTCAAGGAAATAGCGGCTCCTGTCTAGAAAACCGAAATTAACGGCCGTGGGGATTCGTTGCGCTGACCACGCGACATCCTGTATACGCGCCCTATCTTCTCACCGCAGTCAATCAAGAGTAAGGGTGCTACGCAGTGCAGAAGCAAACATTTACTGTTGACTAGCCCAATGAAGAACAGAGAAGTATAAATTTATGGTGTCATTAACAATACCCATTTAAAGTAAAGCGGTTGGTTTTTGTACCATTTGCTTTAGCATTAAAAAAGACTCTGCCTTTGGCCCGCAGGGTGTATCTATGTTTCTTACGATTCTTAGAATAAACAGCAGTTATTTCCCTGAAAAGCATTTACTAATTAGTCCTTGTACTGGAGACACAGTGTGTTTTCTGGTATGTAGATCGGCGACTTATACCATTCTATGGATTGAATTATTGATTCAAAGTGTTAACCGACTGGTGTTTGCAATATGAGATGTCTCATAAGGGAAGAAGAGAAAATTTTAATATTATTTAAACAAACTCCAGCCTTCAAAGATGTAAGTATGTATACGACATATTGAAAATGTTTCAAATAAAAAGAAAGTAAGTGAAAGTAAAGCTATCCCTGTACCAGGCCGTGAAGGCCCATAAGGTTTTGAGACGTTGAGGGTCCCACATTATCTAGAGTCTAGACAATCGGCTGAAAGATGGCGGTAAGGTTCTCAGCCTTACGCCCCGGCCGCGCTTTGCTCCCCAGGAAAATTATTTAATTAATTCCTGGTACTCATTTCTGTTAGAGGCTGAGTCGACCCCAGGGCCATAGTGCGGCTGGAAGGATTAGGTCAATTGAAAAAAAAATCCAATGACCTCATCGGGACTTGAACCCGCGACCTTCGGCTTGTAGCGTAGCCCCTCAACCAACTACGGATATAGGGTACAGATGTCAACCAGATCATATCTTATGCCGAGTGTAGTACCAATATGCTGTATGTTGTGTTGAGAAATCTGAGAACGTGTGATTCGAGTAAAACGAAAGAGGTGTAGGCCGAAAAGAGGATGAAATACTCTGCAATAAAATTCAGCCGACAATTTTAGTACTTTTTAGATCTATAATTTCCCATCGGGAACCTTACGAACATATTGTTTATATGACAAAGGCTGAACACAGAGCCTAGCATACGTACTCCTACAGCTCGTGTGAGAGAAGCACGGGCAGCTTATTACGTCCTGTTTGTCTCATATAAAGTTCCATGTGCTACTGTTGCAATCCTGTACACTGACAAAAGAATCAAATGCAGATAATCACTGCGCTGCACGGTACTGTATTATTTTTTATCCGCACAAGGGGCAGGTGTCCTGTGCTTTGTGAGGGTGAGGTCAGTTGTGGATTGGTGGGGGTTAATGAGTGGTGTGACCGGTACTTCTGGCAGTGAGATTGACTGCGTTGCAGATCGCAATTTGCCCGTCTGTCGTGGATCTAGATATAAAACAGTTATAAGTCCTTGCCCTTAAGATTTTGCAATTCGAGATTAATGTAATACCTCCACCTTCAGGAATGAAGCGGCCTAAATATCTAAGGTTCTCCAACGTTACGGCAAACAAGGCAGCCGCCATGTTCAGCTAGAACTCTAAAGATGACCACTGCAGTGACTGCAGAAACAGAAAACCTTAAAAATTTACGCCGATTTATTCCCGAAAGCCGAATGTATTTATAGTTCGGTTTGCTGTTAGGAAGGAGGTGCACAGAAGTGTTCCTGTGGTTATTTGGAAATATAAAAACTACGTGAAATAGAGTTTTTCTTGAGAAGCTAATAGTCGTTTTGCTAGTCAAGATATTCCTGTCTTTTTATGTAACCCGCAGGTTCATAATAGCCAGCCATTGGACCCTGTCCTGAGCCAGATTAGTCCCTTCCATCTCTCATGCCGTCTTTTTTAGATAAGCTAAATGTTATCCTGTACCGTACCATTGTAAATTAAACAAAAATGCATCAATTATTCGGCGCCTTTTTAATTTCTGTTTGTTTCTGATATCACAGAAATACGGAATCTATTTTCATCTTTACTTGCTCATTTTCTAATTCTTTAAACTTGAGCCTGAACACACATCCGGATCATTTAATCGACTTTACACTGTGGTCTAGTGGTTAGAGTTCCTGGCTACAGATCCAGAGGCAGGGGTTCGATTCCCAGCGCTGCAGATATTTTTTTTGAGAAATAGTGGGTCTGGAACGGGCTCCACTCAGCCTCGTGATGATAATTGTGGAGCTATTTCACGGAAATAGCGGTTCCGGTCTAGAAAACCGAAATTAACGGTATTGGGGATTCGTTGCGCTGACCACGTGACACACTCCATCCACTAAAGTTGGTACTAACTTCGCCGACAAGCGGCGATCGCTCGGTCGGTATAGTTCGCTTGCAGAATACAGGTCACGGAGTTTTTTTTTTATCAGTGATGAGTATTAGCATTGAGGCCTATGAAATTTGGTTCAGAGGATGCTGAAATCTCCATTTCGAATTCTATTTTCCTTCTATTGATACGTAAGTGCTCAAAGAGGAGTGAACCGCCGAGGCAACGTTTTGCAAAGCAACCAAATAAGTCTGTGTCTACCCAAACCTACTTTCTGAAAATTATCTTTTACCGGTAGACTAAGGCGCTAATCAAAGCTGTGCGTGAGCAATTAAACCCACTGAGCCATTATCATACGAGACACCGCCTCCTACAAACCACTCACCAGCGTTATCGACTTCTTGTGTTAACCTCTCCGGAAACAGTTCCACCTCTTCCTCGGCAGATGGAAGCAACGAGCTTCCGCTACCGGAACTCATTGTACGAGCCTTGAACTCACACGTTGATTCGGGCAGCTTATAATTGCATCGTGGCATACTGTTACACGAGTCCTGATGACTGTTCATTACAAACAGAAGAGTTAAAATGTGTCACGGGTTATGTAGGACGGAAAAAAAAACCTATGATCTCAAGATATGTAGACAGTTCAAGTTCCCGGAATGGATTTGCTTTAAATCAGTCTATACCCAAAATAATGACCGCCTCTGTGGTCTAGTGGTCAGAGTTCCTGGCCACAGAACCAGAAGTCCAGCTTCGATTTCTGGCGCTACCAGATTTTCTGAGAACTAGTGGGTCTGGAACGGGGTCCACTCAGCCTCGTGAGGATAATTGAGGAGCTATTTCAAGAAAATAGCGGCTCCTGTCTAGAAAACCGAAATTAAAGTCCGTGGGGATTCGTTGCGCTCACCACGCGACACCCTCTCTCCGCTAAGGTTGACACTAACTTGGCCGACAAGCGGCGGTCGCTCGGTTGGTGTAGTTCGTTTACGGACTCAAGCCACGGAGTTCAGTTTTTATACTAAAAACAATTGAAACTAGCTGTTGGGAGGAATTGAAAAGGAAAATTCAAGCGATAGACACAGATTTTCGTTCAGTAACAAACTTAAAACTCAATACAATTAAGATGTATTGGTGGTAGATGGTAAGAAGGCTACAAGTGGGAGTCTTTAATGTTAAGGCAGGTATCAGAAACATTTACCACTGTCTTAAGCAGCATGACTGAGAGGCAGAAATTTATCTTTTCAGATTTACCATTTCCTTTTTTTTTTTCAGCAAAAATAATGCGTCTGTGTAGCAGCGAAAAGGAAATGAATATCACAGATCGCACGCATGCGCAATCCCGCCTACTGATATAGAGGTGTGCTGTACGCTTTGAAGAAGCAAAATCGGTCGAGTGTGTCTAACGTACACTAAGGGAGACTTTAAACTTGATGTTGGAAAACGCTTTCAGTTTCAAAATGTTACTAAACTTCATAAATACTGGCATTTGCTCTAAATTTAGAAACTACATAGGTCGCGAAAAGTTTGAAATGAACATGCTTCAAATTTTGAAGTCAGAAGTTCTTTTACATAATGTTTAAAATTTCCATTCCTACCTCACAGAAAACAAACTACAACTCCGTTACGAAAAGCAACTAGTAAATTATAAATTGGGAAATGATCGCTGCTTATTCTAAGAATACAGAAAAGAACATAAATGCAGAGTGAGCAAAGCAGAAATGATTAATGTTACAGCAAGTGGTACATAATTATTATCTACTTTTCTCTAGATACAGAAAGCCGTAAACTTGCAAGAGGAACTTAAATTCTTTGCCGAGCAGCTTTTCTCAAACTCACACATCAGTAAAAGAGCAACGGGCTTTCCGAGAATCGGTACAAAATACTGATTGAAAATTTTCTTTTCATATGTCACTTAATGGCTCTTTCAGTATGGAAATTAGATAACGTCACATGATAGGATGAATGATGAATTGGAAATGACTTGGATGAACGCAGTGGTGGCCTAACTGGGGAAATATCCCAGCATTTGCGTGAAGTGACTGAGGAAAACAACAAAAAACTTGCCACACTGACATTCGAATCGAGAATGTATGGAACGCGAGTCCCGAACTTCACGCACTGCTCGACAGCCTCACATAGCACGGTACAGACAGCTCTAAATATTACTGGCACGTCTAGACATTCATTTCTAGGCCTGCTTGCGATGTAAACCTTCTCGACCCCTCTGGTATTGCAGTCAAGAAGACGCCATAATCATTCATATTAAATATTCGCAATTTAAAATTATTCAACGTCATATAAAATACTTCTCGCTAAAACGAAACAAGGAGCAATATAACTGTTAGCTTTAAAGTGGTAATTTTCCGGTTGTCGTTAAATACGCCTATGAGATTATTTGCCGGTCACGGTAGCCGAGTGGTCTAAGGCAGTGGTCGGCGAACCGGGGTAAATTACCCCAAGTGGGGTAAAAATGAAATTCTTGGGGGTAATGAGGACTCAATAGACATAAATGAAATTGTATAAAAAACGCGTTCCTTGTTATGACAGAAATTTTTCTTCCGGCATATAACCATCCGTAACAACGGGAGTCCATCATGGCAGCGTGACGTCATCACTAAACACTTCTATAGATAAACGCACCCAGCATGTTGTGGACGATAGCGTTTGGATCAAAGCTTTTACGAGTATATTGGAGACAGAAAGCAGAACAAAACAAGATTGCTGCCTTTTCAAGGTTGGCTTTGTTTTTGGAAGATTGTGAAAATATAACTTTTCACGACATCAAGGACACAGTTATAAGGCATCTTACCAAACTCAAAAAGCGGTTCGATGATTACTTTCCAGATCTTGATTCACATAATGTCAGTTGGGTTGTAGATCCCTTTAAATGTGAAATTGCTGATGTACCAGAAGAGCCTCAAGGTTTGGCAGNGTATTTTATCGCATTTATTTTATACTTTTTATATTTATAATTGTATTCTCCATATAAATAGATTCAATAAACCTTTTGAATTTGAATAATCTATGATTTTCTCTCTTTCAAATCAAGGGGGTAACGTCGGCGTAAATAAATATATTTTGGGGTAATAAGTAAAAAAGTTCCCCGACCCCTGGTCTAAGGCATGTACTGTCTTCGCTCGCTTGGAAACCGGGATCGTGGGTTCGAATTCCACTCAGGGCATGGATGTTTAGTTTGTGTGTGTGCGTTTTTCTGTGTTTGTGTACAGGTAGAGGCCTTGCGACGAGCTGATCACTCGCCCAAAGAGTCCTACCGATCGTGTAAGATCTAGAAAAACCGAAGTGAACGGATAAGTTCATGGAGGTAGGCCTAGGTCCACTGGGGATGTAGTGCCAAGAAAAAAATGAGATTATTTAACGCTAAAAAATCGTAAGGATTAGCCGTAATAACCCTTTTTCTCTGACAACCAGGTCAGTAACTTCTTGTTATTCTATATTTTTGGAGTTGCATTGTTGTGCTTTGTTTCGTATTGTTCCCTTTATGCACAGTCTTATATCCTTGTCTGTGTCAGTGTAAGATCTACTGCCACCGGATGAACACCCAATTGCAGTAAATAATAATAATAAAAGAACAAATTCTGTGGTCTGTAGTCCGCAAGCGAACTATACCGACCGAGCGACAGCCGCTTGTCGGCGAAGTTAGTGCCAACTTTAGCGGAGAGAGGGTGTCGCGTGGTCAGCGCAACGAATCCCCACGGCCGTTAATCTCGGTTTTCTAGACCGGAGCCTTTATTTCCTTGAAAAAGCTGAGTGGACCCCGTTCCAGACTCATTACTTCTCAGAAAAAATCTGGTAGTGTCGGGAATCGAACCCGGGACCTCTGGATCTCTAGGCAGGTACTCTGACTACTAGACCATAATTCAATTCAATTCAATTCTTTATTATTAATGTGCCGAGTCAACAGCCGCAAGGCCAATTACAGACACAGCACAGTGCAGAAGAATGAATGACATTATACACAATCTTATTAAAAGTCGAATACAAATTACAATAATAATGAATAAAGTAAAAGTAAACAAACAAATAGCTGATAATTATTCAATTCAATTCAATTCAATTCAATTTGGTGGCAGTGGGGCCTACATTTGTGTCAGTAGAGCAGCCGATTTACGATTTGGTTTTATAAGAATTTCCTGTAAGAACACATGACCCCCCCCCCGCATATATTCTACCCATGCTGCATTTGTCATACACGACCTCGGAGTTTTGCGTCATCGTTGTGTCAAGTCAAAGCAAAGCAGAAGACGTTTCGCACAAAATCCATGGGTGCGTGCATAATCTCCCTTTATGATAGTGTTGCTTACCTATCTCCAATGCTTCACTACTAACCGCCTCGAATCCAAATATTAAAAATATATTCCCACAATCGCCATGGCAGCCTGCTGTTGTTACGCATTTCACAGACAAATTACTTTTGAGATAGCTTATTTCTTCCAAAATTATATTAACCAACCACCCAAGTACCCAACTAACTAATCGAAGAAGTGCCTCTTAAGAAGCCACTCAAAAAATTCCCCTCATTTTATGGAATCCGAAGATTCAATATTGCCTTCATAACATCCCGCCACTGGTCTCTACCCTAATCCAGTTCAGACGGGCCCACATTTTCCCATCCCATTTCAATAAGATCAATTTCATTTAATCATCCCATCTATGCCTAGGTCTTCTATTTGTCTCTTTTCCTTTGGTTTTCCTCCAAAAATTTTGCGTTCATTTCTCTTCTCTCCCATATATGCTACATTTGCCGCCAATTTCATCGTCTTTGATTTTGTCATAACAGTAATACCTGACGAACAGTACGGAGTATGAAGTTCGTCGTTGTGCATTTTTCTCCAGTCTCATATTCCTTCCCTCTTTCGAGATCCAAATTTTCTTCTTGGAACCCTGTTCTCAATCTGTGTTCTAACCTCAATGTGAGAGGCTGTTTCACGGCCATACAAAAATATACAAAATTGTAATTTTATGTATTTCAGTCCTCACGTTCTTACGAGGATATGCGAGAGGGGAACACGAAAGATTCGAAGCTGGTTTGTAGCAAATATTCCTTGCTCTTAATTTCTTCATGGGTGAATGTTATCTGTGAGTCGCTCCCAGCAATTCAGATGTTGCCACGTGCTCAAAGTTAGGTAAATAGTCGTTATTCCAAGTATCGCTACTGGCGCTTCAAGATCAGAATTCGCACGGCCGCCATGATGAGTTTACTGTGGCACTTTATCAGGGCCTGCAGTGACATGATGACCAATCCGAGTTTATTTAAATTCTGCGTATTGGTTCCGAACGTACTAGAGGAATAAGCACATGGTCTCGTCATCAAAAGACTTATCTCGAATTGAAAACCTCTCCTGTAACAATAGAGCATGCTGGAAGTTTTGTTTCCACCGATATAAAACTCTGGGCAAATGCAAAAACAATTAGGTCTGAGTGCCCAACACTACGCCCCCTTTCATACATGTTTTCTTCAAAACAAATAACCCTTTAAATACTTTCAGTTTCCACGTGTCCCTTTTCATTTCTTATTTTCTGCCATTGAAGTTACACATTCAAAATGGAAGGAGGGCTTATGTGCAGTGGGTGGAACAGAAACCAGATCTGGATCGCGCAATGCGAATCGTCTGTCCTTCATATTACACGGTCTTCTGGGTTAAGATAGGTACGTATCAACACTTCGGCGGGCATATTACTTCGATCTCAATGGATGGTGAAGGCAACAATATTTTCTGAAACGTTAGTGCCCACCTAACGGACTACAAGGTGTCATAACTCAAAAGAGCGAAGTATGAAACCCACTGCCAAGAAAACTTCAAATAACCCACACTGATCTACCTTCACACACAGCTGGAATGACAGAACACAAAATTCGGAATCAAGAAACCAGTGACCGTAAGAAATGTTTTCGTTTTGCATTTGTAAAATCTGCTTACGGCCTAGTTAATTTACAACTTATAGTAATATAAAGACCCATGCCGTTGGCCTCAGTTCAAAATATTCCTTTTCCGAACCATAGAGTTTCGGAAACTAGTCCTTATTCAAAGAATGCCGTCTTCTGGGATGTGGCGCCGTGTAGATATTTTGTTAACCGACGTTTCTGAACTAGTGTTCGTGATGGTTCATTGCTCGCGGATTTCTTATACCCTGAAGTTGGAGGCGATACATTCCTCCGAAACGTCGGTTAACAAAATATCTACATGGCGCCACATCCCAGAAGACGGCATTCTTCATAGACACCGCCGCCAAAACCTAAAACCTTACATAGTCCTTATTCCTTGACAGGATGAAATAAGGATTCACATTCCACTGGTGCGTAACCCAAGTGTTCGGTTCAGCTCTGTCAAGCGATCGGAGTAGAATTACGTACTTCATCCTGTCACGTAATAAAGGAATTGCAACCGATTTCTTAAATGCTGATGTCTTTAAAAACTGGACCGATTAACGTTCCAAATAATTGAAAACAAAATCATATTATTATCATGAAGCCCCGGAATTAATATGACGGACCATTCGTCAACATTCAGAGGTATAGGTAAAGAAGGAAAAAGTAGGTAATTTTTTTTAATTCTCTTAGTGGGGGGTGGAGTCCAACTGGGTCCACTCGGCATGGCGGCTGCCTATTATAGTCTGCCCCGGGTGATTATGATGATGGAGAACTTGGTGGAATCAAGATTGGCAGGGTAAACCGAAGTACTTGGATAAAACCCGCCCCAGCACCACTTTGTCCACCAAAAATCCCTCTTAAACAGACACGGGATCAAACCCGGGCCGCCGCAGTTGGAAGCCAGCGACTAACCGCTTGAGCTATGGCGCGACCAAAAAGTGGGTAACAGCTATAACTGTTACAAACAAATGTCAGTGCTTTACAGAGGCTGTGACTGCAATATAGATAAATGTTAGAAATATCTGTACACCACAGGACAAAGTTTAAGCCCGAAACAGTTAAGAGAAGCAATGTGCGGTGTATTATGTGGTGTTTATTTAAGCACTGCGGGTGTCACGGTTAAAACACCCCGTGCTTGAAGTACACAAATTGTAACTTATAAATTGCCTCAAGTGTTCCTTCATCTAATCCTGATGACATCAGCATTCACTGGACATGTTCTAGATTTATGGCCTAGGTCTGAAGTAGTAAAATGGTATTAGCACGAACTAACTTCATTGCAGAGCCCTTCTCACGAAAACAAGATGCCTTCTACAGCGAAAAAAATCCCCACTTCTTGTGAAACAAGAAGCTTCATTGCCGTATTCAGCAGAGTCTCCCATTGGTCCCTATAGCCACGCAAGTAAATTCTGTCTACATTCCCTGCCGTATCGATTTTAATATTATCTTCTCTTGTACGCCTAGATCTCTCCTTTCAGTACTTTCGACCAGTGGGTATTAGCATAGATGACCTGCGAAGTGACACAACTGTCCTTGATAACCTAATAGTCGCTCAGCTAGCTACTGAAAACCCTCGCTGTTTATGGAAAACGAAGTTTACTGTGTTCACAACATCCCACCACTGGATCCCGTTGTGAGCCTGGTCACTCCGGCCCAAACTAAGTTCTGTTTACATATCATTCTTCTTCTGCCTCAGAGGTTTCCTTCTTCAGCCTTAATGGCCACATTTATTTGCGCATAGACGGTGTATAATCGCAGCCGGTTACTGGCCCAGACAGCCTAAAGAATTACTTACCGGGGCCACAGTCACGATTTCTACTGACTTGATCCGGAGTTACGTCATATAAAATTCTGATGTGACCAAATGGCATATTTATTCGATTTTCCCGACTAATCATTATTCCACAATTGCTCCGAACTCATCTATAGCTGTCTCAGACCAGGCACGCATGTTCACACCATGGGCTTCAAGTTGGGAGCTCATCTCTCTGACCCCGTAATGTCTGGTTACGGAGTAAATCTGCTCTGTAGGCCTCGAAGACTAAAGACCTTAAGTTCTATTTGCCGTTACGGCTTCTGTGGTACACATACAAACACTGAGACAGCCACCTTTCTGACGTCATGCTCAGGAGTGAGGGGAGGCTTGAAAGTGGGTTTGAAGAATAAAAGAGTGGGCAACAGTGTTTCAGAGCAACTTGTGGTAGGGCTCTGCGGTTGTGGGAAGGCAAAAGGTGGTTGCGACAGCACACGACCTACATCCCTCTCACCCCTTCCCTCTGCCTCCCACCCCATTGTTGGGGGCAACAATTGGATTGCGCCTACTGTTACACAATGACGCCGCTTTGGTATGAACGATGTCTAAATGTTACTTGAACCCAAGGTTCAATTGTTAGGCTGGAACCATTAACTGAATCACACTGCCCCCTTCCTCCTGTCAATGTTTTTGTGTGTCACACCCCTTCAGCACGAAACCCTCCCCAATGTCACAAATACAGATCTACATTGTGTAATAAATAAATCTTAATATGGGAACATAAGGTTTGTATGTTACAATCCAGGGGTGTCCATATCTGTTCTCATATTATTAACCCTTTGATTGCTGACTATTCACTGGTCGAGATGGAAGAAACGTACAGATGCTTCCAGAAGTTTGTCACAAGATGGAAGAGCAGGCCTAGGAATAATGTGTTGCTGGCTATATAGACCTCGTAAGATTAGTTTTCTATATAATAAGCATCCGGATATCCTGGTAGAAGAAATGTTCTATTGTTTCTGATAGCGTGGGACATCAAGGTATCAGCGGTCAGGATATTGAAAAAAAAATGCACTTTTCTAGAAGCGTTCTTTGTCATTTTGCATCACTCGCTGACATCTATGTTCGAGTACTTCAGATTTAAATCGATTGCTAATATATCTATAAATAATAAGCCCCAATTAGATTTCAGGATGTGGAGTTGATTATAAAAAATACTATCTTCGGGTATGTGACGCCGTGTAATCCCAGTAGAAGTTCGCCGATGTTTCGGAGAAACGTACTGCGTCCATCGTCAGGGTTGAACCTTAAGCCAAGCAAGAAGCAAATGTCATTTTCAGGTCAAAATCTAGTTACGCTTCTCCTTGTTCCTATTGGTTCTCTCTGTGCTCTTTTGTATGGCTACATCAGATTCAAGCCCATCTGAACGATTCTCCATGTTACTGCCTTTTTCTTGAATCTTCCACCGTGAACTTGGACGTAGGACGTTCTTCCGAAACGTCGGTGAAATTTCGCCCGACTACAAAATGTCACATCTCCAAAAACAGTATTGTCGCGCTTAGGGGTGACTTACAAGACGGGTTTTGGATTGGATGATTGGATTTATTGCACTTATACACTCAACTCGTAATTACAAGTGATACAGCGTTATCGCTATTCTACACACATTCCAGTTCACCGTTGCACACGCACTAGGATTCTCAGTTTTCACTAGTCGTATCCTAGCAACGGATTTATCACAGTGTCAATGTCACTTCAAATCACACATGAAGTTTTATTTGCATCGTCTAATTCCTCTCTTGTCATTTCTTCTTAATCATCTTCGTTTGCCATCTCCAGAACTCGACCCAATTCAAATTCCAAGTCCAAGTCACATTGTGACTGATGGTCAGTCAGTCAGTCAGTCAGTAAGTCTTGGTGTCGAGCCCCAGCCATTTGTTACTGTTTGGCATTAACGGTCTTGTTTTTGTGGGGCGCCCTCTCTGACGAGAGGACGGGTCTGCCTTTTGTATATGCTGCTGGCCCTTGCCAGTGCAGTCTTACTCGGGTCTGAGTCCCTTGGGACTCGAGACCATATTTTACTGTCTCAGATTTGAGACTTCCCTTTTCGTTGCCTCTTACGACTCGCAGGGTCCGTTACCTAGCAATATACGTCTTACTGTTGCGTGCGCGTGTGTTGCGGGAATATGTTTATCGACCCGTTGCCTAGCAATGGGTATATAGGTTATGTAGTATTCTTCAGCAGACAAAAACTTTGGTCCTCAATGTAGAAGTGTAAGCTTACTGTTGTGCGCTGGAGATGGAGTATGAACATTCCTCCCAAAACTCTTCTTCTCTGAAAATGAAAGCAAAACATTCCTCCGAAACGTCAGTACGCATTCAACGGTGTACACGAAGTAGTATCGCAGAAATAAGTAATCTTCAATGTCATCTCCGTAAGAACGTGGAATCTCATACGCTCTCTCAGAATGTGTTTCAGATACTCAGCATGAAGGCCGCGGCATAACTCAAACGGTTAGTCTCCGGCTTCCTACCGCGGCGGCCCGGGTTCGATCCCCACAAAATGGGGCTGGGGCGGGTGTTCTCCGAGTACTTTGGTTTCCCTTGCCAGTCTTTATTCCACCAAATTCTCCATCATCATAATCACCCGGGCAGGCTACAATTGGCCAATCAGTGGCCGCCGTGCCGAGTGGACCCAGTTGGACTCCACCCCCCACTACGGAAAAAAAAGTCACTGTAGCCGAACGGTCTAAGGCATGTACTGTCTTCGCTCGCTTGGAAACCTGGATCGTGGGTTCGAATCCCACTCAGTACATGGATGTTTAGTTTGTGTGTGTGTTTTTTCTGTGTTTGTGTACAGGTAGAGGCCTTGCGACGAGCTGATCACCCGCCCAAGGAGTCCTACCGAATGTGTAAGATCTAGAAAAGCCGAAGTGAACGGAAAAAGTTCGTGGAGGTAGACCTAGGCCCACTGGGGCTGTAGTGCCAAGGAAAAAAAATAAACAGAAGTGAATGGGGTATGTTGCGCGGTATGTGAACACACTTTGGGTAACGAATTATTTCTGGAAGCACTGTATAGTCTCTAACTGCAGTTTAGTTGAAGTGAGGGTTATATTAATCTCGTCCTGCTAGTTCAACTGCAGAGTCCGGATATCAATTTAATCAAAAGCTTTGAACGGCTATGTAAGTTCAGTTACGTAAATTAAAAATTCCAGAATATATATCCATTTCGTCACATAAACTTACATAGTCGAAATAATGTATGTTCTTTAACTTAAGTTTGTTTTCTTTTAACTGGTATATATAGGCCTTCATATCATTGCAATATTCCGATTCTAAATGGGCATTTTGCTCTCTGTACAAACTCCCCTTCCTGTCCTTTCTCTGTCATTGCATCATAGACTCACATCATCAATCGAAGCATACGTCTTCCCTTCGAAAATATCTGTCCACTAGAGCACTCGCTTGGGCTATCTGCCGTTTCCCATTCTTAGGATATTTACTTGTGTTTTTAACCATTTGAAACCTTAACTGGATCCTAGCCTAAAAATTAAGTTCAGCATGCAATGTCTCCATAACAAATAAAATTGTCCCTCTGCATGACTAATTAAATAATACGCCATGAAGGGGAAGGGGGGAGTGCATGTATAGATCCACTTATTCTTGACTTCGGCAAAAGTTGGAGGTGAGTGGTCAGCTTCATTCCCCGTCCGCTTTACCCCCGGAGAAATAACCCCCTGTACCCATTGGATATGAGGCTGGGTGGGCCTCAGAACCGGTTTGGATGACGTGAAGGATAGAAAAACGTTTCCAATACCGGGACTCGAACTCCGTCCCCTCTGTCGTCCACTCTGTAGCTAGTGGCTATACCGACTGCAATATCCCGACTTCAGTTAAAACTAATTATTGCTAACTCTGAGAAGCAAACGAAACCCATAACACAAATTATATGTAAATGATCACTGTGGTAATGTTTGTGGTTTCTGAATGCTTATGCGGGTGGTGAATTTAGTAACCACTGCGCTTTCATCTTTCAGAGCCGAAAGTCAGTATACGTACCGCGTGCCTTTACGTCTACATGATGCACTGTACATTTTACCAATAGAACGGTGTTGCAAATATGCACGTGACTCTCTCTGACTGTGTCAGATCTCATGGTATGTGTTTACGACTTTCATACGATTGTCAGAATAAACAGTCACTGCATTCCTAACAATATTAATCCACTTCTCTTTTTAATGGAAATCAAGTTTTATTTTTTAAACCGAATTTCAGACTTCACATAGTTAGTGGGTTTTCTGTTTCGACCATTGACTGGTACAGTTATATTGTCACCCCTGATAAAATCCAGACCTGTATTTCAAAAGATCGGACTTTTATTTTCAATATAACTCGCGCTCAACGCATGCTTACGGGATGACAGCGGTGAGGATATAGAGATGTTAGCCGGATAGCCCTGCCCCCACGTTGACAGGACCCCAGTCAATAGATATAGCTAACTTGTTTTCACGCCCGTATAACCAGGAACTGCGTTGCTTTTGGTTATACATTTAAATAACAAAAAGAAAAAAGGCATACATAATTGAAAGATTTATATTCGCATGTGAACCCTTTTTTTTAATTACTGAAGTCTGACACATGCATATGATATACAGATGCGCACACAAAGGTGCAACTGTGACTCATGTCAACAAATATGAATAAATAATACAAGTTACCACAAAACTTCAGACAACAGACAGAGATATACTTTACAATTAGTGCGTTAATTGGCTCACCCAGTTCGATTCCTAGTTACTGTTCGTAAACTTGGGTTCATTTATCACAAAAACATTGTGTTCTAATTACAAAGAGCAGTCGGTTAACACTTGGGTGGGGGGATAATCGTGGTTTATTATGAGAATCGCGTGAAACCCAGAAATCCACTTCTTGGACATAACATAGAGTTTTTAGAGAGGCCGTGGGGAACCGTTGCGCTGACCATGTGACATCTATCCGCAAAAGCTGGCACTAATTTCGCCACAAGCGGCGGTCGCTCGGTCGGTATAGGAATATAGACCACGGAGTTTTTTTTTCTACAAAATAAAGGAAAGCCGTATAAAGTTCAAATATGTCCATCGGTCTATAACTGACCTCCAATCAGGGCCCGAAGTGTTTGACTGTGCTCCTTCGAATCCAGTATGGGAGCTTGCCGCCCAAAATTCCGATTTTTGGAGTTATTGATCCATAAGAAAGACTGGTTTGAATGGGCTTTTTCATATATTCGATAAACTGTAGCACGGAATTTGTCGAATTTCGGTATGGAACACGTGAAGTGTACTGTCGGGATATTCCCAGTTCTGCCCACATGAAGCACAATAACGCCCAGTTTGCATGTCATAAATGGGCTTTTCCCTGTACCCCATAAACCTTTTGTTGAGGTTCGATTTTGGAGACTTTTCAATGTTCCGAATTCAATTCCACTTTCAATTACGCCTCTGGCAATTATGTGTCCTGGAGTACAGCTTTACCGTTCTTGTTCCCTCCTACAGCAGGTGGTACATATAGCAATCATTATGATTTAATGAAATAATGTTATAAGCTTAAAATAAACTGCCCTATTTTGTCAAATATCATCAAAAGATAAACTGTTATCCTTTCCACCACTTGCAACTAAATTAACTTTCATGGGTACTACTTCACACCTGGTCAGCATTTCTTAAATCTGTACCAGATTATATTTAAAGATTTCTTGTTCCAGAAATTCAAGATGGAGCATTTATGAAAGTACGGTTACTATGGCACGCTGATTGTGCATGAAACATCGCCTACTTCATATGTCGCTAGCATTGTGTTATTTAAATTTAGGAACAAATATCTGGAGAGACCGGAACAAATTTCACCTGATAGGCTTAACTGCCGTTAGAGACAAAGTTGATAACTTGTAAATCAAAGTTTAAAAAGTCGTAATTACACATATCACGTCCAATTTTTGTCACTAATACGCCTAAAATAGTGAAGTTAAAATTCTGAGACTGCTTCATAAAGAACAGTGTCTGAAAGTCATATCTAAATCCGAAATTATTAACTCTACAGTGTCTTGTTTGGGCAGATATTAACCCGAGGTATAAAATATTCTACAGAATATCACGTTCCAGTGGATATCACTCCTGCTGACGGTATGGGGGATCCCTGGTTCAGATCTCGCCCCAGAGACAAGCTGCCCTCTCTTTTGTGGGCCTTCAGTCGTTCGATACTAAAGCCGCGATATATCGAATTAGTACATGACCGTTTCCGTCAACATCACTTCCAATCATTATTCGTTAGTTTTCCTACCACTTGACGCTGTTCTCTGAGCTGCTGAAGGCGTCGTTAAATAAACAACATGAGTAAAGTAAAGTAAAGTAACAGGCCATGAAGGCCCATAGGGTTGTGAGGCGTTGAGGGTCCCACATTACCTTGACAGTCGGCTCAAAGATGGCGGTAAGGTTGTCAGCCACGCTTTACTCCCCAGGAAAATTATTTATTTAATTACTAGTACTCATTTCTGTTAGAGACTGAGTAATCCACAGGGCCATAGTGCGGCTGGAAGGATTAGGTCAAATGAAAAAAAAAATCGAATGACCTGATCCGTATTTGAACCCGCACAGTGTCTTAACCACTACGCTATTGTACATAGGTAAAACAGAATAGTTCAGATTTACAAGAATACAGTTAATAACTCTACAGATGATACTGAAAACAGTAGAAAAAGTACGAGTAATTGAAAGAATATAACACAACACCTTATATACACTGTGAGGTAACTCATGCAATATTCTTCCCCCCAGAAATATTATCATCCGACGATACCTACATTCCTCTTCCTCCTAACACATATTAATAATTTAATGACGCTTTTTATTTTATGTAGCGTTGAACGAGAGATCAGTGGGTGATGCGCTAAAGAGGGTGTGGAAATTTGCGGTTATGACCTCATCTAAATTGAGCCTACTGCCCCATCATTTGTCTGGAGGACCTGAAGACACGCGCGAAATTCCACAGTCGTCGTTACCGAGATTCAAACCTGAGACTCGCGAACAGAAAGCAAGAGAGTTAAATACATAGGGACGCCTGTAACCATTTACCTTCATACTCGTTTCAATACCCCTTCCTAAACGTTCATATGCCATTCTCTGTCTGAATGGTAAGATATTGGTTGTGTTCCGGGGCTGCAACAAGTAACACAGAGAGGGGTGAAACCCGTTTCCCCTGTCCAAGATTGTGCTTCATCCCAAGCACCACGTGTGACTCCATTAATGGCTGGCTCCTCCCTTTCATCTCAGAACCCCTGAAACTTTCCCCAAGATGAAAGGGCACATTAAAATGTCACATCTTTATTGTCACGTCCCCATGTTACAAGTGCGGGAGCTTTTAATTAAAACCCATTAACGTCTTAATTAGGAATTAAGTTTACGTGCTCAGATTGTAAAGCGTTCCAGCTTTGATATTATGAAGAGGGCGCGTCGTGTGTCAGTCTCAGGGTTTCATCACGGGGGCAACTGGTTGTGAGAAACAGCGACACATCAAACCGCGATTAAGGAAAACCCTGGTTACCCAATAGTGAAAGTCAAACGTGGAAATAGTGAAATATGACCTCTTGTTTTGTATAGAAGTGATACTTGGTTTCTTACATTACGAGAAGTAGATAGATTAAATGAAGTTCAAGAATGTGATAGTATGGAGAATTTTTGGACCTAAAGGGAGAAAGTAATAAAAGGCCACAGAAAACTGTGTACATATTGAGGAGCTCCCTAGTCTGTACCTGTCACTCAGTATGTTTAGGGAAATCAGATCAAGGACGAGGATATGAGCGCAACAAGTAGGGTAACGGCATACAAAAATGTCGGACCGCCTGTATGGTCCAGTCGTCACAGTTCCTGGCTACAGATCCAGAGGTCCAGGTTCGATTCCCGGCGCTAAAAGATTTTCTGAAAAGTAGTTGGTCTGGAACGGTGTCCACTCAGCCTCGTGAGGATAACTAAAGAGCTATTTCAAGGAAATAGCGGCTCCGGTCTAGATAACTGAGGTTAACGGCCCTGGTGAGCCTTTGCGCTGACCACGTGACACCCTCTAACCGCAAAAGTTGGCACTAATTTCGCCGATAAGAGGCGGTCGCCAGGTCGTTATAGTTGGCTTGCTGACTACAGGCCACGGAGTTTGTTTTGTTTTATACAAAAATGTGGTGGGATAACAGAAGGAAGAGACTACTTGGAAGACCCAAACGTAGATGGGAGGATTAATATTAAAAAGAGTTTTAAAGAAATAGGATGGGTGGGTGTGGAATTGGTTCATTTGATCCAGAATAGGGGCTTATACGAACACGGTACTAAACTTCCGGCTTTCATAATAAGTGGGTAATATCTTGAGTAACTGGGCGACTGTTAGCTTCTCACGAAGGACTCTGTTCCATTGAACGTGGTCTCGTTACGACGAAGAATAATAATAATAAAATAAAATTACCAGAAAACAACAATTGTCATAATCAAGTATAGCAGATTTCGGTGAGAAATTCCGACAACAGTGTACGAACTGACAGGAAGTGACGAATGCTAAGTGTTCCGGGCCATCAAAGTAGGTTTCGGGTCGTTGCGAGTCTTTCTAGCCGAAAGTCTACTCAGGTACAGGCCTCATGAAGATAAAATATGGGGAAAATGTTTTCAAGAAGATCAGTTGGCCAATTAACCAATTCGTATTTCCTTCTAGTAGACCCAGTTATCATGAAACTGTTTGACTGTTCTTGGAGGTCGCTGGGGTTGGAAATGCGTTCCTTAACCCATGGGAGGGAGACGGCTCCTACATGGGGAAACCCTGTTCTATAAATTCAAATATTCATCTTCCGTATTTCAGTTCCCGAAGTAACAGTTGACCGTTCCATAAGACAGGCGAGACGCTCTGCTGAATTCAGTTACAATAACTGCGTAATACCTATTTAAGCTTGAAATACTCGTGTATATACTTACTTACTTACTAATGGAGCTGAGCCCTTCTTAGGAAGAAGTCAAATTTGCAACTACTCAAGAATTCCCCAGCATTTCATGGAACCCGAAGGTTCATTACCGTGTTCACAAGAGCCCTCCACTGGTCCCTATCCTGAGCCAGATCTATCCAATCCATACCATCCCATCCTATCTCTCTAAGATCCATTTTAATATTGTTTACCCACCTACGCTTTGGCCTTCCCAGTGGTCTCTATTTTTCTGGCTTTCCCACCAATATAGTATGCATTCCTCTTCTCCCAATTCGTGCTACATGCTCTTCCCATCCCATGTTCCTTGACTTATCATTCTAATTACATTTGGAGAAAAGTACAAGTTATTAAGCTGCCCATTATACAGTCTTCTCCAACCTCCTATCACTTCATCTCTCTTCGGTTCAAATATTCTCCTCAACACCCTGTTCTCAAAATCCCTCAGTCTATGATCCTCCCTTAATGTCAGAGACAAAGTTTCACACCCATACAATTGAAGTATACATATAAACAATATTTAAGAATTCAGTTCCTACCTCAAATTACACACACAGCACCTCCATTGCTAAGCTCAAACGGCTTGAGGAAAAAATCGCTGGTTATTCTGAGAATCATTTGAACTCACTCTGTGGGGAAGACAGAACTTCAGAATGTTAAAACTGCTCAGTATACGAGTATACAGTTGCCAATGTCCGTAAAAGGTAAAATCATTAGTTTATGCTAAACGGTATGCAAAGAGCAGAAACAACGGTTTAATATCGCCTGATTTAAGCGCCTTCTTTGCAATCAATCCATGCGCCCCCCCACCCCTCCTTCTCTTCAGCTGCAGCTGAGCAGAAAATTTGCAGCGGCAATAAAGACAACATCCAGTATCTCCTGACGGAGCAACTGAAATTAGACTTGTCCTTTGTGCCAGCGCTAATTGTGAACTGCTTCAAATTATTACGGTCACAACTTTACAGCTTGAACTCGAGGCCGGCACTCATTAGAGGCACCCACCGCTGCTGTGCACACTGCTGATCTCCCGGAGCCGTGGTTCGCATCTCTGTTTATAGCATTTCAGAAGTTTCAAAATCCGTTTTATAACTCGATCTTCATTCTGCCCATCCGCTGTTCCGTTCGCCTGCATTTCTGTTGATGCTATATTTCTGCTTTCCTTTCAATCTTCGTTTCGTTCCTCCATTCCCTCTACACCGTTCTATGCATGAAGGTCTAAATGCCTGTCGTTTTACATTAATGCGTTTGATTTTTGTAGGGGTTCGTGAATGTCTCTTGTTGTTTTAGACTGTTTTCTTTTGAAATTTATGTGCTTTGTATGTTAAGTTATTGTTTTTGTTACTTCTTTTTTATTTTACTGTTTTCCTTTCTTCTTTCATCCTTCGTTTCTTTCTTGTCTTCTTTTCTATCTTCCCCTCTGATTCTTCTTCTTATTTTTGTCACAGCATTTTCTTCAATACTTTACTTCACTTTTTCTTTCTTTCGTCCTTTATTATTCCCTTCACTTACTGCCTTTTCCTTTACTACCCTACGTTCGTTATTTCGAAAAAAATAAAAGTCTGCTTATGAGATCAGCCTGCTGTCTGTGGGTCTGTGAATCCTAGAACAACTTTTGAATACCTGAGCCAATCTTTACGAAACCTGGTATGTACATCACAGAACCTGAGCCCATCTCAACGGCGTACTTAATCAATCTTTCACATATATCTGTCTGTGTATGTATCCCCTTATCGTTTCCAGGCAAGGGCTCGGTAAAATTAGTTGTAACAACTACACACGCAACAGTATAAGAATTGGTCGACGCGTCGTTTTCTATAACGCCCTAGCCTTATCAAAGAGTCTATGCGATTAGATCTTCCAAGAACTTCTTCTCGTATTCCTTTTCTCAGCTCTCTCTCTCTCTCTCTCACCTCCTGACTCCTGACAGCCTTTTATTTTTTTATTGCTAGTNCTTTCGTCCTTTATTATTCCCTTCACTTACTGCCTTTTCCTTTACTACCCTACGTTCGTTATTTCGAAAAAAATAAAAGTCTGCTTATGAGATCAGCCTGCTGTCTGTGGGTCTGTGAATCCTAGAACAACTTTTGAATACCTGAGCCAATCTTTACGAAACCTGGTATGTACATCACAGAACCTGAGCCCATCTCAACGGCGTACTTAATCAATCTTTCACATATATCTGTCTGTGTATGTATCCCCTTATCATTTCCAGGCAACGGCTCGGTAAAAAAAAGTTGTAACAACTACACACGCAACAGTATAAGAATTGGTCGACTCGTTTTCTATAACGCCCTAGCCTTATCAAAGAGTCTATGCGATTAGATCTTCCAAGAACTTCTTCTCGTATTCCTTTTCTCAGCTCTCTCTCTCTCTCTCTCACCTCCTGACTCCTGACAGCCTTTTATTTTTTTATTGCTAGTAGGGTGGGACTGAGTCCCTTGTACTGCGGCCTCTTCTGGCCTATTTTACCAGCCCCAGATGATAGGCGAGGGTGATTGTGGAGCAATTGGTGGAATGAAGATTGACAGGAGAAACCGAAGTACTCGGAGATAACCTGCCCCAGCGCCACTTTGTCCACCACAAATCCCACTTGTTCAGACCCCGGGATCGAACCCGGGCCGCCACGGTGGGAAGCCAGCGACTCACCGCTTGAGTTATAGCGCGGCCTTATATCCGCCTATATTTCTTCTTCCTCTCCCTTTCTCTGTTTTCCTTTATGTTCACTTCTCTTTTCTCCTTCCTTGTTCCCTTTATTGGCATTTCACCTATCCACGTATGTTCCTTCTGCCTTCCTTCAATCTACTGTCTTTCTTTCTGTCCTCTTTGTTCCATCTTCCTTCCATATGTTTTCCTTCTATCTGTCAACCTCTGCCATTTATGGTTTTTATTTTTGTCTATAGTTTTTACTTCCTCCCTTCTTTCCTTATTCAACTTTTTTTTCCTCTTTCCTTTTTACATAATTAACCACTTGTACCTGGTATAGGCAGACCCAAAGAAGCAAGCACTGTCTCCCCTAAGGTACTGCAACCTGCATCCCACCTCAACTGGAAGCGGCTTAAGTTAAGAGGGCAGCCTTTTGAAGTAAGGCGGTCGCTATAACCTCCTCTAAAAAGAATTCTTCATTATGGCCACAGTGTCTTTACGGGGTTCTGTGTGTTTCTCAGAAAAGAATCAGCATTATCGGATTGGCAGCAGTAAGGCAGAAACATAATTCTAAATATATTGCTTAGATGAAATTTAATGAGGAGCTTCAAAACTCGTACTCTTGCCCAAGTATAATTAGAATGATCAAGTCAGGGAGGATGAGGTGGGAAGGGCACGTAGTACGAATGGGGAGAAGAATACATATAGGATATTGGTAGGAAAGCCAGAAAGAAAGTGACCACTGTGAAGACCAAGGAATAGGTGGGTGGACAATATTGAAATGGATCTTAGAGATTTAGGATGAGATGGAATGGATTGGTCTGATCTGGCTCAGGATAGGGACCAATGTAGGGTTCTTATAAACAAGGCAATGAAACTTCAGGTTCCATAAAATGCTGGGAAATTCTTGAGTAGCTGCAGATTTGGCGGCTCCTCAAGAAGGGCTCAGCTCCATAAATAAGTAAGCAAGAAAGTAAGATGAATGGCCTTGCCATAGCTCAAGCGATTAGCCGCTGGCTTCCCACTGCGGCGGCCCGGGTTCGATCCCGGGTCTGGTCAAGTGGGATTTCTGGTGGACAAAGTGACGCTGGGGCAGGTTTTCTCCGAGTACTTCGGTTTCACCTGCCAATCTTCATTCCACCAATTGCTCCACAACCACCCTCACCTATCATCTGGGGCTGGTACAATAGGCCAGAAGTGGCCTCAGTACAAGGGACTTAGTCCCACCCACTAGCAATAAAAAAAGTAAGATGAACTTTATGCTTAAAAGAATTAACGTATGACACATTTTGTATTCTAACTGAAAAGCTTTAGGCGGTAGCAATAAGCAGTAAGGGAAATGCGAACGGTAATTGACCGATGTTGTACGATAACAGTGAGCGAAACTTTGGCTTCAGCAGCTGTCAGAAGTAATGATCCCTATTTGCTCGCGTATGTTGAAATCAAGCATCTCCAATTTGTACACAGCTATGACTTACAATTAAACATCGCGATCATCTGCTCAGATATGTGCGTCTCTGTGTGCCCTCTATCGTGCATTGCATTAATTATCTCTACGTGTGTTTTGCGCGACACACAAATCGTTGTGGCCGTCAAAACCAAAGCGTCACATCTCCCAGCAGCTTGAAAATGGAAGGCCATACAAAGATGGAAGGATGGAAGTGTGTTTACGTAATTATACATACACACATAAGCATGGAAGGTTATTTCGTTATGTCTGTGTTCCCGTTGTAAATCCATAAACTAACTTTTGCTACAATTATTATATGAATAAGGCTGACTGCCAAGACGGTAGAACAATCTGAGAGTAAAATCGTGGCTAAAACATCCACTTTTCACTCCAGCCTGAGATCTGGAACGTTAAAAAATACCATGCTTTTTACATGTTCATCAGTCAAGGTAAGAAGTGATTTTAATGACTGATTTAAGTCAAATTTGTTGCGTTGACGACTCATGATGTAAAAGGTCTTAATATCCTGTTAGTTATATTTCACGGAACAGGATGAAAACAATAAGAATAATACAAGGCTTCGTGGGGTCTATAATTGAGATCCTAAAAAACAGTGCTCATGAAATATCACGAACGAACGTGGATATTTATGCATCGTGGAAGGTCCGAACAGAAAAATGACATCAAATAGCATGCATTAGACAGATCTGGCAAGACCTATACCGTTAGACATGCCACGGCGTCGTTAAAGAAACCAACATAATCCAACAAGTGTTTCCTCTAAACTAAATAAATTTCCATTTTGTGATCATACCTCACTCGTTAGGCCTAATTAATGTATTCCATAAAGCAGAGTTCTTCATAAACTGAATGTCACATCTTGTCAAATCTCTCCAGCCTTTATGAAACTCGAAGGGACTTCACCGTGTTCACATAAGCCCTCTACTGCAACTTCTCATTAGCCAGGTGAATTAAATCCACACGCTCACGTCTTACGTATTTAACAACCTTTCTAATATTATAATCACAACTGCATCTTCATTCATTCATCGGTAATCTGTCAGACGACAGCTCTACAGTCCCTTCCAAAACACTTCCTCCACTTAATGCGATCTAGAGCTTTCTCCTTCAGATGACATATCCTCTTCTGTCCCCAAGGTCATCCAGCATCTTCTTACGTCTTCTGGTCACTTCTATCCGCCCCTCTATCGTTCCTTCAATAACTTCTTTTAGAAGGCAGTTACTGCGTAAGATATGACCAATCCAATTAGCCTTCCGTAACTGCATCTATGTCCCTTTAATTGTTATCTTCGATTCAGAACTTCCGTCCAGGCTTCCATGCGTGCCACATGTTCTTCCCATCTCATCCCTCATTATTTCATTATCATACAAATCAGAGTCTTCTACTCTTCTCCAAGTATAATTAGAATGATCAAGTCAAGGAGAATGAGATGGACAGGGCATGTAGCAGGAATGGGAGAGAAGAGGAATGCATATGGGATATTGGTGGGAAAGTCAGAAGGAAAGAGACCACTAGGAATACAAATACGTAGGTGGGCGAACAATATTAAAATGGATCTTAGAGTGACAGGATGGGTTGCTATGGATTGGATTGATCTGGCTCAGGATAGGGACAAGTGGAGGGCTCTTGTGAACACGGTAATAAACCTTTGGGTTCCATAAAATGCTGAGACATTCTTGATTAGCCGCAGATTTGGCTTCTCCTCAAGAAGCTCTGAGCTCTATAAGTAAGTAAGTAAGTTCAAGTCAGAGTATAAATGACAAAACTCCTCATTTTGATAATTTCCTCCAAACCCCGCTTCATTTCCCCTTCCTTTAGGTCAATATGACGAATGTAGTATATAAAACTTAGCCCAGAAGTAAACGTACGTGATACTAGAAGCCTAACTACCTTATCATTTGAAGGAAAGCAAATAATCTTTAAGGAATGCATCCTGTTGTGTTATCTTACATACAGTAGATCCTTCGTTTTGTTTCCGTCTCAACACAACCACCATTAGAGTCTCATTCACAAGTACCATAAATATAATAATTTTAACTCATTGTCTAAATGTTAGTACATAATAACAATGTAATCTAGAAAGCAGTCTTCTGGGATTTGGCACCGTGTATATGTGGTGTTAACCGACGTTTCGGNACTGAATGCAAAGCGAGGTACATCAGTAATAGTTATTATATTGTAATGTTTGAATTCATACAAAGCGCAGTTCAATAGTCTGAAAATAGTTGTTAATGTTTACTGCCTGATGATGGCATTATCAACCGAAAGATGTAGCGTATTACCTTACAATTAAGGCCAATAAACTCATTATACGCAGTGAAATGGAATGAAATTTTAATGCTTGTTGTGTTGAGGTGGAAACAAAACGAATAGTCTATAAAGCAAAGTATTTAATCTTATGAAGACCAGTGAATGCTGTAAACACCACCGCCCACAGTTTATTTACCCTAACACATTAACTGCTTAGTCTCTGTAATGGATGCGCTTTGTTACTTATGAAGTAAGAGGTGACTCTTATTTATGTGAATTACAGACTCAGAGGTTTAAATCTGATCATAGTGAGACATAAGTCACTGCTGCAGTAACAGGTCCGTGTGAACACTTCAGCTGTTAAGGTCAGACCTCTTGACTCCTTGAGTCTTCCCTTTCCTGTGGCAATGATAATATCAATAACTTTCTCCTCGAGCCCACATAAATCAAATGCGACAACTTAAATATCCCTTATATGGTCATCATCAATATTGGGTCGCTTCAAAAACAAGAATAAACACCTCTATATAACTCATATAGGTACACCAACACGTATATGTTAAATCTGTAGCCCATATCCTGGATATGGTGAAAACTGTCTTTACTGAGTTTTACTGAGAACGTAACCTCAATAGGTCGCGACATTAATGAGTATCAACACATGAAAGCGTTACTCTTGTCGAAATGCTTATCTAGAGAAGTCAGAAAATGTAGCCTACTCACAGTGTAACGGTTCTGATATGTCAATTCTGTTTTCTTAATCTCAGCCTCTAACAGAAATGAGTACCAGGAATCTTCCTGGGGGTAAAGGCCGGCCGACGCGTAAGGTTCACAACCTCACCGCCATCTGTGAACCGATTGTCTAGAAAATGTGGGAACCTCAGCGTCTAACAATCCTATGGGCCTCCATAGCCTGTTACAGGGATAGCTTTATATTACCTTTACCCCGAAAATCATAAGACTTACCCACAAAGGCAATGTGTTGTTTCATACCTTGTTTACAGAGCAAGAAATGAAATTTGCGCGGAAAGGCTTATAAACCTCACGTGATTCCTTGCTGCTTGCTGCCCGAATGTAACCAGTATTAGAATTTGTTGACAAATTGAAGCTGGGCTCAGTCGGTATAGGGACGGGCTACGGGCTGGACGACCAGGATTCGAATCTCGGTAAAAGCAATATATTATCTACTCCACAGCTTCCTTACTGTCACTGTGGCCGAACCAGCCTCCTATCAAATGGGTACCGGGGGATATCTTTCCCCGGGTTAAGGCGACCAGGGCGTGAACCCAACCACTCACCCCCATCTAGTGCCGAGGTGTGTTCATGGAGTGGCGACAACTTTAACTTTACTCACCAGTATCAAATTTAAGAAATCCATTAAGCTCTTATCGAGTTGTTTCAAGCAGGAAGACGGACAGCTATAGGGGCATATTTTCATAGGTTTTCTTTACGCACAGCATTCTATTGTAACGCCGGCAAGGATAGCAGACAAATCCCGAGCAACTGCTAGTGGGCTAATTCTACCAGTGAAGTTACGAGGGAGGTCAGTATATAGGTCACAAATAGATGTAAAACGTAAAATACGTGATACTCGGACCTGGAAAAAACATTTATTTCTCGACATATCCTCCACCAACATTGATTAAATTATTCCATCGTGATCAAGTCAAGGGGGATGAGGTGGGCAGGTCATGTAGCACGAATGGGTGAGACAAGGAATGCGTATAGGATATTGGTGGGAAAGCCAGAAGGAAAGAGACCACAGGGAAGACCAAGGCGTAGGTGGGTGGACAATATTAGAATGGATCTTAAAGAGATAGGATGGGATGGTATGGATTGGATAGATCTGGCTCAGGATAGGGACCAGTGGAGGGCTCTTGGGAACACGGTAATGAACCTTCGGGTTCCATAAAATGCTGGGAAATTGTTGAGTAGCTACAGAATTGGCGGTTCCTCCAGGAGGGCTCAGATCCATGAGTAAGTAAGTAAGTAAGTAAGTACGAGTAAGTAAGTTCCATTGTTTTATTTGTGGGTCGAAACCGGAGGCGTAGAAACCTTTTTTGACTGCTGTCTCAGCCACTTCCGCACCTCCGTTTCAATCTCTTCAGCGAAACGTTTCCGACCAAGGCTGAACACCCTTTGCACTGAGCCATTTTACCCACAAAAACGCACAACAGAACGCTACTCTTCAGTAGCATATTCTTCAAGCGCGTTCGCCATTTTGACTACCGAAATCAGCCTCTGAACATATGCATGCGCGTCTGCTACCTAGACCGTCATGAGGCTGGACTGTGATACACATAGAAAACAACTGCTTTACTCATATTTCCATTTGTGACCTATTTACTGACTCTCCTTTTCATTATTCTCAGCTTCGGCGTAATAAAACAGTGACTTTCAATTGCATCTTGTCTCCACCGGTCATTGTTAGAAAGTGTTATGCCGATCACAGCAGAAACAAAGCTTCTCATTTACCAGGAAGCGCTTTTTTATAATTATGCATAGTTAAATTACTACTATATTAACCATTAATGAAAATTCTTATTTTTAAAACCTCACGTCCCATCCACTCGACAAGAAGTTCCACCAGTGGGGCGCGGCCCACATGTTAATAAAATCAGTTACGGAAAAGGCGTGGGTAAGACGGAGCGACTGTCTTCGCTCGTTTGGAAACCTGGGTCGTGGGTTCGAATCCCACTCAAGGCATGGATGTTTGTGTGCTTTTTTCTGTGTTTGTGTACAGGTAGAGGCCTTGCGACGAGCTGATCACCCGCCCAAGGAGTCCTACCGAATGTGTAAGATCTAGAAAAACCGAAGTGCACGGAGAAGTTCACGGAGGTAGGCCTAGGCCCACTGGGGCTGTAGTGCCAAGGGAAAAAAAAGACTGAACGAGTCATCATAAGATGTTTTCGGAAATAATTGCTTTAATTGATTAAGGACAGCAGGAATAGGGAGTCAAAAACAGTGAGTTTTGAGGTTAGCCTTTACACAGCTGATAGAGTGAGTGTGTATATATGTCACGTCTGAGATCTTCCACGCCATCGAATAATCAATCACCTCATCCACATGCAGAGACATGCCAGCTTACCCACAGGCTATCGCTAATTCTACGAGACACGAAATAATCCATGGGTTCTCCTGTTTGTTCCCTTTGCGAGGGCCGCACCACAGCTCAAGCGGTTAGTCGCTGGCTTCCAATTGCGGTGGCCCGGGTTCGATTCCGGGTCTGGTCAAAGAGGATTTGTGGTGGACAATGTGGTGCTGGGGTGGGTTTTCTCCTAGTACTTCGGTTTCCCCTGTCAATCTTCATTCCACCAAATTATCCATCATCATAATCACCCGGGGCAGGTACAATAGGTCAATCAGTGGCCGCCGTGCCGAGTGGACCCAGTTGGACTCCACCCCCCCAATAAGCTAATTAAAAAAAAATTAAATTGTTCCCTTTGAAGCTCAAAGATAAAATTTGTGCGAGATTGCTGAAGGTTTCAAGAAACACGCCGCAATGTATTTAGGACCCTAGCACAGCAAAGGAAACGGAGTTTCCTGGAAGACACTCGTTTTATGTACACCGAACTAATTAACTCTCTAGCAATTCTGTGGAACTCAAAGATCCACATAAGTAACTAACTATATCATCTAAGTTTCTAAGTCTTTACGGCGATCTTGGTATAGACTATGGGGCTTGTGGGTTGTGATGCCGTATAGTGTTGTACATGTTTCGAGATGGAGACATGTTCCTTCGAATTACGTGTGTCCATATACAAGACTGTACGGTGTCGCAGACGAGAAAACTACAATTTAAGAAACCCCCCGACTTTTGGAACCCGAAGATTCATTAAAAAGTTGTCCCTGTACATATCTAATTAAGCACAAGGCCATGAAGACGTATGGGGGAGTGGATGTGTAGATCCACATTTTGTTTACCTCGGCACTATTTGGAGGTGCGTAGTGAACTTCACGCCCCCCGTACCCATTGTATGGGAGGCTGGGTGGACCCCAGAGCCGATCTGGACGATGTTGAGAAAAAAAAATTCTTGACGTTGCCGGGAGTCTGACTCGACCCCTCGGTCGTCCAGCCCGTAGCCAGTCGATACACCGACTGCGCTGTCTCGAGTACTGTCTTCAAAACAGCTCGCCACTAGGCCTGATCTTGGGGCGGATAAATCAAGCCCACACACACTCACCCACTCTCTCTCTCTCTCTGTCTATCTATCTTTGCGATCCTGTTCAATATATTCCGCTCGTCTAGACCGTAGTCTTCCAAGCCGTCTCTTGTGGCCGCGCCATAGCTCAAGCGGTTAGTCGCTGGCTTCCCTCCGCGGCGGTCCGGGTTCGATCCAGGTCTGGTCAACTGGGATTTGTGTTGGTCAAAGTGGCGCTGGGGAAAGTTTTCTCCGAGTACTTCGGTTTCCTCTGCCAATCTTCATTCCACCAATTGCTCCACAACCACCCTCAGCTATCATCTGGGGCGGGTACAATAGGCCAGAAGTGGCCGCAGTACAAGGAACTTAGTTCCACCGCACTAGCAATAAAAAACCATCTCTTTCCTATACGCTTTCCCACAAAGCACTGTATGATTTCTCACTTTCCCATATCCCTCATATTTCAACCTCCCTCTTTACTCCTACTGATATTTGGTGACGAAGCTCCTCATTACGTAGTTTTCTCCATTCCCTTGTCACTTCCTCTGTCTTAGGTACAACTACATTGCCAACGCTCTGTACATAACCAACCACACATCACTTCCCTCTACGCGAGAGTCCAAATGTTCGCATCTACAGAAAGGGCAACAGACGGGAACCCCAAGGATTCAGAAGTGAATGGCGAAAACCATTCGTCAAATTTAATCTCCTTTAAATTTCGTTGCAAACGCACTTTTTATTTGTTTCTCCGCTTCTGCTTATATTTCAATGCCTCTTAATACAAAATCTTGAACGTCTACACAAACATGTAGCAGTACCATTCACTACCAACCCCAAAACTTAAGTAAAAGGTAAAGCTATTCCTGTAACAAGACGTGGAGGCCCATAGGGTTGTGAGACGTCGAGGTTCCCACATTTTCTAGACAATAAAGTCACAGATGGCGGTAGGTTGTCAGCCTTATGCGCCGGCCGCATCTTCATCCCCAGGAAGATTCCTGGTACTGAGTCGATCCCAGGGCCATAGTGCGGCTGGAAAGACTAGGTCAATTGAAGAACTCCAATGACATCGGTAATAGAACCCGCGACCTTCAGGCTCGTAGCATAGTGCCTCAAATAACTATGGTGCTGCGTGTCCCTCACGACCTGAGTAACTAATATAAATTTAACACCGACCTACACTCTCATTCTTGGTCTTTCAAGTTACCGCCTTTTTTTACCCAACCAGAGTCCGTAAGTTCCACAGACTTCCAATCCAAACGGCACGTTCAGCTCATCGTTACTTTACCGATAGTAGCAATCGATATCTGCCACATTTGGTTCATTTGCAAGTTTACTAATAACGCACACTTCTCATGAGTATGAAACACGGTGTCCAACATTATGGCAAGAATATAGGGTGTTTGAAAACACGGTGCTAAGGAGCATATTTTGACCTTAGAGAAGGAATCATAGGAGGGTAAGAAAAATTATATACTGAAGAGCTCCGTAATTTTTCCTCATCGCCAATTATTATTATGGAGATCAAATAGCGGATATGATGGACGGAGCATGTAGCAAATATGGGAGAGATAAGAAATTCTACAAAATATTACTGGAAAACAGTGACGGTAAGAGAACGCTTGGGAGAACTAGGCATAGATGATGTTAATAAAATGGATTATAAAGTTACGTACATGGTGTAGGAATGCGTGTTGCACTCAAATTGCTCAAAATTAAGTTCAGTGGCGGGCTTTGGACAATACGGAATTTAACCTTCGGGGTTTGCAAAAGATGGAGACATCTCGACCAGCGCACTAGCTACAGAAACCATCCTGTTCCATGAAGTTAGTTAACTGAATTTTTATAATACTAAACATTTAATTGTTACAGCCAACTCTTCTGCAGTACGAATTTGCTTAAACCGGATCGATTATATGTGTGTAAATAAAAGGTAGAGGTAAAGCTGTCCCTACGCTTAACTAATTAAGCACGAAGCCATGAAGGCGTAGGGGGAAGTGGATGTATAGATCCACATTTTCTTGACGTCGGTACTAGCTAGAGGTGAGTGGTCAGCTTCCTGCCGCTTTACCCCCAGGGAAAGAGCCCTCGTTACCGATTGAATAGGTTGTTGGTTGGACCCTAGACCCGGTCTGGACGACATGGATAAGTGAAAATTCTTGCCCCCACCGGGACTTGAACTACGACCCCTTGGTCGTCCAGCTCGTAGCCAGTCGCTATACCGCCTGCGCTACCCTGGCTCTTGTGCAAAAATATAGGAGAATAATTTCTTGCCGAAAGCGGGAAAGTCTCTTATACGCGGTCAACCGAGCGTGTTCTAGTAGGTTCCAAAATTTCATTGATGTTTAACTTTGTGTTAGTATTTTATCCGGTACCTAGCACTCCGTTAATCTTATTGGAAAGCATAAGTATCCGTTGGTAATTTATGTTGATGCTGAACTCTAAAATACGTTATTACATTGCACAGTACATTCATAAATAAATATAATTACAGTATATTTATGATCTTATTATTTATTTATTTTATTTTCCAAGGCCGAATTCCAGTACGCGGATTAATCGAACCTGTCGCTTTCGAGGCATATTCCTCGCGTTAGAAGAGTGTTTGCTCTGTACTGTACTATGAGTATATGTTCACTTGTACAGTAAAATCAATTTAGGCTTCAAGGACAACAAATAATATTTTGATATTTTTTTGCACTGAAATTGTACTTATACTCCTGAAAATTAATGGGAAAATGTGTATTTAATTTCTCGTACGTTTGTTAACAATGTGCATTTTTCGATTGGATTGTAGCATAAAGCTTGTGGACCTGGTTTTTAAGAAGTTTACGATAAACATATCAAGAACGCGGGACGCATGGAACAACCCAGAAATACATATACAATTCTGATTACTTATCTCTGAGGAAGACATCACTTGGAAAATCAAGTCATCGGCTGGATGACGATAATAAAAGGGATCTTGAAACAGGCTGTATGCGAACCAGCATAAACTCGCCAAGGTAAGAGTACAATAAACCAGATCTTAACCAAAACAGGCTGTATGCGAACGAACCAGCATAAACTCGCCAAGGAAAGAGTACAATAAACCAGATGTTAACCAAAACAGGCTGTCGCCAAGGAAAGAGTACAATAAACCAGATCTTAACCAAAACAGGCTGTATGCGAACGAACCAGCATAAACTCGCCAAGGAAAGAGTACAATAAACAGATCTTAACCAAAACAGGCTGTATGCGAACCAGCATAAACTCGCCAAGGAAAGAGTACAATAAACCAATCTTAACCAAAACAGGCTGTATGCGAACCATCATAAACTCGCCAAGGAAAGAGTCCAATGACGGTGATGAACCTCTGGGTTTCAGCAGATGTTCCTGTATCAACTAAGACTGTTCATTGCATTGTTTTATACATGTATGAATAAAAGCAAGGCTAAGGAGTTCGATTGTGATTTCCCTGGCCGTGGAATGGAGGGGTTACTTAAGGCAAGCATCAGAGAACAGTGATGTGTAGGAGGGGGGTGTGTACTCTGTTTTCAACGGAAAGGAAACTGCCGCATGTCGCGTGGGATTAGAAATGAATTAATGTGCTTATTTAGTCATTGCTTATGATAGCGTCCTGTCGTATTCTGACCTAAACAGTGAATCAGAACCAGCGACTTTAAGAACGGAAAAAATGTGAGATACAATATATTACTTTTTTCAGAATGAATATTATCGTTAATGATTTAGCGAAAATCATTTCTCTCTGCCCCTCTCCGTGTGCCGCACTTGAATGACGTCACCATACAGCTAGCACACCTCACAGGGCCGGAGACTCTTCAACCGAACTGAATGCCGTGCCAGCAAATGTAAGCTCGTGGTCAGCCTGCACTACACACGATGTCCCCCACTCACAGTGTTTGTCATCCCAGCGCGGTTGCTTGCCGTCCTGCACCCGCCAAGGCACGAGACGATTTACGATAAAATATACTTCACTTTCCCCTTCTGCCATTCAAAGTAACGATCAGTAGATCAATGGGCTTGAATAGGTCTGACCTTCAGCTCTGCCCTCACCTCTCTCCCTGCATAAAGCGTCGAGAATGTCCAGACATAAGAAACAGGAAGTAAATGGGGTGGCTAGGACATAAAACAAGGGGGAAGTAAACTAATAACTGTTTTGATGATCAAACCAAGGAGGACGAGATGGACGTTTCATGTAGCACGCATGGTGGAATACGAAATGGTAATTCGGAAGTACCATGCAGAAGGGAATTTTATTATTAAATGCATCTCGGATAGTGAAGGAGACTAGTTTTGCTTCTGAAATCTGAGGTTCTCATGACTGTGATTATGAAGGGCGTTCATCTACTGGGATGTGACGTTCATTCTGGTTGAAGTTTATTGAGCTTTCGGAGGAACGTACTACCTCTATCTTCAGAGTTGAAAACTTAGCTATGGAAGCAAACAGAGTACAGATGGAAAAAGATATAAATATTTTAACTGGCTCAGAGAATGGCCTTAACACAGGCCTCTGTGGATGTGGTGAGAAAATTTCAGACCCCATAAATTCATGGAATTCCTTGGCCTACCAATTATGAACTGTTCAGTGCACGTGCCGTGCTACGGAGTCTGTTCAACGCACAGAGTTAGTATTTTGTTATATTATTTCCAACGCTATATTCATTAGCCAGAGTTCTTATTTTGAAACACAAATGAAGGGAGACTTATGAGATCAGTTTGTTCTCGAATAATATAAGCCAATGGAATGTTTAGAACCTCTCCCTTTTCACTGATACACATATTTAGGGCGACACAGAGCACTGGAAATGTTAGTGCAAAATTTAGGCAAGAAGTAGGACTTCTAATGAAGAAATAAATCAATACTGGAACTAAATTTCGAATCAATATCATCATCATCATCATCAGTAATCTGTCAAGACGGCAGGTCCACAGTCTCTTCTAAAACAACTCCACAACTTATTGCGATCTAGAGCTTTCGCCTTCAAATGAGAATATCCTCTTCTGTCCCCAAGGTCATCCAGCATCTACTTACGTCTTCTTCCTTGTCTTCTTGTCACTTCTATCCGCCCCTCTATCTTTCCTTCCAAAACTTCTTTTAGAAGGCAGTTTCTACGTAAAACATGACAAATCCAATTAGCCTTCCGTTTTCTTATTTCATGTAGGATATTCCTCTGCTCACTGACTCTAATTAACACTTCTTCATTTCTCACATAATCGGTCCAATTGATCTTCTCCATCCTTCTCCAACACCACATTTCGAAACTTTCCAGATGTTTCTCATCTACTACCCTAAGTGTCCATGAATCAATATATACTTTTTTAAATTTATTTTCCGAAATATCTTTCCGACATTAGCACATAATACACAACTCAACTGTGCTCATTTTAGATGAATATCATTATTAATGTTTCTAGCGTAGTTGATTGAGGCACTATGCTACAAGCAGGAAGGTCGCGGGTTCAAGTCACAATGAGGTTATTGGATATTTTTTTTAATTTACCTAATCCTTCCAGCCGCACTATGGTCCTGGGTTCGACTCAGCCTCTAACAGAAATGAGTAACAGGTATGAATTAAATAATTCTCCTGGGGAGTAAAACGCGGCCGGCGCGTAGGGCTGACAACCTTGCCGCCATCTTTGAGCAGATTGTCTAGATAGTGTGGGACCAGCAACATCTCACAACCCTATGGGTCTTCACGGCCTGTTACAGGGGTAGCTTTACTTCTTACTTCACAACTCAGGTTAACTCATTCAGTACTTAGACTATGTTACGGGGCTGGGACCACACATTTGGACCTGCTATGCCTCGCACTCAACATCCAATTATATGAGTACTAGGGGCTCTTTCCCTCGCAGTAGAGTGACCGTGAAGCTGATCACTCATCTCTATTTAGGGTGAAGGTTCAGAATGAGAGGAGCTACCATCCACTCCTCCCTACATCTTCATGGCTTGTTGCTTAATGAAGTACAGGGGTAACGTTTTCTGTTCTTTCCTCTTAATGACGTCAGACCGAATACTTCACTTATGCAATTACGGTTTAGTCCTGTTTAAAAGCATGTCAGTAGCTCAGATCATAAAATGTTGCATGGCTGGATGATTTAGTCAGTAATGAATTAGAATAAGAGTTATGTGAATGAAGCGGTCGTGGCCTAACTTGAGATATCGAAATTTTCCCGAAGAAAGTGAGGAAAGGCACAGAAAACCGCAGTCGGATAACCGGTCTTCTGGCCGAATTTTGAAACCGGGACTCCAGAATATGGAGGAAGGGTGCTGTCCCTTCCACCTCAATGTCTGGTTTCTAAATGTTAAAGCACCGTACATTGATAATGTCTCCCTGCGACTGAAATGAAGTCATACTCACCGGTCTCTCTGTCGCTGCGGTCTTCAGAAGTTGTGGTCGACTCCCCGAACATGTCGAGTTGCAGAGGTTCCCGGGGCCCCAGTAGCAGTTCCTCTCCCGACCCAACCTCGGCTGTCGTTTCATAGAATATCTGTTGACAGGTGACCACAATGAACAGTTTGAAAATATCGGAGATTGCTTAAGCCCTACGTTCAGGATCTGCAGTGTCTGCCAGCGTTTCTCGGCAGTTCGACCATGCCACAGTTCTGGGAGAGGGATGGTGGGTTGATGTTATACTCCGATTTTGTACATAGTGTTATGTTAGAACCGTGATGTCTGTCACAGCAACTTGCCAAGTTTCAGCTCATTATCACCAATATGGTCGAAATAGTCAACGATTTTTTAAGAAAGTGGAACTTAAAAGTGTATTTTATTGCACAAATATTAATATTGAGCTCAAGTATCTGCTTCTATATCCTAAAACTATAGTAATCAAAATTCTGGATGAATTTTATAGTATTCTGAATATCTACTTCTGAATACTAAACTCAAGTAATTGTTTAAAGAGGAGAGACCCCTTAAGATAACGTTACAAAAATTAAACCTCCCTTAACTTTGTTGGATGTGATTTACTGAACACTTAGACAGAGGAGATTCTAAAGGGTTCTGACGATGGTTGATGACATAGATTTACTGGGTTTTTGGATTTCTTCCATCGTCCAGAATTCTAGGTAATAGAGGACACGACGTTTCGGAAACTGGATCTGTTTCCTTCTTCAGGTGAGAAAGGAAGACAACTACTCAATTGGGCCCCTTAGGAAGAGATCGTGTTGCAGGTCAAATTTATGTGGGAAAACATGCGTTTTGACGGTGGGCGATATACTAAAACTGAAAGAAGAGAAATTTGGAGGATTTATATGGGGCACCAATTTTAAAAATGCTGCAAAAACAGCTGATGAATATGCCCTAGAGCCAGGGCTCTGAAAATTCTTGTACTTTGTGGTACACACTGAAACACATTGTCTGAATACCACAGAAAACAAACTTCAAACTACACTGATTATTTTTGAAGCCACTGTAACCTAAATAAACAATTATGAGCTTCATATCTGTCACGTGTTAGGCAGTATTCTGAATCGTTTGAAAATAAAAACTTCGACAAGTAAGTTTCCAGTGGGAATGTTGCCAAAAAAAACTGAATATTTAGCAGGCCTGCCCCTGACAATTTGCCTTTGTACCTGTAGGGGTACTGAAACCACAGTTTCAGAAGGGATGGACCTAAAACGTTTAATATTTGCTGAATGATCATTTGGACATAAAAAATATTTTATATACCGTATATTCACCAAAATTAATGCAGTTTTACAAGAGTCTCATTTAAACCTATGAAGACTGAATTTCTTCTCAAATATAAAATTCAGTCCGTACCTCACAGGAAACACATTATATCACAGTTAAAAAACTACCAGTTAATGCTGTTTAGGAAAAACTCGCTGTTTATTGTAGAACCATTCGCTACACACATACAGACAAACAGTGGATGGTTCATGTAAGAGCAACAGTGCTTGAAACTGTTAAGAAACAAATATATTTTATGCCGGTGGTTCCAGCTTTACGCGCTGGCCGCCCTTTACCCCCCTTCCCCCGGAATATTCCTGATACTCATTTTTGTTAGGCCCTGGGGTTGACTCAGCCTCTAACAGAAATGAGTACCAGGAATTAATTAAATAATTTTCCTGGGGAATAAAGGGCGGCCGGCGCGCAGGGCTGACAACCTTACCGCAAAAACTTTGAGCCGATTGTCTAGATAATATGGGAACCTCTACGTCTCACAACCCTATGGGCCTTCACGGCCTGTTACAGGGATATCTTTACTTACTTACTCATTTCTGTTAGAGGCAGAGTCGTTGCCAGGGCCATAGTGCGGTTGGGAGGATTAGGTAAATTGAAAAAATCCACCCCATCCAGATAGAACGTTTACATATTCCTTTTAATGCTAAAGAATCTTTTAGCCCACTTGTGCCTGAGAGTTAACTGAGTCATTGCTGAAAGTCGGTTACGTCATACTTGTAAATATGAGAGACATGGCCAGAAGCACACAGACATAATTTGGCATAAGGAGGTACCGATCTGTCACTAACAGGACTGGACGATGGACAGCCTGCTCACTGTCTTCGTTGCTTTCCTTCTTGCATGTTTATATACACTCAATCTCAAAACTTCTCTATTCCATTTACTGTAAAGTATCCACTGAGTCCTCCCCTCCATAAATTCCCGTACATTTATCTTCTCATAATGCAAGCGCTGTGGTCTAGTGGCAAGAATTCCTGGCTACAGATCCAGAGGTCCCGGGTTCGATTCCCGGCAAAACCAGATTTTCTGAGTAGTGGATCTGGAACTGGGTCCACTCAGCCTCGTGAGGATAACTGGGGAGCTATTTGAAGTAAATAGCGGCTCCGGTCTAGAAAACCGAGATTAACGGCCGTGGGGATCTGTTGCTCTGATAACGTGACACCCTCTATTCGAAAAAATTGGCATTAACTTCGCCGACAAGCGGCAGTCGCTCTGTAGGTATAGTTCGCTTGCGGATTGCAGGCCACGGAGTTGGTTTACTTTGTTTATAATGCAAGTACCTCATCATTTAGTTCACTCGCCAATTCACATTTTCTCCTGTAGAATGAGGCCTGATACTGACCTCTGGAATCTAATGTTCGTATTGCCACGTGATGAAGTCTGACTACAGACGGGTTTTGGAAAGGTAATTGGATTTATTGACCACTTACAGACAGTAATTACAAGTAAGTATGGCGCTATCGCTAATGCATATGCTCTGCAGTTCACTACAGTATATACTAAGCCCTCTCAGTCTACTGTATCTTCACCAGTCGTTGTCTGGTAACGGTTTCAAAGGCGGACGTTCCCCTTACTCTGTGTTCCCGGACTGTCACCGTGCCTAAGCTACCAGATTCTAACAGCAACTGCTCACAACGACTGAATTACAGTTCTCTGACTAACTAATTCACCAACTAACTCATCATTTCCCTGCACTGCACCACACTAACTCTCAATAATTGGCCTGTTTATAACATCTTGGCACGGACTGCACAGAAACACTGTTCCTCTATTGCTGTATTCATTGTTGCGTAAACCTCTCAGAAAACATAATTCCTATGTTGCTATTTCGGGGTGTTACCTAGTAACAGCCGTTGTGTTTATTTTGCGGTCGTTGCCTAGCAATGGGTATACATGCTACAGAATTCTACTGGGTTAGTTTATAAAATAGGCGCCTTCTTCTGTGTTTCCATAGTAAATTATTATTTCCATTGACAGGAATCCCAAAAATTTGGTTGGAATTAGTATGGAGAATCAGAGGGGCAGGGCATGTAGCACCAATAAGATTTGAGAATGAGTATACATTTTTAACCGAAAGCTCTGAACCACTTATGAGACTGGAGTAAAGCGTAAGATAATATGAAAAACTCTTTTAATGAAGTACGGTGTGGATTTGTGTGCTCGCCACACGGTCCAGTGGTGCACTCTTGCGAACGTTTAAGGAATCTTCATGTTTCGTGTAACTTCTTGGTCCTCAAGGATTCTAGTGAACGAAGTTAGTTGCTTTCTTGTCTACTTTCATAGGAACTCACAGATGACAAACCGAAGTACTAAGGCAGAACTATCAAGAGAGGGCAGGACATGTCATTTTCAATAACACTGCCAAACAAAAGACACATGCGGAGCCGTAATTATCCGGCATTGTTCATGGAGCTGTAGCACAGAAACACATAACATCTGAGTCTGAGGAACCGCGTGGAACTCCGTTCTCCAAGTCTATTTCTAATACGTAATGAAGAGTTGGGTAGTTTCTTTGACGTGTTGAAAGTATGATAAAGATGAATCAGACTAGATGTATGTAGTATTTTTTTCGCTGGCTCTACAGCCCCCCTTTGGCCCTCTCCTATGATTTTTTCGTCAGTGTTCCTTCTACAGATCCAGAGGTCCCGGTTTCGATTCCCGGCGCTACCAGCATTTCTGAGAGATATCGCGTCTGGAGCGGGGTCCCCTCAGCCTCGTGAGGATAACTGAGGAGCTACTTGAATGGAAAAATAGCGGCTCAGGTCTAGAAAACCGAAATTAATGGCCGTGGGGATTCGTTGCGCTGACCACGCGACACCACGGTCGTTAAAGTTGGCACTAACTTCGCCAACAAGCGGCGGTCGCTCGGTCGGTATAGTTCACTTGCGGTCTAAAGGCCACGGAGTTTGTTTTTGTTTGTAATCCAAGGAGGAACTAATTAGAGAGTAATACCTTGGATAATAACATGTCGCTGTAAAGTGGTCAGAATCAGTCACGTGACACTCCATCACATGCACGGCTGCACATATCGCGTGACCCTTCGGTGAATCCAAGATCATCTCGGGATCCAACCAGAGTCTTTCCTCCGGGGTTAATAAAGAAAGGAAATATTCAGAACCGTAATGCGGATCTGCTGTTTGAATAGACATTCGTAAATAACACCCAATATTGAAATGGGTGGTCACACAGAGAGCCCACGGTTTGGACAGGACCTGTAGAACCCTGCTATCACATGTTCAAACGCCGCTCGTTCCGTTTCTTCATATTTTCTGTATAGCTATGTGTGGACTGATGTGCGTGGTCTGATCCCACGCCTAAGAAATCTCATCGCTTGTCCTGATTAAGAAATAAACTCCGTGGTTTCTCAGTCCGCAAGCGAACTATACCTACCGAGCGACCGCCGCTTGTCGGCGAAGTTAGTCCCAACTTTAGCTGATAGAGGGTGTCGCGTGGTCAGCGCAAAGTTAATTCACTATCTCTGCCTTCTTTGGCCGACTTGGAGGCAAAGCAAACAATCAAAGGAGGCAGACATAGTCAACTACTTTTACCAGTTGCAGATCTTAAAACGCAGTGGAAAAAGAAAGGCAAAAAAGAACTTAAGTTTTTCTCAAAGCACCAAATGGAGTCGGGAAGAGAGCTACTTTGAAAGGTACTACAGGAACGGCTCGTCTCCGTAGTTCCGCGAGATAAAAATGAACAGCCGTGCCTTCGTGTCAGTAAACCGTATGAGAGCAGGGCACACCAGTCTTAAAGCAAGCCTAAACAGGTTTAACGTTGTGTCCGCGGCCGAATGCGAGTGCGATGACGGGCTGCAAACGGAGGAACATCTTCTGGGAGTGTAACCTGTACGAGGGCCAACGGGCAACAGTGATGAACATTCTGCCCGAGAACAGCAAAAAAGAATACCCAAAGTCAGTTAGAGAGCTCTTAAAGCTAGAAGCAAAAAAAAAAATCTGCAAGGCGTCTCTTACTTCATAAACAACATTCCTATATTTATATAAAATAGATACATAAGAAAAGTAAAAGAAGTAATTGTACTGATAATTAACAGGATACTCTCAGATTTAAATTATGATCTATATTAAGAATCGCTCGGTAACCGCTATTATAGAATAAGATATTTATATGAATGTGCTACAGAAGGCCGGATGGGCAATGCCTAGGCCTTTTTTGTATTTACAATATTTCTTCTACAATAAAAAAAAATCCCCACGGCCGTTAATTTAGGTTTTCTAGACCGGAGCCGCTATTTCCTTGAAACAGCTCCTCAATTATCCTCAAGAGTCTGAGTGGACCCCGTTTCAGGCCCACTACTTCTCAGAAAATCTGGTAGCGCCGGAAATCGAACCCGAGACCTCTGGATCTGTAGCCAGTAACTCTGACCACTAGACCACAGAGGCGGTCCAAAAACAACTAAACTTTCTTTAAAAATCCGTTACAATTAATTACACAAAATTTCCAGACACTGCGACAAAATCTGCCATAAGTTTCGTAATTCTCAAAACAAAAGAGTCGAAGATAATTAATAAAACATGGCGTCATCAGTTCACAAGGAACGCGGCGTCGCTACCGCCTCCAGATTACGCAATTAGGCAACATCGCCTGCGCTTGCATTTCACAGTCATAATCACACTGATGATCAAGCGAGCAACATAAATTAATTTTCATATAACAAGACCGAAAAAAAGTTGCAAATTATGTCATTCACTGCGGCCGCTCGGTTCACCTGCACTGTTGCATCAGCCCTAACTATCATAACAGCACGGAGTATGATTTGTATTCGAGAGCTCCTTGGATCGAATCTTGACGCTAATTACTTTAATTTTCACGGTTTCCCAGTCACCTAACACGATGATATACACGCCTACAGGCAGTGTTGTTGGAAACTGAAAACATGATACAAAAAAAAATTTTCACTTAAAACCTGAGAACCTAAAACACATGGCTCAATCAGTAAAGCAATATGACATGTCCTTATTGGCTCCTGAACCCTTTCGCGCTCCTCCTATCCAATCCCTACCGGTGGCGTTTATCTGAGTCTGATATGCGATCTAAGCGTGAAGCATAGAGCTTGCTGTTGGCATCCAGTGTTGAGGTTAATAGTGTGTGTTGGTTAACCTTCCCTCCCATATACGACTCCATGGAATGACCTTTAACTATCTTAGAATTGTCATGAGACCTACAGGTACGGCCTGCTATAACGTTCAATAACCCACTGATTATTGATTCTGACCGGTTCTTAAAACGCTAAGAGACTGATCATGATAGCCAAGACAGAGTGTCTATTTGGACAGACGGTTAAACAGAAGAGCTGTGTATGCTTACGATTAATTTTGTGCGTATAAACCAAACGTAGTGGTTTCGACTTCGGCTCTCTCTTCTGGAGGTCCCGGGTTCAGGTTGGCGCCCGGAAGCAGATAACCCATACGGTAGTCAGGCCATTGCCAAAACCTCCCAGGCCTATGTCAGGACACGACATCGAATTTGACCCACTGCCTTCCACGTCCTTATCTAGTGAATTTCTCATCAGTTATTTTACCATCCACTGCTATACTGAGTTATTTACAGCGTTGTTAAATTAATCACAGATAAAACAAACTCCGTGGCCTGTAGTCTGCAAGCGAACTATACCGACCGAGCGACTGCCGCTTGCGGCGAAGTTGGTGCCAAATTTAGTGGACAGAGGGTGTCGCGTGGTCAGCGCAACGAATCCCCACGGTCTGTAATCTTGGTTTTCTAGACCGGAGCCGCTATTTCCTTGAAACAGCTCCTCAATTATCCTCACGAGGCCGAGTGGACCCCGTTCCAGACCCACTACTTCTCAGAAAATCTGGTAGCGCCATATTTTGACATGTAAGTAAAGTAAAGTAAAGTAAAGCTATCCCTGTAACAGGCCGTGAAGGCCCATAGGTTTGGGAGACGTTGAGGGTCCCACACTAGCTAGACAATTGGCTCAAAGATGGCGGTAATGTTGTCATCCTTACGCGCCGGCCGCGCTTTATTCCCCAGAAAAACTATTTAATTAATTCCTGGTACTCATTTCTGTTAGAGGCTGAGTCGACCTCAAGACCATAGTATTAGGTCAATTGAAGAAAATCCAATGACACCATCGGGACTTGAACCCGCGATCTTCCGGCTTGTAGCATAGTGCCTCAGCGAACTACGCTACCGTATATTTTGACATGTTTCCGCAATAAATACAGGGGGGTAGCAGTTTATAACGTTGTGTGCTTCAACGCCGTTAGAAGAGGAGCACAATTATTATTTTATCAGGAGCAGCAAGACAGTAATCGTGGCACGCATCACAGCGTATTCCAGAACCTAGATCTCTCTCAGCCTCAAGTCTTCACGTTTAAAATTGCTCCCAGGATCGTTAACAGGCCTAGTTCCGTTGCTTCATCGTCTCTGGGAGCGAGCGTTCAGTGCTATATATTTTATGGCATACAAGTAAAAACATTTTATGTATCTATCGATAGTAACAGACGTTTCGGTCGTGTGATCACTCGTCACTTTTCGTATTCGGAAGGTTTATACCTCTATTCACTATACAGACGTCACACATCGAGTACTGCGTGATTTCCTCAGCATTTCACAACAAAACATTCGATAGCATCTTATTACAGATACTCTCATTTCCTTCTAAATCCATACCAATTCGTTAGTTATGACTAACACTCCTATGTGACGCTCTGTGTTTTTTTTATGTTAGTGGGGTGGGACTAAGTCCCTTGTAAAGCGGTCACTTCTGGCCTATTGTGCCAGCCCCAGATCATAGGTGAGGGTGATTGTGGAGCAATTGGTGGAGTGAAGATTGGCAGGGGAAACCTAAGTACTCGGAGAAAACCTTCCCCAGCGCCACTTTGTCCACCACAAATCCCATTTGACCATACCTGGGATCAAACCCTTGCCGCCGCGGTGGGAAGCCAGCGACTAACCTCTTGAGCTATGGCGCGAGTGACGCTCTGTACGTCTAACCATTACGGCTGGGAAATCATCAAAAAAGAAACAAACTCTAAGTTGAGTGATAGCTGTACTTTCAATTAGATTTATCATCATCACCATTCGCTGATCGAAATAGCTTGCTAGAGTCTAGTAACCTGTCTCCATCAAGAAAAGTTTATTTAATAAATAACAAGACCAAAGGGATTGTAAATTTTGAAGTGCCTTTGAAAATCAAGTGAACATCAGATTTGCCTTTAAAGGCACAATGATACCTAATACACCACTTATTTTGAGATTGGATAACTCTGTATTTTCTCCAATGGAGCATATTTATGATCTTCATATGATTCTCACATTAAGCAGCGATAATATACATAAAAAACATTAACCGCCTTATTTTAATGGAGATGCCATGCGATTTCTGTCAAGAGGGAACTGAAAAACAAAAAAACACTCCGTGGCCTTTAGACTGCAAGTGAACTATACCGACCGAGCGACCGCCGCTTGTCGACGAAGTTAGTGCCAACTTTTACAGATAGAGGGTGTCACGTGGTCAGCGCAACGGATCCCCACGGCCGTTAATCTCTGTTTTCTAGACCGGAGAAGAGGGAACTGAATGAATATATTATTACTTGATGAATTTACGACTTTAAAGATCAAGTATGCAAAGAATTCTTGATTACCTGGAACCAAACGACTCCAAATTTACCATGTTCATGCCATTATATTTCTGTTACTTTAAATCTAGGTTGCCGTAGCTCCTGGTATCTTCGCGTGGCATCATCAACTAGCAACAGATCTATGAAAACAACCCTCCCATGCAGTCATTACCCCTCAGCTCCCCATAATAACTTCCGAGCACTTACAATAACGATCATCAGACAGCAAGACTGCAGCCAATTGCCCTACATAGATGTTGTCTTTATGCGTGATTCAAGATTATACAAGGGAGCGAAGTGGCATTTCTTAGGCTGATCGCCCCATCTCTGAAACGAATCCCACTTTGCGTGGCGTGGAACTGTGCACTAAGGTGCAAACCGTAGCTCGTATGGTCGAGTGGCGGGCCGTCCTGCGCTTTAAATACTATTTATTTTGAACAGTGAAGTAACAGTATAAAACGGCGAATTGAATATCTGCTGGAATTAACTACAGAATAAACAAAGTTTCCTACCTTCGCTCAGTTTCTAGACTCTGTTCACCATTCAGCATTTAGAAACTCTAAGTGGGAAGCAGTTCCTGTTTCCAGAACATATCATTACGGAACCCCATGCTATGGGAATGGTCCGCAAACCCAGTGGCTGAGTGCCCACAGTGATATACTAGTATAATGTGATATGACGCCTGAAAGCCGGAATAGTGGAACCAAAATAAGCATTCATTGCTAAGCAACGGTTCGGTAAACGGGTTTCCGCGGCAGCAATTGAGGTATTATTGAGCTATAATGATGGAATTTATGTTTTCTATTATATCCTCCCCTAAGCTATATAATGAGGATCCGAGGCTAACTAGGGTTTTAACCCCGTATGCAGGTGGGTTCGAATACCTCCACCTTTGTGTCGTAGGATGCGACGAAATGGAATCTAGTGTCTGGCGGTATAACTGGGCCACCCTATTTTTGTGGGATATCAATACGGGAACCTGGTCCTCCAGGTTGAGGGAGTCTCGAACCTGAGACAGTAATATGTGGTTACGAGTCCCGGACGACTCGGACTTGAGAATGACTGCGCTGGCGAGGGTCAGCAGCAGTTGTAAACGACAGAACCATACTCTCATCAGAGAGGATGTTAACGTAAGGATTATAACCGCAAGTGTTCAGTTGGAAAATAAAAATTCTGGTCGTGGATCTCAAGGGGCTTGTCGGCAAGACGAACTGATTGGCGCTAAACCGCCAGTCGTAAAGTAACTCTGAGAAATAATTGAGGGGTCACTCGAGACGACAGTCGAAGATGATTGCAACGAGTTCAGTTGAGACTTGAAAGTCAGTGGGCAAAGAGAAGACTTGGCGTGTGAGTTGAAGACTTTATGCGTGCTGCAGTTAAGGTCAGACTGCTACATATCCGTTACCAGGATACGACTATATGAGACTGAGAAGACTTATCGTGTCCAAGTGATTTGTAATGTGGAAGTCAGCAATAGTATTGTCGCGTGTTGGGCATGTCACGCGACAAGTAACTTCGCGCCGTATTGAATATAGCGAATTTATTGAACACTCGCTCTCACAATTACACCACTACTGACATCTGAAGTATCACAATTACTTCTCCTGCTTCCATTCACTCCGGCGAATGCTAGACTGCAACTGACTGGTTACTCCCTCTCACTAGTAACTCACTCACTCGTAACTGGCTCAATCCTCACTATTAAATAGTGTTCGCTGCCCCTTATTTAGCCTCGGCACGGGCAACACAGAAAACAGTTAAGTAATAGGTGCCGCTGTTGCGTGACGCCGTGTTTACAGGTTGCCTAGCAACACTGTCGAGAGTTGTTTACTGCTGTGTAGTAACCGCGGTATCCCTTGTTACGTCACCGCGGCAATGGTTGCCTGACACAGTTGCTCTTCTGTTACGTCACCGCGGGAGGCGACGGAGTGTTTACCGAGCGTTGCGTGATAATGGAAGGGGTGGGGTTTGTGACGCTACTCGCGAGACCGCAGAGTTCTCGTGACCCCTACTTCCGTTGCGCCATCAACATCACAGTATTATAATTACTTGTAGTTACGAGTTGAGTTTATAAGTGCAATAAACTCAATCATCCATTCCAATCCCCCCCCCCATATAATTCATTCAGATTATCTTAATCAACATGTTTAAAATATGTTGAGAACCAGTGGGAGCGGGAAAGTTGCTCTTGGGTTCACTCTGTCCTACGAACGGGTCAGCGGGACCTGACTCTTGTCTTGTATTTCTCTCCTCCTGCCTACGAAAACCGAAATTTCCGGAAGTCGAAAGCTTTGCTTGTTATCTGCTTCACTCTGATTTCTTCCTTGACCTATTCTTCGTCCATAAAGATGGTGGCGATATTTTCCTCCGAATCGTAGGTCGATTTTCAACGGGCTATGCGGTGTTATGATGATGTGGTGATGATGATCGCCTCTGTGATCTAGTGTTCAGACTAGCCTACTACAGAATCAGAGGTCTGGGTTCGATTCCCGGCGCTACCAGATTTTCTGAGAAGTAGTAGGTCTGAAATGGGGTACACTCAGCCTCGTGAGGATAATTGAGGAGCTATTTCAAGGAAATAGAGGCTCCGGTATGGAAAACCGAGCTTAACGGCCGTAGGGATTCGTTGCGCTGACAACGCGACACCCTCTGTCCGCTAAAGTTGGCACTATCTTCGCCGACAAGCGGCAGTAGCTCGGTCGGTATAGTACGCTTGCTGACTAAAACCACGAAATTATTTCGTTTAGTTTTATGCGGTGTTATACCACAGAAGATAGAACAGACTCTTCGCTATCATAACCCAGACGACCATAACTTAAATCTCTGAAGAAACTAACAATGAACAACGAAGGAGTACGAGGTCTCTCAGTCCTGAACAAGCTACCTCCGTAGGGTAGAGTCCTGTTTTAGAAGCTATCAGTTGCTCAACTGGTCACTAATTTCCTAGTGTTAACAAGAGCCCGCCCCTGTTCCGTATCCATAATCAGACGATTCAAAATAAAGCGCCAATTCGTCGGCCTTTTCAAGCCTGAAGAGAGAGACAGAAGAGTAAGTTGTGTATGTAGTGCGGTGTATAGGGGCGTGGGAGGAAGGTTCCCAGGTAGTGCCAGCTCGTCCTTCTGGTAGAGGTATATTTAGGAAGCGAGAAAGTATGGAGCCTGAAAGAAGGAAGTTGAGCCGAACCCACGTATCTTCCATTTAAAAACTTGACTCCCATGTTCCGGAAATACTGGGTCCCCGTTACAAAGATCAGGAGGTTAAACCTGTTTAGGGAAATAATAGGTGTTTATTTGGAGAATCGTACGAAACACATGAATACACTGGAGAGTATAATGAGTTTTCTTTTAACGTTAAAGCAGGTGGCTGGACCAGGAGCCGCTGTTATTTAAAGACGATCCATTTTAATGTTATCCTTCAAGCTAACCCCCCCCCCGTAGTTGGTTGAGGCACTATGCTACAAGCTGGAAGGTCGCAGGATCCAATCTCGATGAGGTCATTGAATTTTTCAATTTACTTAATCCTTCCAGCCGCACCATGGCCCTGGGGTCGACTCAGCCTCTAATAGAAATGAGTACCAGGAATATTCTTGGGGGTAAAGGGCGACTGGCGAGTAAGGCTGATAACCTTACCGCCATCTGTGAGCTGACTGTCTAGAAAATGTGGAAATCACAACATCTCAAACCCTATGGGCCTTCAAGGCCTGTTACAGGGATAGATTTACTTTACTTTACTTTACTTTACTTTACTCTTTTTCCCCAGCTACTCCACCAATCTCTTCCTACTGAAAACAAAGATTACAGAAACACGGAAACTATAATTCACACCACTCGAAAACAGAGGAAACTCGTTAATTCATTTATGCCATAATACAATGTGATGCTTGTTTCGCCAGTTTCGGATGGAGTTCAGCATTGAAGGGTGTCAGGTGGGGGAAACATCAACTCGGCACGGTAATACATCGCGTGCAGTTCTCATTCTCAAGCCATCCCTCTGTGAAGGGTAGCAGTACGTTTATTCTAATAACCATGGATATACAAGTTTTGCGTCATCTGATTTCGGTAGCTATAAATTCTACATACTGTTAGCCGTGAGGGGGTGGACGGGTGGGGTGAGAGCCGTGGGTTCGGTAAGTCGAATGCTATACCGCTTTCGTGTTAATAATATGAAAAGTGCTAGAAAAATCTGACAATATTGTAACACTTGTGTTGCTCCATGTTCCAAAAGGACTTGTTATTTTGTGATGCCAGGCCAACAGAGGAAGACCTGATAACGCTGTTTGGTTCGCTATTGCCGCCGAACACGCACTGAATTGGCTCTAACACAGGACGTCCATAAAATCCTAGCGCAATAAAACTTTTTCGTCCTCCACACAAAACAGCACAGTACATCCGTCTAAATATCTGATGTATCGACCCACTTACGGGTCATCATCAGGGGGTGTAAATAACTTTTAGCAACGCGAAACCAACAACAAATTAGAAAGAACAAAGGGAGAAGTTTACATCGAAAGCTGGAAAACGTTTAAAATATTGGTTTTTCGTGAAAGCGTAATCATGTAAAATATTAATATTAAAATAGTAAAATATAATTACTATTTCCGTATTTAGATGCCTGAAACTACACATAGAGACTGCACAGGTGAGAACACCATGAAAAAATCCAAGTGGGAAAGCAAATTATGACTACTTTTATTATTAATATTTAACGCCTCATATTTCTACACTGTAAGGGAAACAAATTTTCTTAGATATTCCCATTTAAGAGACACGTCCGCCTGATTTAATAATTTGAATTTTTACGTCAGGATATTTCATGTTATTCCTGCTTTGCAAATGATTCTTAATTTCCCAGCATTTAATGGAACCTGAAGGTTTATTACCGTGTTCCACTGGTCCCTATCCTGAGCCAGATTAATCCAATCCATACCATCACAACCTATCTCTCTAAGATCCTTAATATTGTCAACCCACATACGCCTTGGTCTTCCCAGTGGTCTCTTTCCTTCTGGCTTCCCCACCAATACCTTATATGCATTCCTCTTCTCTCACATTCGAACTATGTCCTGCCCACCTAATCCCCCTAGACTTGATAATTCTAATTATACTTGGAGAAGAGTACAAGTTATGAAGCTCCTCCTCATTATGCAGTTTTCTCCAACCTCCCGTCACTTGATGTCTCTTCGGCCCAAATATTCTTCTCAGCACCCTGTTCTCAATATATACAGTAAAATAATAACCAGTCTGTTTTGTGTGACGAAAGAAAACGTTTTATTAATTACTTACAATCACCCTTACAAGTTCCCAATTTATTCTGTTGTCATCGAAATCAAGAACTGATTTGTCGATAGGTCTAGGTTTCTGAAATTTTCTTACAAACTCTTCTTTAAGAGAACCGGAATAGCTTAGTCTGTATAGTGATGGGATAAGGGTTTGGACGACCGGTGTTCAACTCCCGACAGGGGAGAGATTTTTCTCTTCTGCATAGTGTGCAGACCAGCTCTGAGGCGAACCAAACCCCCTATCCAGTAGGTACTGGGAGCTCTTTCCCGGTGTAAAGCGGGAGAGGCGTGAAGCTGACCACTCACCTCCATCCAGTGTCGAGATCAGGAATGGTCAGGCCATACCTTCAGTCTCCCCTACATCTCCATGGAGTGGAGCTTAATTAATTGAGCGCAAGAACGTCTGTATTTTTAAGTTACTCTTCCCCAGCATCTCTCTTGGATTTGAGGTGATACTGCCATTACACGTTCCTATGCAGTCATTATGAATTTGTTCCGCAAAAATAAATAAATATTATTTCAGTGCTTTAGATAGGCTCTTTATGGACGCCCTGTATGATTGCCCTATGCCTTTACGGTAACTGCTTCGCGTGACCACTAAAGCCGTTCCTTTCCTTGCCGTAACTGCATTCAGGTTTATGCGAAATTTTCTGGTATACGGCCTTACTTTGGAGGTAAGGGAACTGCGGCTCCGAGGCCAACGGACTCAGCTGGCCAAGGATTCTTCTGTTCTTACAGAACCTTTAAATACTTTGCTGTGTTCACGCAAGCTGGACATCCAGCAACACAACGCACGCAGTCACAAGGTAAGGACACAAGACAACACACAATATATACATGAATATAGGAAGAGTACTCCCATAGGAGAGGATTGACGTAACTCGCGAATTTGAAATGGAACGTATAGATGATAAATCTTGAAAAGTTTTAATATATAAATTTTATTATTATACATGACATATTTACATTTTAATCATTTTATAAAGGAGACATGATGGCATACAGTGCAATGGTTTGACGTAAATAAAACCACATCTGAAAATGACACATTAGTCCCGAAACATGTAGTGAAGAGAAAGGTGAAATCGTGTGCACTGTAAGACGTTTGGTATAAATACACATCATGAACGCCATTTTATTAATTAATGCTGTGTTAACGAATACTCTGAAGGCGAATTTTGGTAACAATGCTATTACGACAGTTCGTTTGTTCGTGAAAGGGGAAGTGGCAGAAATGTAACCATGAAAGTAGAGAAAGCAAATTGTAACTTGTCCATGATTTATTCTGACCGTCTTACAGTGCATACATTTATTCACCTTGCTCTTCTCTCTTGCACTACATGTTTCAGCACTAAAATGCCATCTTCAGGTGCTTTCCGATGTACGTCAAACTACTTCATTGCATGCCCTGTTGTCTTTATACTGAAATGATTAAAATATATATTCGTCATATATATTGATAAATTTTAAATATTAAAAATATTAAAACTGTTCAGGATTTGTCATCTTTATGTCGTATCTCAATACGCGAGTCACACCTATCTTCTTCTATCGGAGTATTCTTCCTACTTTCTTGTGTGTATTGTGCTTTGTGTTGTGTCTTGCTCCTGTGACTGCGTGTGTTATACTGCTGGGCCTGCTGGGTATGTGCACTTTAGTGCTGAAACATGTAGCGCAAGAGAGAAGAGTAAGGTGAATAAATGTATGCACTGTAAGACGGTCAGAATAAATCATGGACATAAATCAGTGCAACAGGACGCTAAAATATAAACTTATTTAGCGTGCACTGACATACAAAGGAATAATAGTAATTAGCATGGAATTTGAAAAGTTTGGCCAGATATTAACTAAGTACCTCCACGAAGCAGTTCTTTTCGTGAGAAGCTAATATTGCTCAGCTACTCAAGAAATTTCCCGTCGTTTTAGGAAAATTTTGTTCTCTACAGCACCCAGACAGTATGTGGGCTCCACCCAGGCTCCTATCAGATGGGTACCCGGAGTTCTTTCCCTGGATATAAAGCAGCCAGGGCATGAAGCTGACCACTCACCTCCATCTATTGTCGCATCAAGAATGTTGGCGCTATACCTCCACGTCCACATACGCCTTCATGGTGTGGTGTTTAAATAATTAATTTGAGGAACTGCCTTACTTCATGGGACCTGAAGATTAATTACCGTGTTCACAAACACCGCCACTGGTCCCTATTTTGAACCAGGTTAATCCAGCCCCCACACTCTCGATTACTGCAAGATCCATTTCAATATTATCCTTTATCTATGTCTAGATCTTCTATGCTGTCTCTCCCACTCAGGTTTAACGACAAGTTTATTAGGAAATTAAAAATAACTGAATATAAACCAGACAAAATGACCATTGACATCTTCAAGTGATACTTAAAAACAAATATTAAGCATTAAGCTGAAGACATGGCATGCACAACCGGTCTCATCCCTCTACAGTCACCTGCGTCCGGTCTGTTCGCATTAGAAGTTATAATCAACAATCAATGTATACAGTAGAGCGGACGACATTTTATGTGTGTGTACTGCAAATAGCCCATTGGCATGAGTGCGTGTTTAAGTCCTACGGCATATGATTATCTATATATTTGTTCACGCGAGCAAGTCTGAATGCACACACGTCGAAGACCACTAAATATATATATAAACTGCTGTAGTTTGTTCAACGAAAGGCTTATGAGCATTATAATAATTATGGGGCTGGATATTGACAGTGCCTTGGCTATCGGTGATTGATGCCACTTCAAGAGAAATGCCTGGAGGAACACATGCTTAAGTCACAATTCTTCCTACTAATTTTGTATTACACATCTTCTCGTGTCAGTAATTCAGAAAGCATAGCGTTGAATGATAAGCTGACCGGTGTATAATGAACTGGGAGGGATATCGAAGGAAGCTGTCGTGACGTAATTTGAATTACTATATTAGCATTTGTCCGAAGGATAAGACAACTTGTCCCGAGACAATACTTGACTATTTGACTTTACCTTAGTGCTTCCCGCTAACGAAATGCGTGTCTGTCCTTTCGCCCTGTTATAAATGTAGACATCCATGCTATAGGCACTAATTTTACTGAAAGTCGGTATGAACATGACACCTGAGATCATAGTTTCATTAAATAAAATATATTTGTTTTTAAATTCAAATTAAATGCAGTCAACCTTCGAACTGTTGATATAAACGCTGTACTAACCAATGAGTAACAAAGATAAGGATTATGAAGGACATGGTGGTAGCCTGTTTATAGACAATGTCCTGATATTACCTTCTGCTAGGTGGATGATAAATCCAATCAAGATGAGAACTAATCACCTCCCGAATAGAAGCCTAATTAAAGCGTTGCTGCAACACGAACATACTCAGACCTTCACGTGTTGATAATATTAACTTAATGCACTTAATATTATCAACAGAGCGACAATGCGAATTTCAGAGGTGGAAATAGTTCCAGTTCACCTAAATACAGAGACTTTGAAATACTATATATTAATCCTAGGTCCTGCAGAGAATAAATCTCTGACCTCACGTGAGAGTTTGGTTTTGAAGTTACTTGCTGACATTTCGTCTTCTTCTTCGTCTGTGGTACTACCGACCAATGCGATCATTCCTCCAGCTCTCCGGCGTTCGAAATCTTATTAACAGACTTCCGTAAAACTCCCAGGACGGGAATTGGGTCTGCAGCAAGGGCTCCAAATACACAAGAAAAACATAAACTCACAAAAAAAACCCAAATTATCAGTGGCTCGAGAGGGATTCGAACCCATGATACCAAGTTCGATCGGTACAATACATCGCAGCCAGATTGATTGACGTTTCTTCCCACTTAGTACATAATTTCATGTTATTGTTATCAAAACCGTGTTGGCATCTAGTTGGAGGGGGTCAGTATTTCTGACTGATATAATTCTCCATCTTCAATGTTGAAGTGAATTAATCCCTAAAGATGGAGCCAATATGTTCCCCCGAAACGCTGCTTCTCATCTACCGGAATACAAGAGAATGGCAAAACTCGGATGACCCATATCTCAAACCTCAAATCTTACAAAAATACAAAATGTCTTCCTGTGCTAGCTGGAAGCTCTCATTATCGGCTGCCGAAACTGGAGCTATGAGCTTCAAAGGTGCTTAGCTGCATCTTGAACTGGCTGTTTTCGATTGTTATATTCACGGTGCCTTCCTTTAATGTCGTACTGATATATATTGTCGCTTGCGATAAGTGTTTACTGACTGTAGGTGTTTCATTTTTACGTATTTACCCATGGAGCTGAGCCCTTCTTGAGGGGCCGCCAATTCTGCAGCTATTCAAGATTTTTCCAGAATTTTATGGAACTCGAAGGTTGATTACCGCTTTCACAAGAGCCCTCCACTGGTCCCTATCCTGAGCCAGATCAATGCAATCTATATCATCCCATCCTGTCTCTCTAACATTCATTTTAATATTAATCAACCACCTACGCCTTGGTCTTCCCAGTGGTTTCTTTCCTTCTTGCTTTCCCAACAGTATCCTGTATGTATTCCTCTTCTCCCCCATTCGAGCTACATGCCTGCCCAACTTATCTTCCTTGACTTCATCATTGTAACTATACATCCCGCTTCTTTATTAAAGCGTATAAAGGAATTGCGCCGGTCACGGTAGCTGAGCGGTCTAAGGCATGTACTGTCTTCGCTCCCTCGGAAGCCGGGATCGTGGGTTCGAATCCCACTCAGGGCATGGATGTTTGTGTACAGGTAAAGGCATTGCGATGTGCTGATCACCTGCCCAAGGAGTCCTACTGAATGTGTAAGATCTAGAAAAACCGAAGTGAACGGAGAAGTTCATGGAGGTAGGCCTAGGCCCACTGGGGCTGTAGTGCCAAAAAAAAAAAGGAATAGCCACATGGACTCTGTATGCAGTGCTGTACTCTCTTTGCCAGCTCTATCCTTCCGAGTGCATTGTATGCGCTTTCAAGACGGGCTGCTTATTAACAGACGTACAAATTGCAATACTCGTAATTACTTGGTCGTCGACTTACGACCGACTTCCGTTCTGACTCACAGGTCGTAAGTCAATCTGGTCGTATGTCGGCCATATATTTATTAACAGTATTTTTTAACCTTTCTAATCTTTTTATCATCTTTATAATTTATTTTTAAAAACTTTTACATTTTAATCATCTTTTATTTTTCATTTTTTTGTGGTCGTAAGTGCGGCCGGTTGTAAGTTGCATATTTCGTAAGTCGACGACCAAGTGTACTCGACTGTCTTATTTATTTATGCCGTTCTTATGTTGTATTGACGATTTTACTCTATTACTTTACTTGCAAATCTGTGTCATTTTGCCAACACGTGATTTCGTTACTTTACCCATATCAATAAATTTCTTCTGTCAGTTTGTCAAGATGCCTACGATTTTGTTCCGTATAGCCTTACGTTTGTGATTTGGTTCCACTGCGTTGTACTCACAATTCTGTCCCGTTACTTCAGCAATTTTAGAATTTATTCTGACATACTTCGAACATATTGTCATATGACAGCTGAAAGGCGGAATAGTGGAACCAGAGCAGACGTCCACTGCTGAGCAACGGCTCGGTAAACACGTTCCCGCTGCAACGAATAGCGGGTCGTTAAAAAGAGATTCCCGTAACAACAGACGGAAGGACAATCAACTATTCGACAAGATGGTCTACAAGTATATTCGGTCCGCATGGAAGTTAGTTCAGCACAGGAGAATTCATCCGGTAGAGATTATTCTTACGGAATTCGTCACAGTGGAAAGGGGGACACTCGTAGTCCAGTAACACATGGAGCGAGTGGTTGATAGTCACTGAGTCTGAGTGCCAGTAAATCCAATCATCGAATCCGGAACCCATTATTATTAGTCACGCAAACCCCTAATACGTGACAATATATTTTATTTAATTTATTTATTATTTTCTTGCATTTGCCATTTTGTTCCAACAATTTGCCTATGTCTGTGCTTTTGTCCGGTTATTTTACGGTGCAACGGCGAATTGTTCCCCTGGTCTTGCTTAGGTCCACGATCTCGTCGGTTGCAACACGATGTAAGTGATGCTTAATGAAGGGTAGGATATTAAGCCCCTATAAAGAGTAGTGGAAGCGGTCGTGACATATTTTAATATACTGCTTCGGAACTTTCCTGAGGGGCTAGTGTAACTAACTCAGACACAGCAGGACTTATAAAATAGGAGTGCTAACTACTGCGACCGCCTCTGTGGTCTAGTGGTCACAGTTCCTGCTTACAGATCAAGAGGTTCCGGGTTCGATTCCCGGTGATACCACATTTTCTGAGAAGTAGTGCGTCTGGTACGGGGTCCACTCAGCCTCGTGAGGATAATTGAGGAGCTCTTTCAAGGAAATAGCAGATCCGGTCTAGAAACCCGAGATTAACGGCGTAGGGATCCGTTGCGCTAACCAAGCGACCTCCATCCGCTAAAGTTGGCACTAACTTCGCCGACAAGCGGCGGTCGCTCGGTCGGTATAGTTCGCTTGCGGACTAAAACCACATAGTTTTCTTTTTTTGCTAACTACTGTATCCCTCCAGTAGGCACTGTTAAATAGAGCCCCGTCCATATTAGATCTTCTCCCCTCACTTTCTCCTCCTCCCACTATTTTACCTCTCCTTCCTTTTGACACTCACAAATGAACGAGAGCATGAAGTGAACATCGCGAGCAACGCAAAAGAAAAGCGCCACCTGCCATATTCCCAGCCTCAATATGTCGTTTGCATTATTATTTTTCTTGGCTGGGTGTTATATAGCCAGACCCACCCGAACTGGTGACAAGACGGGCTCATGTTATTTGTCTCCTGTCTTGGATGGCAATCACATGAGTTGGAACACCTTACACCCCCCTCACCTCTTCCTGATCAGGCGTATTGATCCGACGCTGTTACGGCCTACATTTCTTGTGATTCTACAGAGAAACGGTGGGTTATCTCTTGGTGTTTGGTATCAGCACCTTAACTACATCATAACACCATTATTGTCATCAGCTTTAAACCTTGAGTGCCAAACCGCCATTTTAGATTGTCAAAGTTGCTCTTCTGTCATGAGTAGATATTGTATAAAAACTGTCTATGAACTTCAAATATACGGAAAAATCCCTCTAACTCTTTCTTCTCTGTTTGTTTTGTTTTCTTTTGGCGCTGCAGCCCCATATGGGCCTTGGACTACCTCCATGAAATTCTCCGTTTCACTTAGGTTTACTAGATTTTAAACAATCGGTAGGATTCCTTGGTCGGGTGATCAGCTTGACGCAAGGCCTCTCTACCTGTACACAAACACAGAAAAACACACATACACACACAAACACCAAACAACCATGCCCTGAGTATGATTCGAACCCACGATCCCGGCTTCCGAGCGAGCGAAAACAGTGCATGCCTTAGACCGGCTCTTCACACTCTACTTAAGATAAAATGCCAAAAAATAACTCACACGCTGTAAGACACAGCAATGTTTGTAAATGACAAAATTTCGACACTTGGAATTTCAGAGGTTCATTTCATTGTTTTTTTAAGATCATTAACATATGTTATAACTCACTAGGTACCTCAATAGTACAGGACCTTACTTCATCAATTAAAAGTTACCGAACAGGTCGCAGGATTACATGTTTCCGTGGAAGCCGACGTTTATAATAGTTCTCACAAAGCTTACAAGATGACCCCATCCTATACCATGCAAATCAAGTCCACGACCTATTTCTCTAAGGATCAATACAATATCATTCTGTTATCTAACCCCGGGAGCCGGGATAGCTCAGTCGGTATAGCGACTCACTATGGGCTGGACGATCAAGAGGTCAGAGTTCGAGTCCCAGTAATGGCAAGAATTTTCTCTTCTCCACGTCGTCCAGAACGGCTCTGGGGCCCACCTAATCTCCTATCCAATGGGTACCGGGGGTTCTTTCCCTGGGGGTAAAGCGGCCAGGTTGTGAAGTCGACCACTGACCTCAAACTAGTGCCGAGGACAAGAGAATGTGGCACTATACAACCACGCCCCCATACGCCTTCATGATATAGTGCTTACTTAGTTAAACACAGGGACAAATTTACCTTTATCTTAACTAAACCCAGATTTCGTAAGAGATTATTTTCCTGAAGGATATGGAGCCAGAAGTTTATCTATTTTAATTGAACTATGCGTTCTATATGTCCCACTTATCCATCACTACAGTATTTATTCCCTGTTTCTCTCCGTCCCTGTTCAAGTTGCTTTGCGACCATAACCGTTTTCAGGTGTAGAAATTATCTATGTCCATCACAGTTTCGTTGCTTGCGAACATTTCGGTTCACAAAACAATCGCCAAATGGACCCCACAGAGGTAAATGCTATACTACTGGTCAACCTGAATATATTCGTACAGAGTAATTCTAAATTATTGTCGGTATTTCCGTTTATATATTACGGAAATCCCAACAATAATTTAGAATAATTCTGTATACGTGCAAGATTTTCAAAATAATTAAGGAATTTAATTATTTTAATGCTGGTAAAAATGTAAGGCGGCCGGTTACGGTGGCCGAGCGGTCTAGGGCATACGCTGTCTTCGCTCGCTTGGAAACCGGGATCGTGGGTTACAATCCCACTCAGGGCATGGATGTTTAGTTTGTGTGTGTGCGTTTTTCTGTGTCTGTCTACAGGTAGAGGCCTTGCGACGAGCTGATCACCCGCCCAAGGAGTCCTGCCTAATGTGTAAGATCTAGAAAAAAACCGAAGTGAACGGAGAAGTTCATGAAGGTAGGCCTAGGCCCCCTGAGTCTGTAGTGCCAAGGAAAAAAAAAAAGTAAAGCTATCCCTGCAACAGGTCGTGAAGGCCCATAGGGTTATGAGGAGTCGAGGCTGCCACATTTTCTCTAAACAATCGGCTCACTTGTGGAGGTAAGTTTGTCAGCCTTACGCGCCGGGCGCCCTTTACCCCCAGGAAGATTCCCGGTAAACATTTCCGTTAGAGGCTGAGTCGTCCTCATGGCCACAGTGGGGGTTGAAGGATTAGGTCAATTGAAAAATCGACCTCATCGGGGCTGGAACCCGCCACCTTCCGGCTTGTAGCATAGTGCCACAACCAATTACGCTAGCGCGGGTTAATTTAATAAAATTCCGGATGAACAACTGCCGTTTCCCTGATACTGTTAGCAAAAATAATATTGTTCAATAATCTCATCTGGCATCAGATCTATATTATGAGAACCGTCTGACGTCACTGTAACTGCTTGGAACCTGCATGTTTGATGAAGCGATTCTTTTAACCTGCATAAAGAAGTTCACAGTTTTCTAGTACAAAGGAAAAATAAAGCTACAAGTGTAGAAGCACCTTGTCATGAGAAAGGTCGTCATAAATGAGAAGATGGCGTGATGTGATTGTCATCTGTCCGTCAGTTTGTTCACAATCGTAACTCGGTCATCAGGGTATCGATAAGATGGAGTTCAGCTGTCCTACCCGTGCTTTACCAACTTCAGTCTCTTCACTGCCAGTTGTAGAGTGACCAAAAATAATATTTTATAATAAAGTTACGTGTATGTCCTATCTCCATCAGCATAAATATTATCGTTATAAAATCCAAGCGTGTTAATAATTTTATTTTAGCCAGCTCAAGCTGTCTGTTATTGTTAACTGAAATGTGGCCACACATATTAGTTATATTTCCAATGATGTAAATTCATAACAAATCTATTCAGCAAATCTCGGGTTTTTCATGGAAGACAAATATGGCGAATTTAAGATGTACAGTTTTTTTCGATGCGAACTCGGAGGGAAGAACCAAATATTTGTTGAACCTCCAGTTATTTCAACAAAACAGAGACCATAAAACGAACCCTGATAATATCTTCTTAGCTTCATTATAGGCATGACTATTCCTAAAGTTCTCCCATTGCTTATTTAAGCAATAAACACTAAAAGAGTAGGGAGTGTTGAGGTATAGGTCCGTCTGGACAGTAGATGGATGTGTGATCAGGTTCACGTCTAGGCCGATTTAAACCCAATACCCATGAGTGCACTTCACTTCTCTGGTTTCTCTCAGTGTCAGGGTTCAATCCCTTACAGAACCTGGAGGTGATGTTCATTACTTCCGCCTGAATGTGCTAATTAAATATATACAAACTCATAAAAATTAAAATAATGTCGATGTTATATTCCTTGAAGTACAGTCAATATAATCTGAAGAGGTTAGTATTTTCGTACTTTGAAAACGCCATTCACTTAATAAGAGAGTTAGTTTTGTGACGCTGTGATATCACGTGAGAGAGGAACAAGAAGAAATGACAGAGACGTCAGTGACTACGCAATAGCAGTGACATACCTGGCCAGCCAATAGCAAGGTGCGTACATTCTGAGCCTCACTCTCATTCGTAGAACGGACGTATTTTAACCAATTACAGAACTCGACGCTCGCGTCTAGGAAACCCCGGATCCCACTCCCAACGACTCTGACCTGCAAACAGAAGCGAAAAATAGCATAACCTCTCTACTGGAAAGTGGAACCTAAAACAGGACGCGTTAAATTGTTCCTCAAGATAAATTATATGCAATAAATGCCACTATCAAGAAAATATACAAAAATAAAATCAATACAAAAGTGATAAGGAAACTGTTTCTAATTTCTGATCGAACAACAAGAATAAATAATTCCCTGAACTTAAAAATCGTCGCTTAAAGTAAAATGAAGCGATAAAATGTACACAGACCTACGTGAACGCAAAAAAAAAATAATTTCGTTTAATGAGAAACTTAGCCGTAATACTTCATATTAAAATATCCAGTACTTATGGTGAGTTTACTTTTCAGTGTTCTATAGAGCCGAATTCTTCTTGAGATGCTCATACCTGCCAAGCTCTAAAAGTAATTCCTCGTGTTTTATGTAACCTGAAGATTCATTACCATGCTTACAACAGACCGCCATTGGACCATAACCGGAGTCAGTTCAATCGAGAAAATCTTCCCTAAGGTTCGTTTTAATATTATCCTCCCATATTCGCCTTAGCGTCCTTTTACTAGGCCTCTTAGATTCAAATATTATCATTACCTTGTATTAGAAAAGGGAAATACAGAAACTGTTAGAAAGAATGTTTATATTTGTGGAGTATGGCTATTTGCATTAAACTGGATATATTAATTTTTTTAACATTGCCTTATGTAAATTGTCAGTGCATGAACATACATTGTAATGGATTGATCAAAGCGTTGCCAGGCAACAGCTCTGAAAACACGGTCCAGGACGCAACAACAGATGAGGCTGTTTTTCCTATGTCGTCCACGCCACGCCTAATGCGGTAACGGACCAATGAACTCGCAGTCTGACACGTGTTTTCTGTATAGTCTGCGCTATGCAACAATATAAGGGCTGTGATTTCTGTGAGCGGTCCGTGCCGAGAGGATATGAGAGAATGCGGGAATGGAAATTGGCTGGACTTGAGTTCCGACGTTCTAAGGAAACAGAAATGTGGCCAGAAGAAGAATTAGAAGACTTAGTGTGTGACGTTACTTTCGCTGTAGTAAATCAATATTGGGAGTGTGTAATTTAGTGAAACTTTTATAGTTCCTGTGTTATGAATCCGTTGCCAGGGGACGGACAGTGAAGACTAGTGGAAATAGACTGAGAAGATCAGTGTGGAGTGATTGTAAATTGTGTAAATAAGCAATAGTCTTATAATTATTTGTAGTTACGACCTGTAGGTGGGCAATAAATCCAATTACCTATCCGAACCCCGTCTTTATTCACTAATACACGTGACAATATCTTAGTCATACGTCATTAGAGTTAAGTGAATCTGCATGCTTCCTTTAGCGAGAAAAGTCAAGTTTTACGCCCGTTTAACAAACATATAATACACAATATATTCACTGTCATGTCCCAGAAGTTACTAACTTCTGGGACATGACAGTTAATAGGCTGGTAAAAATTTACCAACGTTTCGCAGAAAGGTAATGCTTCCACCTTCAGGATTGAGAAGTAAGCTAAGTCAATAAACAGCAAGAAGAAAGCTGGTGTCAAAGAGGGGAGTAAGCCAAACTGGAAAGCATCGTCTGCTTTCTGGGACTGCTTTTCGACCCTTAAGATGGAGATACTATGTTAGTCCGAAATGTCTATAACTTCTACCAGACTACACAGCGTCACGTCCAAGAAAGTAGTATTCATCACAGAGACGTCATGAGAACCTTAAATCCTACATGGGTAATATTGTAGTCAGTTTGTATATCCACTCTCTGTAATTGTAGACCGAAGCAAACTTACGTCGAATTTGATGTGCCCTTAATTTCTTAGCGAAAATCAGTCTGATTTGTTAATCTCGTTTGCAAAAATTTACTGCAAGGTAACCATATTTTAGGAGATTCAGGCACAGGCCTAGTAGCTGCTGAATTTATATTATATTTAGGCTTGTATTCTGCTGAAGAGACATGAACTTTTGAGTTACTGAGTTCTCCCTGACCTTGTTTCCGCGCCAGCCCCTTTTATACTAGCGTCTATTAAACTAGTTGTGCCTTTACTTGCAACTATTAGAGTAGTTATTTCATATCCCACCACAAAATTACACAAATAATTCTCAAGTGGTTCAGTGGGATTTAAATCTCATAGTAAATTAAAAAAAGAATCATATTCATCGTTCATATCTACATCAGGGTAAAACAGGTTACACCGCTCCATGTAATTCGTATTTTACTTCCACTACAGCAAATTAAGGAGCCAGGATTGCGCAGTCGATATAGTAACTGCCCACAGGCTGGGCGACCGAGGGTCGGAGTTCGAGTCCCGGTAGGGTTAAGAATTTTCTCTTCTCCACTTCGTCTAGACCGGCTCTGGGGTCCATCCAACCTCCTATCCAATGTGTACTGGGGGCTCTTCCACGGGGTTAAAGCGGCAGGGGCGTGAAGCTGACTACTCACCTCTAGCTAGTACCGGGGTCAAGAAAATGTGGATCTATACATCCACTTCCTCCTACACCTTTATGGCGTAGTGCTTAATTAGTTAAGCACAGGAACAACTTTACCTTTATCTACAGCAAATTATGAACAATTACTTAAACAAAAATGAAAAGTTACGAAAAAGATAACTTGATGCCTCATCTGCTACAGCCATTTAAAGAAGATTGTTTACCACAAATAATCTCCTGCTTTAGCATTCAGAAACTCTGAATACTGTCCATAAAGTGTATTTGTGCTTCCTGTGGTTCTCAAAATAAACACTGATTATATCCGTGTCAGAAAGTTACTCGTTGTAACGGAGACGCAATGTTTCTTTGTGAGGCAGGAACATGACTGTTAAAATAATTTAAACATGTGTTTTGCTTCAACCTGTAATACACTTCCGCGCAAGATAATAGCTCAAATCATGTATTTATTTCTGTGAGTAAGTCCCAGTATAAGACCGCGCCATAGCTCAAGCGGTTAGTCGCTGGCTTCCCACCGCGGTGGCCCGGATTCGATCCCGGGTCTGGTCAAGTGGGATTTGTGGTGGGCCGAGTGTACGTGGGACGNTGATCCCGGGTCTCGTCAAGTTGGATTTGTGGTGGACAAAGTAACGCTGGGGCAGGGTTTTCTCTGAATACTTCGGTTTCCCCTGCCAATCTTCATTCCACCAAATTCTCCATCATCATAATCAACCGGGGCAGGCTACAATAGGCCAATCAGTGGCCGCCGTGCCGAGTGAACTCAGTTGGACTCCACACCCCACTAAGGGAATTAAAAATAAAGTTCCAGTGTTGTAAATTCTTTTTACTTCAAAGTTATCAATACATAACCAAAAATTTTGTTTCGTGACCATGGCATACAACATTCATACAAAACATTCTTCAAATAGACTGTGTAGCTACATTTAGTATGATCTATTTTCATAGATTACGTCACCTTTCTAGCTTCATTATTTGATTAACTAACATCACTAACAGAAAGGTATCTAATATAAGCGTCCAACAATGAATTTATTTGGGGAGGGGGGAGAAAGAGTATTTTCACCCGCTCGTCCGCCCAACAGTATCATGAAATAAAGACGTCGGAGTTGTTAGAAACATTGGCTTGGGAGAAGGGCCGCCGAATTTTCGTTTTATGAATTACTGTTCAAATCTGTAAGTTGGAGGAAAATAATTGCTAGTCTTTACGGCAAGAGACCAGTTTAAATCTGCAGGGGTGATTGAGAAGCACACAATATAAACTTGTAACTTCTTTATAGAGAGAGAAAAAACATTAAAACAGTGTCGATATAGTCGGTCGCAGGGCCTTCCTGTTGCACACTGATGTATAATCCGGCAAACAAGAGAATACGGCAGATTCCCTTATATTTCTCCTTCAGTTGCGTGTTCCCTACCGCGGACCTAACAGTGAACACCCAAAGATGTTAACGAAATTTACTCAGTACGCTTGTGGACTCTGCCCTTAGTTCAGGCTACATGTGACGTGGAATGCTAGGATTAGAGAAGAAGAAAATGAATTTGAAAGAACGTAGAAGAAATCCTCATTTCACTGCAACGAAGCAAGAAATATCACTGATTTGATCACTGGGGCGTAGGGCGCAGATCACTTCTGTGAGTGTACCAGAGAAGTCATTATGAAAAAGCTTTCGAAATAAAGTTTCCGAAAATGTTTTGACTTGTCAGTGGTTGTTGCGGACGGCGGTAAGGAAGGGGACGCTGTTTCGAGATGAATGGACCACTGAATACATGAGGAGCTCGCTTATTGGGGGAGGGATGTAATGCTTGCGCGGCGGGGGTGAATGGCAGACGAGGTAAACGCATTATCGCTCAGTTGTGTTGATGGTGGCGCGATCTATGAGGCGAGGCGTCACGCGTGGGCGATAGAGCGCGTCTCGATGATAGGAGACGAGATGCTGGATGTTACAGGTACAGCTGGACCACAAGATGTGCAACGTCTGTATTCCAGTTTCTAGAGCTGCCGGACATTACATACGGTTTCGGTGCCGGTTTTGGAGATAACGAGTGTTATCTCCAAAACTGCATGTACTCGTATGTCGAGGTTAATGGAGATGCTGCATGTTAAAAACACAGAAGATCTGAAGCGTCTTTGTTTCAGTTAATCAAGATGCTACATTTTAAAAACACAGAAAATGAACAGTGTCTATGTCTGTTAATGGAGATGCTGGATGTTTAAGCATACAGAAGAAGTGCATAATCTGTGCCTGTTAATGGAGATGCTGGATGTTTAAGCATAGAGAAGAAGTGCATAATCTGTGCCTGTTAATGGAGATGCTGGATGTTTAAGCATACAGAAGAAATGCATAATCTGTGCCTGTTAATGGAGATGCTGGATGTTTAAGCATAGAGAAGAAGTGCATAATCTGTGCCTCTTAATGGAGATACTGGATGTTTAAGCATACAGAAGAAGTGCATAATCTGTGCCTGTTAATGGAGATGCTGGATGTTTAAGCATAGAGAAGAAGTGCATAATCTGTGCCTGTTAATGGAGATGCTGGATGTTTAAGCATACAGAAGAAATGCATAATCTGTGCCTGTTAATGGAGATGCTGGATGTTTAAGCATACAGAAGAAGTGCATAATCTGTGCCTGTTAATGGAGATGCTGGATGTTTAAGCATACAGAAGAAGTGCATAATCTGTGCCTGTTAATGGAGATGCTGGATGTTTAAGCATACAGAAGAAGTGCATAATCTGTGCCTGTTAATGGAGATGCTGGATGTTTAAGCATACAGAAGAAGTGCATAATCTGTGCCTGTTAATGGAGATGCTGGATGTTTAAGCATACAGAAGAAGTGCATAATCTGTGCCTGTTAATGGAGATGCTGGATGTTTAAGCATACAGAAGAAGTGCATAATCTGTGCCTGTTAATGGAGATGCTGGATGTTTAAGCATACAGAAGAAGTGCATAATCTGTGCCTGTTAATGGAGATGCTGGATGTTTAAGCATACAGAAGAAGTGCATAATCTGTGCCTGTTAATGGAGATGCTGGATGTTTAAGCATACAGAAGAAGTGCATAATCTGTGCCTGTTAATGGAGATGCTGGATGTTTAAGCATACAGAAGAAGTGCATAATCTGTGCCTGTTAATGGAGATGCTGGATGTTTAAGCATACAGAAGAAGTGCATAATCTGTGCCTGTTAATGGAGATGCTGGATGTTTAAGCATAGAGAAGAAGTGCATAATCTGTGCCTGTTAATGGAGATGCTGGATGTTTAAGCATACAGAAGAAATGCATAATCTGTGCCTGTTAATGGAGATGCTGGATGCTTAAGCATACAGAAGAAGTGCATAATCTGTGCCTGTTAATGGAGATGCTGGATGTTTAAGCATACAGAAGAAATGCAGAATCTGTGCCTGTTAATGGAGATGTTCGGTTTCTTCTTTATTACAACCGTCACAACATATCAAATATTAAGGTCAGTGCCTAGTTTCGGCTCTGCTACATGTTTCGGCTATCAATAGCCATCATCAGGAAAATACATGTTTAACATATATACACCACTGCGCCGCAGTACTAACAAAATTGGATACAATATATTAATTATATAAAATACTTGACGTAAAAATACAACAAAACAGAAGTTATAGTATAAAACAAGAATAAAATTCTTTGATATTTTACATCATCGAGTCAGTCGTTGATTTTGTAATTTTGTTGCGTTGTCACGAACAAATTGGAAATTCTATATTTTGTGTATACAAAATTGTATAGGAGGCTCGAGATGTAGATGTAGTAAATTAATGTAAATTATTTAGTCGGTGCCTCATCTTACAAAGTATTGTCCGTTCTGTAGGGAATGTAAACAACGATGTTTAAACATACAGAGGTGCAGAATCTGTGCCTATTTATAGAGATGCTGGATGTTTAAGAATACAGAAGTGCAGAATCTGTGCCTATTAATAGAGATTCTGGATGTTCAAGCATACAGAAGTGCAGAATCTGTGCCTATTAATAGAGATTCTGGATGTTCAAGTATACAGAAGTGCAGAATCTGTGCCTATTAATAGAGATTCTGGATGTTTAAGCATACAGAATTGCAGAATCTGTGCCTATTAATAGAGATTCTGGATGTTCAAGCATACAGAAGTGCAAAATATGTGCCTATTAATAGAGATACTGGATGTTTAAGCATACGCAAGAAATGCATAATATGTCCAATTAATTTTAGGTACTGGATGTTTATGAAAACAGAAGATGTTCAGCTTCTCAGTGCCATTCAGTGGAGATGCTTGACATAACATAATCGGTGTGTCAGTCGCTGAAGATAATGGTTGTTATGCAGAAGAGACAGCGTCATAATTAATATACAGGGGAAGTGAAACTTCAACTTCTTCGAGATGCTGAATATTGCACAGTCTGTATCTCAAGCTACTGGAGATAACTGGATGTTACACGGAAAAAGTTATTTAAGATATTTAACATATATAAGTGGAGCGTCTATTTTCCTGGAAAAGCTGAATGTTACAATCTATATCTGGAAATACTGGATGTCATACTGAAAACGTGGAAATTCGTGTTGCAGTGAATGCAGAAAAGATGAGCACATCTCTTACTGCAGTTGCTAGACCTTACAGAGACTTCATCTCAGTTGCTGGAGATACCGGATGTTGCTGCGTCTGGGTCTGCTTCTGGAGATGCCGATTAACATGCAGAATAAATGGAGAACTGGAGTTGCTGGACATTACAACGTTTCTGTACCTCCGTTGAGCGGATTTTCATTGCTGTAGGACCTACACACGAAATTAACGGATAGATACAATGCGTTTTCCTCGGGTAAGAAGGCAGACGGATTGCACAAATACTCGTAAACATTCCCAGGTGAGATAAAGGAAGTGCTGGAGATAACAGCCTCGCCCGTGTACTCCCTCACGCCTATGTCCTAGGTACAGATGTGTCTTTATTTCTTCAGGATTACAATCTGTTAGGTCTCTTTTTGTGGTCGAGGAAGAAAGAGTGATTTATCATGGCCCTAATTTACTTACATTCATATAGCTACAGAGATGTTCTTGCAGGCGCTTTGGGTGTTATGTCAGTTGTTTTATAAGCTTATTTCCTTCGCGTGCGCTATGAGAATGAGGCGTAAGCAAATAACTGGGCGGTTCTTAGAAAATTGAACACTGACAATCGATAACTTGAATAATTTACAAGTCATAATTTTTCACAGGATTAGTAGCCTAGAAAAATACTGTATGTTTGAATTTCTCTTCTCCGCTTTATAACGCTAAAGAGTAAGAGACTAATTGCAGCCCGTGTGGGAGTTGGTCGTGTTTTCACGGTTAAACTAGTTTAACATTTTTAAAATAATTAATGTATGAACGCCGAACATATTAAGACAAACTAAAGGATTAACATTTAAATTAGATTGAATATCAGAAGTATCACATATTCTGACGTTCAGAAGCTCTGAATTTTATCTACACTGCATATTAATGGGTCTCATGTGAGTCCCAAAATAAACAGCAATTATTACCCTGAGCTACATTAATCGATTAATCTTTGTAATGGAGATGCAGCACGTTTTTTAGTATACTGAATTCGTACAATTTCTATGAGCATCAGGCTTTATATTGGTAAAATATTAATTAATTAGCCCACTGATCAGGGCCCTCCATATTGAGACTATTAATTTTCGGTCAGCAATTTCGGAAACCCACCGAAACCGCCGCGCTTTTTAGAACCAGAAAGTTCGTTACCGACTTCACGATATCTAACTACTGCTCCCTAGCCAGAATCAGGTTAATGCAGTCCATAATCTTGCACACTGTTAGTTAACTCCTATTTTTTATATTACTTTCCCATCTACATCTAGGTCTTCCAAGCAATGTCTTCTCTTCAGGATTAAGTTATAATTATATGTAATAATACTTGGTATTCTTCATGGCCAGTCTTAATTTTGCTTTACTTTACGGATTAAGCAGATTCGTGTTTCTACTGGCCTGGAAATCCGCGTCCGGTGCTTTTCTTAATGTACGCCCCATAGATTTATAACTCAAAGCACCTAGCGCTCAGTAATTTCCCCAAAATCATTTTGATATTCTGGTCCTATAATGCAGGACGTATTAGATATCAGCTGATAAGAAATTTGATCTCTATTGACTTCGGCCAACTGCCTTTGTTTATTCCGGCCTCGTCAAAGTTTCAGCCAGTGGTCCGGAACATGGCCTGTTCACAACTTAATTTATCCCTGTCTATATACGTATTTAACGGAACATAAACGTCCCCACATAATATCCCTGTCCACACATTCTACTTTGAATCTGTGTTTGTTCTATACACAGCAAGTTTTATCACAGGTGAGGTATAAGGTCAAAAGATAAAACTGTCCATGTAACAAGCCGGGAAGGCCCATAAAGTTGTGAGACGTCGAGGCTCCCACATTTTCTCTAGACAATCGGCTCACAGATGGCGGTAAGTTTGCAGACTTATACGCCGGCCGCCCTTTACCCCCTCCCTCAGGAAGATTCCTGGTACTCATTTATGTTAGAGGCTGAGTCGACTACAGGGCCATTGTGCGGCTGGAAGGATTAGGTAAATTGAAAAAAAAATCCACCTCATCGGGACTCGAATTCAGACCTTGCGGCTTGTAGCATATTGCCTCAACCAAAACCGGTACCGCGTGCCCCGGTACTCACTGGTTAAGAAGGTGGGTAGGCCCCAGAGTCGGTCTATCAGCTGTGGAGTGCAGAAACATTTCTTGCCTCTACCGGGAATCTAAACTTGGCCGTACGGCCCGTAGCCCGTCGTTATAACGACTGAGCTATTAAAAATTAAATCGTCATAGCAACGGGGGACGCAGAGTGTCAGGCTGCTCTCTCTCTAACGGAGCCGGGTTCATTTAGATGTTGCAGAGGCTGGCCTATTGTTTTGCATACTGTAATTCCTCTGTTACATCGCGTTAAGTCGAGTGACACTACAAATTGCTTATAGTACTCAAATGGCGGCCTTATTTTTATTACGTTAACAACTGAGAAGAGACGAGGTCTTCAGACACGCTGCAGAGAAAGATACGAAGGACAACAAGGGGATGGGAAGGAAGGAAAGAACTGGGAAACAGAAAAGTTTGGTAGATAGGTATATGTGTTTCAAAGGTAATTGTTGCATTCATATTTAGTATAAAGGCTCTTCTACCCTGAAGACGGAAGCAGTAGGTTTCTCAGGAATGTTCGTGCCTATCTGACGAACTTACACGGCATCATCACATCCCAAAAGACCGTAGCCCCAATACTGACCGCCGTGAGAACTTGAAATCTCGAAAGAAAAGGAGGGGTGTATTTAAGTTATTTTTCAGAATATGATTCTCCAGCAGGCTCTGCTAGGCCATTCTCCTTTTTATTTTTAACGGCGCGCTGCTTCTGATTTCCGTTGCAAATCAATAAAACTGCTGTAGTCAGCGGTCCTTGTGGCAGATAGCAGCACTTAACATCGTTTCACTTCCTGCTCTATATCAGATGTATACCTGCTCTATCGGGAATATGAGTAACTACTTCCTGCGTAACACAGCTCTTCATGCACAGTTTCCAGTGTAAACCAACTCAGAGACTCCATCTATAATCTGCATATGAACTAATCTAATACAATATGCTGTTTCCTATTAGTACTGACACCTGTGAAATTAAGAATTTCTTACGCCATCTTCGTATAACTTGATGTAGGTGTACTCTGCAAAGTTAGATTTTAATTAACTTTCTTCTTATTAAGCCTGAAGTTTTCTTTTGTTCTGAGTGCTAGAAATCCGTTTCGATATTCGAAAAGTTTTCAAACCCTTATGTTACCGTTTACTTCTGGGTCTTCCCACTTGCGTCTGGTAATTTCGAATTATGTATGCTTAATTTCCAAAGTATTAACGTGTTAACGAAATTATTGGGCATCATCGGTGTGACTTTCAACGTAACAGGCCAAATACACTTCAGACTTTTTCATTCGTTAGATACTGGGGAGAAAATTGATATTCCAACCAAACAATACAACAGCTGCCCGCAGATTTCAGGAAAGCCTATGGTTCAGTTAGGAGGGAAATAATGTACAATACCCTCACTGAATTTTAGGCAAGCATGGAACCAATTAGGCTGATCACGGTGGCCACAGGGTCAAAGGCATGAACTGGCTTCGCTCGCTCGAACGCTGGTATCGTGTGTTCCAATCCCACTCAAAGCACGGATGTCTGTGTGTGCGTTTATTCTCTTTGTGTTGTCCTGTGTTTAGGTAGCGGCCTTGCGACGGTGTGATCTCTCGTTCAAGCAGTCCTACAATCTGCGTAAAAAATATTATGAAACTGAAGAAGAGGCCAAGGCCTAACGAAAGACCATGGAGCCATTGATGAATGAATGAATAAATGAATGAAAAGCCTCTACTGACTGCCGTACAGATAAACATACGTCTGACGCGTTTCCTACTCAGGATGGTCTAAAACAAGGAGATGCGTTAACGCCATTAGGAAGCTCCAATGAGAGCAGGTAGGACTAAAGTTAATGGGTGACATGAGTTGCCGGTATATGCCGACAATAGAAATCGAATGAGAGATGGCGTACGTGTACATACAATACAGAAACATACAGGACCTGTAGCTGGCGCTAGTAAGGAAGCTGGGCTTTAAGTAATCCGGAGTATGCCGCGCCATAGCTCAAGCGGTTAGTCGCTGGCTTCCCACCGCGGTGGCCCGGGTTCGATCCCGGGTCTGGTCAACTGGGACCTGTGGTGGACAAAGTGGCGCTGGGGCCGGTTTTCTCCGAGTACTTCGGTTTCCCCCGCCAATCTTCATTCCACCATACTCTCCATCATCATAATCACCCGGGGCAGGCTACAATAGGCCAGTCAGTGGCCGCTGTGCCGAGTGGACCCAGTTCGACTCCACCCCCCACTAAGCGAATTTAAAAAAAAAATCCGGAGTATACGTTGATGTCTCGTCACCAGAATGCACACAAAATCATAACATAAAGTTCAAATACAGATATTAAGGTGAAAATTCGTAAATCGAAAACGTAACATAGTCGACTCGTCTCCGAGCACTAGAAAAACTGCTCAGTGTTTTTTTTTCCCCCGTATATTTTGATGGTGAATAAGCGTCTAAACAAGGAGAGTATTGCATGTTTATGTTATTTATTGTTGCGAATAAAATTATATTATTTTATTCATGTTTATTTTCTCATAGTTGATGCAGCTTTGTTATTGTGCAACCGAAGCCTCACAAACGCATGTCTTCGTGGCTAGAAAACAAAATGTCGGCGTGGAAACAGCAGCAACAACAAACGTTATTAAGTTAGTGGCAGCTCTGCCGACTACAAGAGCGACGAGTTGCGCGCTAGAAGCTGAATACTTACGCAACAATTATGCTCGCTGCAGTGCGCAAAAGCTACAGAGAAAACCATCTGTCTCTAACGTCTATTTTAAGTCTCCGTCTCCCCATGCGTAGTGTTTGTATTTCTTCGCCCCCACCCCAAAAAAAATACGAAATTACACTGTTTGTTACAGCGAGCATTAAGTTCGTTAAGTGAAAACCTGGAACAAATTAACACGCTTATTTTGCAGCGAAAATTTGTAAACCCAGTGTTGTTAATACGAGGGATAACTGGATTGATATTAAGTAAGTAAGTAAAGGTATCCCTGTAACAGGCCGTGGAAGCCCATAAGATTGTGAGATGTTGTGGTTCCTACATTTTCTAGACAATCGGCTCATAGATGGCGGTAAGGTTGCCAGCCTTACGCGCTGGCCGCCCTTTACCCCCAAGGATATTCCTAATATTAATTTCTGTTAGTGGCTGAGTCGACCCCAGGACCATAGTGCTGCTGGAAGGATTAGGTAAACCGAAAAAAATCCAGTAACCTCATCGGAACTTGAACCCGCGACCTTCCGGTTTGTAGCATAGTGCCTCAACCAACTACGCTCCCCCCACTGTATTGATATTATCTGAAATAATTTCGAAACCCCGAATTTTGTCCCACTTGTTGTTCTTAATTTTGGCCTGCTTGGTTTCAATACAGACACTGGAACAGTGTGAGGCTATCTTAAATGCGAGTACTAACAATTTCAAAAACTCTGGCAACTCTACCACCTTCAGCACGCCCGGTCCAAATCATGGAAGTTTCCTAACACTTGAAAATACACTGGCAACTCTTATGCATCACCTGTTTTAACATTCATAAACACTAGATTTTGCCCGCAGTGTGTATTTATGTGCCATTCTCAGAATCAATAGAGATTATTTCTTTGAAAATCATTAACTGGTTGGTATTCGTAATTGTGAAGCAGTGAGTTTTATGTGAGGTAGGAAGTGAATATCGGAGAACGCGGTAGCGTAGTTGGTTGAGGCACTATGCTACAAGCAGGAAGGTCGCGGGTTCAATTCCCGATGAAGTCACTGGATTTTTTTCAGTTGACTAATCCTTCCAGTCGTGCTATGGCCCTGGGGTCGACTCAGCCTCTAACAGAAATGAGTACCAGGAATATTCTTGGATTATACTTGCGGTTAAAGGGCGGCCGGCCCGTAAGGCTGACAACCCTATGGGCCTCCACTGCCTGTTACAGGGATACCTTTACTTACTTAGGAAGTGAGTATGGTCCGTGCTTCAGTGGGTTAACGTATGAGTCACGGGACAAGGATATGTGGAAGGACTATGCTTACGTAAAATGGGCCGTAGGGAAAAGTCTGTTTGTGAGCTGGGTTGAAACGGCTCAGAATAGAGTCGAATGGCGAACACTTATTATGGTGCAGAAATTTCGGGTGTATAACAATGAGCAGTTTGCTTACAACTTCTAGAGGAAGATTCTGTACCATGGAGCACAACAGCCACTGGCAGGGCCTGTCCTCCGATTCATATTTTACCACCTGCACAAAACATCCAAATAACCGTAAGACATCCTTATTCTCGCGGGCTTCTGTAGATTGAGTCTGAACAGATAGAAAAGGTGTGCTATTGAAGACGAGGCAGAATAGTGACAAAGTGGGAGCTTTTCACACGATCTCTCTTTATGTCGACGTTTTCCGCACAGCGGGGGACCTCTCCGAGGACACCAAATTCCTGTCCAGATATTTCTTGCACGCTCAATCCTTGAGATACCTCTCCCGTTCAAGTAGACGACCAGGGGTGAATTCCCAATGCGGCTAAGTTTTTCACTTTTTAATTGTCATGTCCATATCGGCTCTAGGATCCATCCAGCTTATCCGATAGGTACCAGGGCCCTTTTTCCCGATGTGGTAGAAGTCGAGACGTGAAATTGATATGAGCGAGTAGCACGAGTGCCAGAGTCGTGAGACAGTCTCATGGGACTCGGAGCCAAGAATGTCTGTGCTGGCGAGACCCATCAGAAATTTCCCCGACTCGACCCTACCCCCAAAACTTCGAAATTAAAGATTCATATAATCTTACAACTCACATCCGGGACAACTCACTCGGTACAGCAGATGACTACGGACTGGAAGACCGTTCTTCGATTCCCGGCAGGGGAGATATTTCTCTTCTCCTCTGGGTCCACCCAGACTCCTGTCCAGTGAGTTCCGTGAGCTCATTATTCTGCGTTAAAGCTGCCGGTGCGCGAAGCTTCAGTAGTGTCGATGTCACGAAAGGTGGAGCTGTACGTCCACTCCTCCATACGTCTTAATGGCGTGGCACTTAATTAATTAAGCACAGAGACAATCTTACTTATTATAGGTATATCTTTCGATGTAATAATACAACCTGAAGCACTACTACACGAGACACGAAACATCTACATATTTTCGGCCATGACTATAGACCTGGGTGATATATCGGCCTCTGCCCCAGTCTCACGGGGCATTGAAAGTCGAATATGCATTCGAACGTCGACTGTTTGGATGAGGGTTTGAGGGAAACTACTGCGTCATTCAGACGGTGATGTTTCATAGCCATCAAAATATCTAGTGACCCCAACGGATTCTTTCCAGAACGGCAAAGCATGCCAACAGGTTAAATAGTTAAGTATTAGACAGACAGTATAAGTTAGTCAGTAAAGTGACTGGCTAAAGATTGGGGTTCGATCCCCGACAAGGACAGAGATTATACCCGCCACTGCGTCCAAACTGGATCCGTGGCCCCAGCCCCCTACAGAGTGAGTACCGGAGTCTCTTTCTCAGAAGGTAAAGCGGGAGGGGAGTGAAGCTGACAACTTTCATTTAGTGTCGAGATTAAGAATGTGTGGAGTTTACTTCCATTCTCTCATACGTTTTTATTGTGTACTCTAAATTAGTTAAGAAATGCAAAATAAACTCGTTCCCGTCGTTAGGCAATGTTCCCTTTGCGAATAATGACAAGTCCATATATTCCTGCGTCTTGCAGTGCTTGATCAACCCAAACGTGCTGAATATTTCAGTGTGCAACATGGAAAGTCATTGGTTTCGAGGGGTGGCTGTGACGCACAGAGCAGTGCCCTGGTTGCCTGCCTGCGTCCTCCTTACAGACGGACCGCTAATCTGCCCATTATGGTTGGGTTCTCCTTCAATGACTAGTCCCATACAGCTCGTCCTTTTCAGTGACAATAGTCCGCTGACAGTTCAATCCCGAAATATTCAATGTCCTGTATCGATACGTATATATCAGGGACGATTAAAGTGGACTTACAGAAATACGGGCAGAAAGGGGAATATGAAGGGACACGCGGTAGAGTATTTGGTTGAGGCATTATGCTACAAGCCGGAAGGTGGCGGGTTCGAGTACCGATGAGGTAGATTATTCAATTCACCTAATCCTTATGGCCGCAGTATGGCCCTGGAGTGGACCCAGCCTCTAATAGAAATGAATGCCAGGAAACTTATGTTGGGTAATGGGCGGCCAGCCCGTAAGGCTGACAATCTCACCGCCAGCTGTGAGCCGATTGTCTATAAAATGTGGGAACCTCGACTTCTCACAACCGTGTTACAGGGATAGCTTTTATTTCTGTTTGTGTAGGTCTTCTGGGATATGACGCGGTGTGGTTTGGTAGATGCAAACATTTCGGAGGAACTTGCTGCCTCCTTATTCTGGATACAAACCGGGAGACTATAACGAAAAAGTACAAATGGTTTAAAAAACACTATGTTCTGGGATGTGACGCCGTGTAGTCCGGTAGATTTATAGCACATCATATTCCAGAACATAGTAGGATAACCTATGTAGTGAAGNGTAGTGTTCTCCAGTTTGAGAACCTGAAATCCAGCAAGACAATATTTCTGATCATTTTGCTTTGAATGGGATCCAGACCACATTTAGCGTGACCGACCACGTTAGTAAGTATAATTAGTTTAACCTAGTTCATATACCCATAATATAAGCGTATTTTTGTAATATTCGTTTTAATATCAGCCTCTCAGCTATGTCTCCATCTCTGAACAATTTTCCCAAACAAATCCTCATCTTTCTCGCGAGCAGCGCAATAGATGAGCTTATCCACTACTCCCGTCGCCAGACATGACGAAACCGATACGAATATTCTAATTATCACACAATTATTTACTTACTAATGGAGCTGAGCCCTTCTGGAGGAGCCGCCAATTCTGCAGCTCCTCAAGAATTTCCCAGCATTTTATGGAACCCAAAGGTTTATTATCGTGTTCACAAGAGCCCTCCACTGGTCCCTATCCTGAGCCAGATCTATCCAATCCCATCCTATCTTTCTAAGATCCATTTTAATATTGTCCACCTGCTTACGCCTTGGTCTTCCTTGCAGTCTCTTTCCTTCTGGCTTTCCCACCAATCCCCTATACGCATTCCTCGTCTACCCCATTCGTGCCACATGACCTGCCCACCTCATCCTCCTTATCACACAATTAGCTATGAATATTATTAATCCCTTAAAGCACGGTGATAACTATGTGTAACCCTAGTTTTAGCAGTAAAAACCTGCGCCCGCAACATACTGTCACGTGTTTACGGGAATATGTGTGACGAAAATCACGGGTTCTAAATCGGAGGATTGGATGCATTAGTACCTTCGTTACAAGTTCTCTTAACCACACTTAATTCTAAGGCTATCGTTATTCTACATACTTTCAGATCACCGCTGAACACGCACTAGGATTCTCCATCTTCACTAGTCGTCTCTTGAAAATGAATTTCAACACAGAAACTAGCACTTCTTCTTGCTATTTCGTGTTCAATCACCATTGAACATTGAAACTTAACTAAACACTCTTCTTAGGTGAAAGTGGACTCTTTGTTACATAGCCGATACACGGACAACGCAGAAAACACAGTTTTACTATTGTGTAGCGCAGACCACACAGAAAACAAGTCATGTGATAGCTAAACACTGTTGGGGTGTGACGTCATGGCGTCTTCACGGAAGTATGTTTACCGAGCCTTTGCTTGAAAACGGGTTGCATAATCCCTTTGTTCCATTGTTGCGTGTATGCTTTACGAGGTGTTTATCGAGCGGTTGCTTGGCAATGCTTTGATATGTCACAATAATGTCACGTGTATGAGTGAATATGGACTGGGGTTTGAATTGGTAATTATATTTATTGACCATTTACAGATCTATCTACAAATAATTATAATGCTCTCGCTAGTCCATGTACTGGTCTTCTCACTACAGCACATGCGAAGTCTTGTCAGTTTATTTTCACTAACCGTTTCCTGTAATGGACCTAATAACGTCATCTGCTTACGTCCATGTGGGCTGGCGAATGTTCCACAACTGACCAATTGCTCCAACTTTGTCTCTCTTATAACGCCCTGGCAGAGATCGCGTAGAAGACACCGCTTCTCATTGTTGTAATTCGGTCGTTGCCGTGGGAACATGTTTGTTTGCGAAACCGTTACTCAGTAACTTACAGTCTGTCTCATCCCAGAATGATGGCTGACTCCCATAAGAAAAGGAAAATCTTGGCAACAGATCAGCGAACTAACACCATGGAGCACAATCCTTCTTCAGAAGTTCGGTCTCTCAGTTACTCCAGCACTTCCCTGCCTTCTGTGAAACCAGAGGGCTCAATACTGTGTCCACAACAGATCTACATTGGTCCACTGCTCATCTTGAATCCAGTACTAACACTCGAACACGACTTCCATAAGATCCAGTTTAGTGTTTCCCCACTTATGCCTGCCTTCCAAGACCGTCTCTTCCTTCGAACTTGTAGAACCCAAATTATTCTGCGCATTTCTGATCTAGACTATACGTGCTAGCAGCACCGCCCATCACATTTAGCTTGATTTTACCATCCTACAAATATTTGGAGAGTTGTACAAATTATGAAGTTTTCTCCAGCCTCCTGGTCACAAAAATTTCACTCTCAGTCAAATGATAATTTTACGCTTATTCATTTTGTCTCCGTGATATGTATAGCCCATTTCGTCCTTTAGATTTTTTTTCGTTTTTTTTTTCATCAGTAATCTGTCATACGGCAGATCAACNAAACCCTTTGACCCGTCCAGCAAGGGAGGCCCTGCCAGTAGCTACGCTACCGCTGGTATAGCTCTCAGGGTCCTTGGCATACTCAAACCCCCTCACCACGATAAGGTGGAGACACCAACGAGGGGTTGTTGAGGATACCGAATGCGACTATTGTTATTAGTTATCTACCTATAATAACAGAGAGCAAATTAAAACCACATTTCCAGTAACTGAATAGCTATTCAGTTCGCTATATTTTTCATGAAATTGTAACTATATACTTACGAAGTGTTTCTAATCAGTTACGTTTGAGTTTCGTTAAATTGTAATCACCTTTGCACGAACTGTATCATCAGCCATGTATATATGTACACGTGTATACGTTTCGTTAAACTAGGGTGGTACTTCCACGAAAGTTATCACTAGCCAGTTAGCTGTACGCTAGGTTATGTTTACATTTCCACAAATTGTATAATTAATCAGTTAAATATACGCTTCGTTATATTACAGCCATATTTCTGAGGATTTTATCGCTACTCTATTAGCTACACGTTTCCTTGTGCTGCTACCAGTTAGCAAAGCGTCGTTAAATTGTAATTATGCTTGTCTGTCCATGTATTCCATTGCTGTCCAGTCTGTTGTAGGTTTCTTGGGAACACAGTTCTTCTGGAGTACGTCTACTCTGCTTTGTGTTCACATTATTAGAGAGTTACTGTACAAGGAACTGTAAGCATTCGCAGACCGGGTTATCTCGAGCGTACATTTCACACCTCACACAATAACAACCTCAACTCAGAGACAGGACTGGAAAATATCACAGTCCCGCATACACTGCTTTCATATGTGTTACCATTCGGAACCACGGCAGATTGCTATAAACCCTACATCAATATTTACCTACCTGTTTAACAACGTTTTTAGTAGGTCATATTATGCAGCGCCGAATATTACTGTCACATGTTGGGTAGGTCACGCGACAAATAACTTCACGCCTTTCTGGACCTACCGAATTTATTGAACACTCGCTCTCACAATTACACCACTTATCACAATTACTTCTCCTGCTTCCATTCACTCCGGCGAATGCTAGACTGCAACTGACTGGTTACTCTCTCTCTAGTAACTCTTATAAACCCTCAGTCGGACAGCGGAAAACCCACATCGCTTCACTGTTGCGTAAAGGCCGTATTTACAGGCTTTGCTGGGGAAAGCTGCCGAGAGTTGTTTATAGCTGCGTAGTAACCGCGGTGTACCCTGTTACGTCACCGCGGGGGAGGGGGACGGATTGACTGGCCTGTTACCGTAGCAGCTGCAGTTGCTCCGATGCTGTTACGTCACCGCTGGAGGGGGGGTGTCCTGCATAGCGCAAATACGTCACACTACAATGATTATTAAATGATGAATTTGAAATGGTATTCAAGAAAGCAGCCGTTGCTTCTTCCTGGGAGGACTGAGTAAAACGATGAAAAATAATCAAGGGAGCCGGGCCCGGTTTGAATCCGAAACAGAAGTTATAACCACGCGTTCCTTCGTGAAAGGACGGAATTATGGCAGATCGTTGAGGCGCGAGGAAGCTGGCTGGTGTGCAGTGGACTTCTGGGAAGACAGCATTAAACTTTCGTCTTACACCAAGGGCTAGAGATTTCCAGTGGATGCATCCTCGTGTTAAATATATAAATTTCTTTGTTAAAATCCGTCACAACACAACAATAAAACAGTTGATATTTAAGAGTGTTTTGCTACATGATTTTGCTTTTTAGAAAGTCATCATCAGGCAAATACACAATTAACGTGTTCTTAAGCTATTGAATTGCATACTATATAATTCAATGCAGTGTTGGATTTTCGACAATATAATAATATAAAACACAAAATATAATGAAAGATTTTAAACGAGATAAGTTACATAATTAAAATATAATTAAGAATTATACATATAATATGTATTATTAAGATAGGTTGTTACAATCGCAATGTTATGTCATAGTGTTTCTGCGAACATGTGGTGTCAGTTTTCTTGCTTGTATACACGTTGAAGTGGTTAAAATGCTGGTATCCGTGCAGTATTATCTACGTAGTTTGATATTATTTGACGGGTGCTTCTATTTACATGTATTATTTCCGGTCTGGTAGGAAGGCGGATTTCTAGGGATTTTTTCTCCAACTGAAGACCTATAATATTTTTAAGGAAGAGTCTAGAATTGAATTGGTAGTTAAAAGTTGACCGTAACCACTTCCTTCCCAATTCGGAGTTATTCATGTCTCATCGCCTACCGCAGTCTCCTCGGTTAAGCGCAGACAGACTATGGACTGAGGCTGAGGAAAGAGACGGCAGCCTGCGGGGTACGGTTAAGGCACAAACAGAGGACACGGATTAGAACTTAGAAAAAAAATGACTAGTTAGCACAGAGGTAATAGGTCTGTTCTGCATCCCACATATTCGAGGACCGGTTATTCTTACTCAGAGATTCATGCTTTTCTTCAGACCTCTTAGAAAAAATGAACGGGAAATGACTGCGCCCTCCATTAACCCTATGATCCACATCTTCCAATCGTAATCATTCAGCTTCGCTTCACCTCATCAAACAATACGATGATCACGAGGTGTTCTGTCTTCTGGGGTGTAATGCAGTATGAAAGGTAACCGACGGTTAGGAGGAACCATTTTCACTTTCGAACAAGCCGTAAAACTTTTTCTAGACAATCGGCTCACAGATGGCGGTGAGGTTGCCAGACTTACGCGCCGGCCGCCACTTTACCCCCCAGGAAAGTTCCCGGTACTCATTTCTGTTAGAGGCTGAGTCAACCTCAGGGCCATAGTGCGGCTGGAAGGATTAGTTTCGGGGCACGCTGTATATGCAGCAACCCCTCTCACTGCAGCAACAGATAAAGATGTCACATATTTAGCTCGCAGAGGGGCAGGATAAAGAAACCAGGGTCGGCATGTTTCTATTCAACAAAGGTGTCAGTGGAGGCGATGATCCATTTTTCAGTAGCAGGATCTTCCTGCTGGGAGTCACGTGACCGGGCAGAATGCAGGGCGACTTAGGAGAAGCAGGGCGTTAACAACACCGAACAAGAAACGCATCTTGGAATGCGAACAGGAGACTGACAGTCTTACAAACATGCGCCAGTGCTCATTTCCAATTAAGCACACAATAAACTGTGTCTATTTCGGAAAAATACCTTCATAGGAATACTTTTCTGGTGTCGAAACACAAGAACACAACGACCAAGTCGGCTGATGTAACGCAAACGCTTTGGACTTGTATTCTAGAAGTGAGAGGTTCGAGTCTCGGCTGAAACACCTTGTATCCTGAAGATTTTCGCGATTTGCCTCCGGGTAATTTCACAATCGTATCTTGATTAGGTCAATGCCACTTCCTTCCAAATACCTTTCAATTAATTATTCACCAGTCACCTTACCATTCTATGCTATATAATATAGATACTGATGATAGCGGGGCCTCCATAACTTGTACTCTTATCCAAGTATAATTAGAATGATCAAGTCAAGGAGGATGAGATGTGCAGGGCATGTAGCACGAATGGGGGAAAGCCAAAAGGAAGGAGACCACTGGGAAGACCAAGACGTAGGTGGGTGAGCAATATTAAAATGGATCTTAGAGAGACAGGATGGGATGGTACGGATTTGATTGATCTGGCTCAGAATAGGGACCAGTGGAGGGCTCTTATGAACACGGTAATGGACCTTCGGGTTCCATAAAATGCCGGGAAGTTCTTGAGTAGCTGCACAATTGGCGGCTTCTGAAGAAGGGCTCACCTCCATGAGTGAGTGAGTGAGGGACTGATGACAGTGCCGCAAAATAAACAACATATAATGCAAAATTGATTCTGCAGAAAGCGTAACTATTTAGTGCAAAAACGAAAAGAATTCAACAGGAAAGTTGTCGCACTAAATTAATCATGTTTTTTTGCAACTTTGATCCACCTTATGCTTTCTGTAATGGGGTGGTCCGGTCTCATAACAATCATTTGAAACAATTAAGCCTGACTTATTGGCTACAAAAGAAGAATAAAAGAAATGGAGAAAAGAAAAACAAAAGGAAGAAGAAAGAAAGAGAGGAAACAACTAAGAATGAGAACCCCCCCGAAATCCCAATAATAGTGCTTGGATCCGATGCATGCAAATTCGAGGCGAATTTTGCAGTTTTAGATTTGGTAGTTTGTTCTTTCACGACGTCACGACGTGTCGAGAATATAAAGCGCCATGATAAAGTTGTCTCTCTGCTTAATCAATTAAGCAGTTAAACACTACTCCATGAAGAAGCGCGGAGGAGTGGAGCAATATTTCTACCATTCTTGACCTAATCAGTGGTCTATTTAAGGCCCCCGTTGCTTTATCGTCCGGGAAGGAGCCCCCCCCGGTACCCATTGAATAGGAGGCTGGGTAAACCCCAGAGCTCGTCTGCATACTGTGCAGTGGATAAATATATCTAGTTGCTGCTGGGAATCAAACCCCGATCTTCCTACCCGTAGTTCACTGCTATACCGCCTAAGTTACGCCGGCGTCGAAAATAGAACGATTCATAAATATTTAGCAGTTGGTGAAATGAGAATTGGTAGGCGAAACCTTAGTACTCGGGGGAGAACCTACTGCAGCGTCACCCTTTCCACCACAAATCCCTCATGACCTGACCTGTGATCGAAACCGGGTGGCCAAGAGGAAACGCCGGCGACTAACTCCTGAGCTGTAGCACAGCCTGACTAGTGATTTCGATGATAGACTTACATACGGTACATGGGATTTGTACTGGAAAATTAAGTAAAAGTAAATTTGTCTCTGTGCTTAATTAGTTAAGTGCAAAGACATGAAGACGTATGGGGAATGGAGATACATCTCCACCTTTCTTGACTTCGGCACTAGATGGCGGTGAGTGGTCAGCTTCACGCCCCGGCGGCTTTACCTTCCCCCCCCCCGAAGAAAGAGCCCCCGGTACCCATTTGATAGCTGGCTGGGTGGGCCCTAGTGTCGGTCTGGACGCTGTGGAGGGCATTGAAGTTTACACTGCCGGGAATCCATCCCGGGCCCTCCAACAGCCCGTCGATATACCGACTGATCTATCCTGGCTCCTTATTAATTAAGTACGTGTTAAACGAAAGCCTGTCTCAAATGGAGAACATTCACTGCATTTGGATTTCATTACAGTGGCTTTAGTCCGCAAGCAAATTATACCGACCGAGCGACCGTCGCTTGTCGGCGAAGTTAGTGCCAACTATAGCGGATCGAGGGTGTCGCATGGTCAGCGCAACGAATCCCCACGGCCGTTAATTTCGGTTTTCTAGACCGGACCCGCTGTTCTCCATTCAAGTAGCTCCTTAATTATCCTCACGAGGCTGAGTGAATCCCGTTCCAGACTCACTATTTCTCAGAAAATCTGGTAGCACCGAGAATCGAAGCCGGAACTTCTGGGTCTGTAGCAAGGAACTCTGACCACTAGACCTAAGAGGCGGTCCTGGATTTCATTACAAGCAGGCTTAAATTGAACACAAGCATGACACAAATTTTGACACAACTTACTCCTATTGCAGAGTTACGAATTAAACCCCAAAGTATTGGTCTGTCAGAACTAACCTTCTCGTCAATAACACTACGATCGTGGACATCAGGAACCTGAGACATCTGGAGAGATAAGCCTGACAGATCTTCGAAAAATATGTAACACTGATCTGTGTCCTTGAGGATCCCGTCTGCGTTAGAGTGAAAGCTTTGTACCAGAAAGCAAGCAAGGTTGTAAGTAATTAAGCAAGCTAGTTTGTTAGTTTCTTAATTCGTTAAGGGTACAAAAAGGCGTACACACCGAACAGGCTAGTCTACAGGTAACACTCTAGACTTGTATTCTTGAGATGAGAGGTTCGAATATTGGCTGCATCATCGGCTATCCTTTCTGAGATTTCTCGTGGTCTTCCTCAATCCCTCTAGGTAAATGCAGGTATAGGAATCCGTTTAGGCTATGACCGTTTCCTTCCCAGTCCTTTCTAATTAATTACTCATCATTCATCCTACCTTCCTACGTTATATTCTCTATACTGACAACATCGTTAGATAACATAGGGATAGCGTCCATACAAGATTTGCACTAATGAAAATTATACAACTCAACAGGTAAGTAAATAGTATTTATAGTTGTCATTAGACTCATTATACAGATTTAAGTATTTGAAGGAAATAAGATCTAATAATTCATTCCCAAAACTTTTAGTTTTAGAGAAAACGCCCACCGAACTCTAATCACAGATGCACTATTTACTGGGCTTGTTACCTGTATATACTGCATTACAGCGAAACAAATTACACGGTCTCCGTCTCCTATCCAGAGGAAAACCGCAGATTATCTGTCGAGATGCCTGTATGTACGAGCGACCTCATCCGGCGGATAAAATCCTTTTCTTTATGGTTGTCAGAGTGGGTCTATAATTTAATCACAGTGCACTGCCTTCTAAATATATACAATTCTGAGCACTGCGATCGAATGATCTGTTCTCCTGCTCTGCATTCGAGAGGTGGGTGGGGGTCACCGGTTAGTATCTCGGCCCAGAGCCCGGCTCTCCTACGGAGGCTCTTTCATGGTTTTCCCCAGTCTTTCAATACACATCTCGAAATACTAGGGCTTATCGTTAATTAGGACATATTAGCAGCATTGCATATTCTTTTCAATTGAAAATTCATTAACCAGCCTATAAATAAGGTCGCGGTTTCAATTCCCGATGAAGTTATTGGATTTTTCAATTGAACTAAACCTTGCAGCTTCAATATGGCTCCGGTGACGACTCAGCCTCTAACAGAAATGAGCAACAGGAATCTTCCTGGGGGTAAAGGGCGGCCGGCGCGTAAGGCGGACAAGCTCACCGCCATCTGTGAGCCGATTGTCTACAAAATGTGGGAGCCTCGACGTATCAGAACCCTATGGACCTCCAGGGCCTGTTACAGGGATAGCTTTACTTTTCTTTTTATCTCCCTAAAAATAATCTTCACGGTTGAGAAGCTCTTTAAATAAAGAAACACATCAATGTGTTCCTGCACTATATCAGTCAATGCAGCCTGTTACTTTTTCACGTTAAACTTGTCTCTTCAGTAGGCTAAAAGAATGTAAAACTATCCGTGTGACAGGCTGAGCAGTTGGATGTCAGTCCATTCCGGGAGCTGAAGCCAGAGGTCACAATATGAGACTGGCGTGAGATAGTCGCCACTCTGCAAGGTCGTGGTCCCAGAAGCAGTGGAACGTCCGTCGTTGGAAGCCGCTACCAAATAATGTGACAGGCAACAGCAGTCTGTGTGTGATAGCGGGCCAATAAATCCAGTCGTCAGTCTAAAACTCGTCTATCGTCAATCGAACACGTGACAATATTCTCCGCTATGTAATATCCTCCATTTCCCGCATTATCTGTTCCTCTCCGGTCTGCATACTTCCACCATCAATTTGTTTTCACTTGTCCGTCTCTCGTACCGAGCACTGTGGCACTGTCATCTGTCGCACCTGGTACAAGCATTGTTCTTCTAACACAGGCGTTAATCCGAGCTTTAAATAAACGGGTTTATTGCGCATAAAATCCAACTACATCCTCCTTCCCCTGCCTCAAATACCGGGAACCCAGGCAAAGAATGCACACTGAAATGCATCTCTATGCTAAATGGCCTATGGGATGGAATTAAAGCATCGCCACGTGACAATACAGACCGCAGGCTTGGGTCTGATAACTAAACGGCTAATGCTGTTAGGGAGCAAATCTCTCTTTACTCTGAGAATCATATGAAACGCACACATACACAGCGTAGGAAAAATGGAGAGTGCTCGAATGTTACGCAGGTGGTTTATATACGTAATAACCGCTGTGATCAGGTGGTTAATAGATGTTCTGCTTTCCTTTCACGTTTAATCTATAACGCACCTTATAACTCAAAGCTAAATAAACAATTTATAGATTGGAATAGATTAAGGATAGCTCAGTGGGTATAGCGACGGGATATGGTCTGGACGGCCCGGCTTCGATTCCTGGGAATCTCCACAGCATCCAGACCGGCTCTGGTTTCTACTAAGCCTCTTATCCAATCGGTACCGGAAGATCTTTCCCCGGGAATAAAGCGGCAGAGACGTGAAGCTGACCACTCACTTCCATTTAGTGTCGAGGTAAAGAATGACGGAGCTCTGCCTTCACTCCCCCATACGTCTTCATAGCTTAGTGTTAAATTAATTAAACAGGGGGACTGTATCTTACTACTTTTTCTTAGTTAGAGAAAAATATTAAAAATTAAAAATGACAGTTGACTATATGCTTTACTTCGGAAAGCAGGGCACTGATTAGTAACAAGGGGAGGAAGCTCAAAGCCTGTGCTTCGGTTACCCCACAGGGGCTCTTGGACGAAGTGCGAAACTGAGATAAAATTTGGACAGTAAAATTAATTGAAAGGAGGCACAAATGAGGGAGGTAAAAGGATATAAATAAAAGTAAAAACTTTGAAATGCTTTTAAAAGTCTTTTCACTAATCCATCTGTGAACACAATCAGCATCTCCATTTTATATAGCGGGTCTGCTGGCTTTCCCTTCGCTTTCTTCTGTTCCAGAAAGAATTACAAGAACGATTTAAAGTTCAAAATGATGTACAGAGTAGCCATAAAGTCCCTATGAACTTACTGTTCACAGAAATAATAGCATTTTTTTTGTGAGACGCAGCAAATTGTACAAGAACGTGTGATATCACTTCGAATCTAAGAAACGTATTACAAAAGGATTCGAAAGAATTCATATCATGAATAGTTAAACAGTTCCTTCTAGTGTGACTGGTGACTTCATATACCTGCACCTACCTATGAGTTAAGTTTTGATTTTCACAGTAACAAAACTAGATAAGAACACATGGACGTCCTCTATACAACACAGCAGTACTGCAGAACAAATAAATCCTTACTTTTGCTTCAGCCATATTCGAGGCTCTCGTATTCCTGTCCTTCTTTCTAGAACAGGAACAGTGAAAACGTTGGAGTTACTGTCCGCTTGTTAGACAATGACTTTTAGGGTAAATGTACTGTTTTATGGCGTCTCCTAATTTGTTGCATGACGCTTAAGAATTCTCAACGAACCTGAGTGTTTCAAAGTTAGTTTTATCAATCCTTCATAAACGGCTCCGTACAATGCGAGGACTCGTATACACACTTACATCACAATGTACACTATGTCCTTTGTATGGACTTCATACGCATGGAACTTGCGACTGATAACCTCAAAATTTCGCCCCACTGTCATATTCTAATCACCATACAAAACATGTTTTCCCCCGTGCAGAAATTTTATGCACCTTTATGATTCGTCACCGCACAAAATGTAATGTTCCTGATAGGAATTGCTGTTTAATTATTGCAGTCAAGGAGAAGGCTATGTATGTATGTATAAGCGGTGGGCCATAAAAACCGGCCTTCGCACCCCGACTTTCAATGATCTATTGTGTTTTCCTTTTGATTAACCTCTCATTAATCCTACACTTAGGATAAAATGTAGGACCCTACTTGTGGAGGTGTTATAACGGTCACTTTGTTCCGTGAAAAACTGGCTCAGGTGACAAAATCTTAGGTAAGCTATGGCCTCACAATAACGTAGGATATGTGTGGCTGATTCAACCTCTTCTAGACATCTTAAACAAGTGGGATCATTTGTCAATCCCAGTTTGAAAAGGTGTCCTTTAAGGTGACAGTGACTTCGAGAGTATATGAAGATATCTCACTACCGTAATGTTGGCAAGACTGACGCTATGGAACTAGAATTTATGTAGGTTGACAACCTCCAGTGATATGACGTCAAAATGTTTCATGAAAATTCATCAGTTCATTCTAAATTTCTAAGTGTAACGAACGGATATGATGATGTCATGACAGTGTAGTTCCTGCAGGTCAGATGCGAAGGAGAATCATAAGGAGAAAACTCGGATCGTCAGAAGGATAAACCTGAGACTGAGGCGTGTCCTGGAAGGTTGCGGATATAGCAAATATTAGGGTAGAAAAAGTCTTGGAATATCGAGTGAGTGAATGCGAGGGGGTAGAATCCAGAATCAGCCAAGCGTGGAATCCCCCAGCCCGGCTCTTCTACCGAATACTGCAAACCCAACTAATCCATTAGCGGTATTCATTCAGGCGAAAGTAGAAGACCAGACAAAGATGGCAGAAATCCCTAAAAATGTATATATGATAAAAGGAGACAGAAACATTAGATACTGTGCCACTGCTGTAGGAACTAAACCAAACGGAAAATTCGATCACGAAAAATGGAGAGAGAAATAAATCAGTGAAAGCGGAGAAGAGAGGGAAAGTTCCATGGCTGTCGGCCCCTTGAGCAGCTGTTGCTTGCTCCACTTTGCGCACGGCTGATGCTAATTTGTGCATCAATCATAACGGAGTCAAGAGATTCTCAAGGCGGGACTGGAGGGGACAACTGGCTGATGGAGGTTGCATTCAAGAACGAAACAGTGAATTCTGTCTCCGGGCAGGATCCTTCTTAACGTGATCTCTTTCGGAAGTTCTCACTTCGCAGTAAACCACAGCGCTATCTCATAGATGTTCTGGCGACGTTCGGACACTGACAAGCGTCTTGAGTTTACTCAGACACAAAGTTTCGGAAACCGGATGTTTCCCTTACCCGGATATAAGGAAGAAACAGTATCAACACAGACGTGATACTGCCTTTCACTACTGAACTCAAATGAGTAAGAACCTCCTCCCCTTACACCTGATGACAGAAATGGATCCAGTTTCTGAAGCGTTTCAAAAACTCAGGACGATAGAAAATATTGAAAAAAATGATGAAGTTTATCAAACACAGTTTCAAATATATCGCAAAGGTGTGGAATCGAAATGTGTTGCCTCTCTGGGACAGTTCTTAAAATTGCGTAACTGATCCTGACTGAGGCCGCTAAATGGGCTACGAGTGTCCAGCCGGCAATGCAGAGGACTAAGTATCGGGAGAACAATAAAGGAAGCCGAAGTCTTTGTTGACTTGACAACAGACATAAGCAGGTTGTCAGGCTGTCTACAGAAATTATATCTCATACTAATGACGTTTATTATGCGCCATAGCTCAAGCGGTTAGTCGCTGGCTTCCCACCACGGAGGCCCGGGTTCGATCCCGGGGCTGGTCAAGTGGGATTTGTGGTGGACAAAGTGGCGCTGGGGCAGGTTTTCTCCGAGTACTTCGGTATCTCCTGCCAAGCTTCATTCCATCAATTGCTCCACAATCACCCTCACCTATCATCTGGGGCTGGTACAATAGGCCAGAAGTGACCGCAGTACAAGGGACTTAGTTCCACCCCACTAAAAGTAAAGTAAAGCTGTAACAGGCCGTGAAGGCCCATAGCGTTGTGTGACGTTAAGGGTCCCACATTATCTAGACAATCGGCTCAAAGATGGCGGTAAGGTTGTCAGCCTTACGCACCGGCCGCTCTTTATTCTCCAGAAAATTATTTATTTAATTCCTGGTACTCATTTCTGTTAGAGGCTGAGTGAACCCCAGGGCCATAGTGCGGCTGGAAGGATTATGTTAACTGAAAACAATCCAATGACCTCATCGGCATTTGAACCAGTGACCTTCCGACTACGCTACCGCGTGCCCCCAGTCCCATCCCACTAACAATAAAAAAATGACGTTTATTATATTAATTATAACTACTGACTTGTATTGTAACTTGTACGACCTATTTATACAGAGATATAAATGGAAATAATCTGAACACTATAAGACGTGAAACCAGCAGGCATTTCAGGAACAAAAAGAGGGAATATCTGAAAGACCAAACTGATGAGCTTGCAATGAACAGTAAGAACAAGAACATTAGAGACCTGTATAGAGGAATAAAAGACTTTAAGAGGGGTTACCAGCCTAGAAGTAACTTAGTGAAGGATGATAATGGTGATCTGCTTGCAGATTCCCATAACATTTTGAATTGGTGGAAGAACTACTTCTCTCAGTTATTGAATGTACATAGGGTCAGTGATGTTAGGCAGACAGAAATCCATACAGCTGAGCCGTTAGTACCTGGTCCTAGCCCTTTTGATGTTGAAAGTGTTATTGCAAAATTGAAAAGGTATTAATCGCCAGGTAGTGATCAAATTCCGGCAGAACTTTTTCAAGCAGGAGGTTGTAAGCTTCGCGTCCAGGCTTATACCGACGGGAAAACGGCCCCAGTTACTTCGAATAGCAGACGGCTCTGTGGTAAAGGGCCAGCGAAGAAATGAAACAACCGGTCCTTGTCTGGAATGGAACTCCAGTCCACCAATACACAGTCACTTTACTGACAATGAGCTGTCAAGTTTTCCTTGTCAAGACTATGAACATTTCAAAATCTTTATCTGGATAAATGGTAGGAAGATATGACCTCGCAAATAATTAAATAATTTGTCTTCTCCTATCGAGATTCTAACCAACGGTCTGAGCAGTTGAAGGTCATGTAACCATTAGAATCGGTATCAGACATAGTCCGACTAAGTACAGTTACAGATCTGTGACGTACCCTACTTTGTAGGTATCCTGTAGCAACAAGGGGAGGCGAAATCATGCAGCTTCCCAAAGAGAGCGGCCTCCTCTCAACACATCCGGACTTGTTGCGCTTCCTATACAAGAGGTCCCCCCTCGCGGGAGAAACCGCTTTGCCCTCTGGTTTACCGAGATGACACTAGTTCATTAACTAGCTTCTTGAGAAGGTGACACTCGCTCAGGAAATTACCTGCCTTTTGTGGAACCCACAGTTTCACTGCCTGCTCTTAGCGACAGAAGCGCTAGTGGTGGTTCTGACAGTAGCAGCACTTTATATTGTCGGCCACAGTGACTTAGAGGTCTAAGTCATGAATGTTCCTCGCTTGCTCAAACACTGGGATCATGGATTCGAATCCCACTTGAGGCATGGATGTTTGTGCGCTTTTATTCTTTGTTTGTGCTGTCCTGTGTGCGCACGTAGAGGCCTTACGGCGGGCTGATCTCCCTTCCAAGGAGTCATACCGTTTGTGTAAAAGTTTAAGTAACTGAAAAGCGGCCGAAGTTCAATAAAGGGCTGTAGAGCCATACATAAGTAGTATTATTTTATTATTATTAATAGTATTAAGTTAAAATAAAGAAGTAGAATCTAAAGGGTTCTGACGATGATGGATGACACACAGTTTCCGAAATGTCGTGTCCTCTAATACCTAGAGTGTCCTCTATTACCTAGAACTCCGGATGATGAAAAACGTCCAAAAAGCCAGTAATTTTGTAAATTTAAGAAATTAAGAAAAACGTATTTCTCAGTGTCGTTGGAAGTATTCTGCGGCCTGAAAGCGATGTATGCAAACTGCTATAAACTATAGCAGTTTGCATATGCTATAGTCGATAAACTAAACTAAACTCCGTGGCTTTAGTCCTCAAACGAACTATACCGACCGAGCGACCGCCGTTTGTCGGCGAAATTAGTGCCAACTTTAGGGGATAGAGGTTGTTGCGTGGTCAGCTCGACGAATCCCCACGGCCGTTTATTTCATTTTTCTAGACCGGAGCCTCTATTTCCTTGAAAGAGCTCCTCAGTTATCCTCACGAGGCTGAATGGACCCCGTTCTAGACCCATTACTTCTCAGAAAATCTGGTAGCGCCGGGAATCGAACCCGGACCTCTGGATCTGTAGCCAGGAACTCTGACCACTAGACCACAGAGGAGGTCGATAAGCCATTATTAAATAAGCAGGAGAAAGTATGTAGTCTACTGACGTTTATGTTTTGCATAATATTTCAGAAGTTAGATTTTATTCATGTAGGATTTGGGGTTCTCACAGTGGTCGTTATGAAAAATTCCATCTTCAGGGATGTAAGGATATTTGCTTTCGCGCCGGTTTTTGCTCGGCTATTTCGACTCTGGGAATGGAGACAGTATGTTCCTCCGAAACGTCGCTGGACTTCCCATGGACTACAAGGCATAATATCTCAGAAGACAGTACTATTCATAACGACTGATATGAGAACCTTAGACCCTACATATAGCTTCTTTGATTTTCTAAAATTTTCGCATATATTCAGATCCACAGTTCTAATTTGATGCTCATAACTTGAAGAAACGGACATTACGATTATGATCTTCTGGGACGTGACGCCATGGAGTCTGGTATACATTGGGGACAGCCGTTTCGGATGAATTGAAGCAGCAAGTGCCTCGAAAATTAGATACTTATCTACCAAATACATGGGTGTCAATTCTTATGCGAAAGTACGAGTAGTCTTCACACTTACGAGCCCAGAATTCGTCTAAATAGTATTTAAAAATCCAGCTTCTGCCTCACAGTAAACATGACGACTGTTAATTAGAGAAACGAGCTGGACATAGGAAAATAATCGCTGTTTATTCCGAGAACATACGAAGCACGTGGACACACTGTGTGGGTAAGATGCAAAGTCTTTTAATGTTGAAGCAGGTGCTGCAGAACAATAATAACTGTGCTCGGTTGAAAAGTTAATGTGCTAAACTAAGAAGAGAGATGCATTGGCATACCGCACATCCGAACGCAGCCCTGCCTTCTATTGTCGCCTAATGTCCCTACAACATGAAAGACGATATCCGATTCGTTCCACGTTTTTCCACAACATCCCTTAGTATAAGAGCCATGATTCCTTCTACCACCGTCAATACATTTGTCATCTTCCGGCCTACACGTGCTTAAGCACTGTCGGCTGTACAGGGTGTTTAAGAACTTGTTGAACAAACGCGTTGAAGAATGCCATTTTCTGGGGTGTGGCGCGTTTAGATCTTGTCTGAATCGACGTTTCTGAAGAACTTATCGCCTCCATTTTCAGGTAGAAAAATCCGCGAGCGAGGAACCGACGTAAGGTTCACGCTGGTTCCTCGCTCTAGGATTTTTCTGCCCTGAGGATGGAGGCGATTTCACTTTGGTTCTAGCCTCGGATTTTTATACACTGAAGATGGAGGTGATACGTCCTTCCGAAATGTCAGTTTAAACAAGATCTACACTGCTCCAGATCCCAGAAGACGGTATTCTTCATAGTCACAGCCGTGATAACCTCAGATCTTACCTACACATTGTAGTTCACACAGAGAAGTGAGCCGTTTTTACTCATGCAGATGGCACCATATTGTAGCGGTGTAGAGTCAGTGAATGACAGTTTGAAACTTATCTACATCGTGCACAACAGCACGCCTTAAATATATCATTTGTGGGATGAAGAGTAAACTCGCCACTTACGGTTTCCCACCAGAACTCGCTCGATTTGTGCAGCCATAGTGTTATTACAGTTGTAACCTCTTTATGAAAGGGCTTCGAGTGACCTCGTGAGTTGGATAGGGGGATGGAAGTCAAAGCGAAGCTTCAATAACATATTTTGTGAATTGCCGGTTTCTAAATATTTTCTAGTCTGACATATTTTAATGTGCTATCTTACGGTCATCGCAGAGCAACGGCCACAATAGGAAGGTAACAGCCTACAGTGAGTCTCCACGGTTACGACGAATACACGGAGAGTATGGAACTCTAATGTCATGTGTGGCATATACCTTAATTATTAAAAATATTTTTGGAAGGGATATCGCCAGCCCTGTCTTCCAGTAATGTAACAGTCTTAGCAAGTTGGTCAAGGGCCCATATTATGACCACACGGTCTCATAATATGGACCACTTAATAATGTTTTCCTTGCAACATTACTTTAATAAGTTATGTTACTAAGTTGTATTCTGTTAAATAAAAAAACAGACCTTTCACTTATATGATTTAATGGGCTTCGTCCTGTCACATGTCAAACATATGGCTGTTTTAAAAAAAGGGGCCCAGATTTGGCTAGTTGACTCTACTGTATTACTGCGCCAGGGAAGAATTAACAATTTTAACCCTGGGTTGTAACATCATGTAATTTGGCAGAAGTACACCGACGTTTCGGGGAACATATCTCGTCCATCTTTATGGTGGAAGAGTGTGCCAAGCAACAAACCAGCAACAGGCAGGTGGCAATTAAAGAGTTCTATTAATTTTTCAAAACTTCATAAAATCATCATCATCAGTAATCTGTCATACGACAGGTCCACAGTCTCTGCTGAAACAATTCCTCCACTTAATGCAATCTAGAGCTTTCTCCTTCAAATGACAGTATCCTCTTCTGTCCCCAAGGTCATCCAGCATCTTCTTACGTCTTCTTCCTCGTCTTCTTGTCACTTCTATCCGCCCCTCTATCTTTCCTTCAATAACTTCTTTTAGAAGGCAGTTTCTGCGTAAAACATGACCAATCCAATTAGCCTTCCGTTTTCTTATTTCGTGTAGGATATTCCTCTGATCACTGACTCTAATTAACACTTCATTTCTCACATAATCGGTCCAACTGATTTCATAAAATATGGGGAGAAAAACTGCATACAGAAATTATATTGGAAAGCCTCCACTTTGAAGAGTGTGTGCAGCTGGGAGAATAGGCTGTGAGGATGAGAACCGGATCAGAAACGCGTGTAGTGACGGGCTTTGGGTTCTGCAACCAGAGTTATTTAATTAGTAAAATAGACCTTAAGGAAATGAGCTGCCGGGAATGGATGTGGATAGAACTGGCCGAGGATCGGTGCTGAACCCTCGGTTTCAGTTATCACAGAGTTGGTTAATTATTAGGAAGTATCTTAGATTGATGAAACTGGGTCGAAATCGTGTCCAGTCAAGGGTTTTGTTGTTAGGGGTGTTCAACCCTCAGGTTCTGTTACCAGAGAGTTAGCTAATTAGTAAATTATGTCTTAGGGAAATGGATTCTGAGGGCGGAAGTCAGATTTTAGTGGCTCAGGATGTTCTCTATTGGCGGATTTGGATATCAGTGATTTGGGTCTTAATTCCAGATAATTGAATTGTTTGGAAACTTCCCTGCGTGTGTCCTACAACGGGACACTCCCGCATAACATTTTCTCTTATGGATAGATCCCTTCGATGCCAGAGATTTAGTTAATGGTTAAAACGGATCTTAGGGAAACAGTATGAAAGGATGTTAGATGAATGAGACTGGCTCACGTTCTTGTACATTGGCGGACTGTAGTAATGGCAGGGTGCTCTGTTTGGGTTTTAATATCAGACGGTTTTCTTATTATTTTCATTTCCTTAGGACAGCCTCTGTGGTTTAGTGGTCAGTGTTCCTGGTTATAGATCCAAAGGTCCGGGTTCGATTCCAGGAGCTACCAGATTTTCTGAGAAGAAGTGGGTCTGGAACGGTGTCCACTCTGCCTCGTGAGAATAATTCAGGAGCTATTTCAAGGAAATCGCTGCTTCGGCCTAGAAAACGGAAATCAACGGCCGTGGGGATCCGTTGCGCTGACCACGTGCCACCGTCTATCCGCAAAAGTTGGCACTAACTTCGCCGACAAGCGGCTGTCGCTCGGTCGGTATAGTTGCTTGCGGACTACAGGTCACGGAGTCTTTTTATTTCCCTAGACATAAAATTGTCCTTGCCATAAACTGGAATCTTTCAAGAATTTTTCATCACATACAATATCAACAGTTAAGGTAAGATACTCTCGTCTTCAAATGTAAACGTTTTCATTTTACTTTTCGAGAAACACCGAAATACTAGTAACTGTAATATTTATTCCGTTGACTGAATCGAAATATGACAGACAGTGAAATACACTCATCTTCTTCATAATGTTTGGAACCATGAACACATCTTCCTTGTACACTGAACAGGCGACAGGTCACGCCCGTGTAATGAAATTCCAAGCGCTGTTGTGTTCCAGTCATAACACAACGACACAGAGAACTGTGAGGGCCCATAACACGGGACGTGCCGAGCAATATATGGCTCAGGAAGTTGAGATTTTCATGCCATTGTCTTCTAACGCTGGTGGCATGACGCGTCAGCTTATCTGACACGCACTGGAAGGTCCTTGGCTTGAATTCTAAGTGTGTCAGCGACGCATTGACGTAAGTGAAGTAATTTACATGGCTAGGCACATTCAAGACAATATAAATTATTTATGTATTTGTAATGTATTTAAAGACTCAAAATTATGTAGCATCGAATGAATGGATGGTGAATTATGATTCGGAAAGGGCGTTGGAGGAAGCCGTCTTGACACCACTTGGGATATGTTCCAGTTTTCTTGGAGGTACTGAAAGATATCACGAAATTCTCAATCAGGATAGTAGAGGTCATGACCGAGAATCAAACTGAGTCCTCCAAAATGCAAGTCCGAATGGATACCTCTTGAAATGCTTGAATTATCGCTGAAATCCTTATCTTGGTGTGAACATAGTGTACAACTGGAAGACCGAGAAATAGATTCCAGATAATATTAGGATAGATAAGGAAACAGAATGCAATGGTGGACGGTGAATGGGAGTGACGCATGATGAATTGCGGCAGCTGACTGCACGTCGCTCCGGCCGGCTCGGTAGCGAACCAGCTTCAGAAGTCCGGTGTGCACGTCCGGATCCGGTTCTCATCGACGGTTTCCGTTGCTTTCCGCTGTCACTCCAGGCAAATGCCGGATTAGTAGCTCATATTGTACTACGATCGCTTCCTTACAAGTCCCTTCCAATTCATTCCTGAAAGAGTATACTACCATTCGACGCTGTATAATTTGAGACACCGATAGTGTCTTGTCCTTGAATATCAAGAGAAGCGAAAATAATCACTTTGTAAGATTTGAGCAGACTGCTTTTGCCGGTTCTCACGGTCTCTTCGCTTGCGGATTTCTTATATTTTTCCTTCTACCCTGAAGATGGAGGCGATACGTTCCTCCGAAACGTCGGTTAACACCACATATACACGGTGCCAAATACCAGAAGACTGCTTTCTTAATAATCACTTTGTTTTAAAGCATATGGATTGATAGAAGTTCAGCTAGCTGATTATTTGGTTATTTTGATATTTAATTAATTGGTTAGTTTCCTAGTTGATAGGTTGATTTATTTAGTGCCTAGCCAGACGGTCAGTTCTTTTTTTAGTCAAGTCAGTTAGGTTTTTATTTCAGGCTTCGCTTTTCTGTGACGGAATCACGTTCTGTTTAGTAGATTAGCTGTGAAGGTTGCGAAATAATAACTTTTACCCCGGGCATGAAGCCAGTAATTTCCTCTTATACTTTCGTACCTGTTAATCAGTCTACACGGCATCACATCCAAGAAGACTGTAATGTTCATATTCAGAATTGTTTTCTTTAATTTGTATAATGTCTGGTATTCTAGAAACTGTAAAACGAAACATTTTGAAAAATGAATCTGTTTCCGTCCTCAGGTGACGGGGAGACACTTACTCTATTGGGTCCCTTAGAAAGAGCTAACCTCAATCACTGGGTCAGGTTACGTTACATTACGTTAAGTTAGATTAGTGATAGCGGCCTCCGTAGTCTAGAGGTAACGTTCCCACCTCATGACTCGTGGTACGCGGGTTCAAATACCCGGCGGAGGTCGTCGAATTTTTAAGGGCGCAAAAATTCAGGGAACAAGTCCTCCGGGAGGGACTTTAAGCTGTGTGTCCCGTGTCGTAACTTTACGGCACGTAAAAGAACCTCATATCCCCAAAGGGGATCACTGAGCCAAATTCCAGGACGTTTCCCGCCCAACAATAGTCTCCAAGGCCTCTGATAGATGGGGGAAGCATTATAGACACCGCTAAGCAAGTGGCCGAACTCGCTTGCTCGGCGGGACTGATGGTACGCACCATTTATCGGTAGGGTAAAAAGACTGGTAGAATATCATAGAGGGAAGCACAATAGATCAAACTGGTCGCGGTGCATGGGGAAACCCACCCTCTCTAAATAACTTAACTAACTAACTAGATTAGTGATTGAAGTTAGCTATTTCTGAAGGGCCCAAATGAGTATGCGTCTCTCTCTCATCTGAGGACGGAAACAGACATAGTTTCCGAACTGCTGTGGTCTCTAATTTACAGAATATTGGACGATGGGCAAAGTCCAAAGAACCCAATTGTTCTTAGTATTATACACTTTTTTTTTTTGCTAGTGGAGTGGGACTAAGTACCTGTTCTGCGGCCACTTCTGGCCTATTGTACCATATTATTTACACCATAGTCAGAACCTTTCAGAATCTACTTGTAGTGTTCATACTTACCGCCGCAAGAAACTCAAACATCACTCACCGACTAAACATTAGGTAAATAATACACTACATCTCCGATACAAAATTAATTGTTAATTATAACAAAATTTAATACTATTACGTTCATATCATTTTCAGATTAACATTAATATTACTACATCTACATCACGAGCCTCCAAAACAGTTTATTATATATACACAAAATATAGAATACTCCAATTTGTCCGTGGGAACAAACAAAATCACAAAAACCAACGACTGACTCGATGATATAAAGCATCAATCGAAGAATTTTATTCTTGTTTTATACTATAACTTTTGTTTTATATAATCTAATTTATTGTATTCTTACGCCAAGTATTTTAATATAATTAATATTATTGTGTCCAATTTTAATAGTACTGCAGTCCAGTGGTGTATATTAGCCATGTATTTGCCTGATGATGGCTTTTAATAGCCGAAACATGTAGCAGAGCCAGACTAGGCACTGACCTTGATATAGTTGTGTTGTGTCGGTTGTAATAAAGAAATTGTATATCACTCACTTCGTTGGTTTGTTGTTCATCAGTGGGTCGCATCTTCTTCAGTAACTCCTTCTTTCGGCTACTTTGTTTCTTCCAGCCGTTACCGCTGCTGCACTTAAATTTTCAGGAAAGAACAAAAAATCCTGCAGTGAAACTTGTGTGTTACAGAAACCTCCTTTGTAAGCGCATGAAGTCTTTCAAAGTGATACACCCTCAAATTGAAAATCAATACTTGGGAACAAAGAAACAAATCATGAAACACAAATAAAGGAATCAGATAAATGTCGTGGATCACGGCTTCTTTGAAATATGTCTGTTTCATTCTTTTGTTTGCTGTCATGGATAATTCAGTCGCCAAGTTTCCAGGTAATCAGAACGCCATTGTTCAGTGAGACACATACAGGGTGTTTCACGACTTTAGGGCATAATTGCAGGAGGTGATTTCCTAGGTCTTTGTGATGGAAAAAAGTTCATATAAACATGTGTCCGATTTTGGACGGTTACGGAGTTATGACCGTTTTTTCATTCCCGTACACGCCCTCGTGTGAACCGCGTCTGTCATCTGGCAGGTCGCTAATTTTAGCCAGCTACAGACAGAGCGTTCTCGTTATCTCGACACTTGAGAGCTACCTAAGGCAGGGTGGGTTGGTATGTCCGGCGCTGTTCACAACCGAGCGGCAGCCTGTGTTACGGCCGGCCGTGGCATTTTCGAAAATCAGCTTTAGGCACCAATGAATTCAAATTAAAGGTAATTTCACGAAGTTAACTTTACATTCATACTTTAAATGTATCATGTATTATGCTGGTTTATTATTTTGTTCTGTTTGTTGTCAGTAATCGTTACCTTCTATTCTGAGTTTAAAACGGTCATAACTCCGTAACCGTCCAAAATTGGACACATGTTTATATGAACTTTTTTGATCACAAAGATATAGGAAATGATCTCCTGCAGTTATGCCCTAAAGTCGTGAAACACCCTGTATATATTTGCTGATTATGACGCCAAATACTTTCCGGCCTGCCAAGGGAATCTACAGTAAATTCAGTTACATCTTCTGTCTTCCCAAATATTTCCTACTTAAATCAGTACGAATCACTCCTCTGATAATAGCCCCCCCCCACAAGTTATCGGAAGGGCGAATCAAATCAGTTGTCAAAGTGTATATAAGTCAAGCGCTCGGGTGACTCACAAGATGGGTTTTTGAATTGGACGATTGGATTTATCTCACCTTATACATTCACAACTCGGGTTTACAGGCAACACAGCGCTATCGCTATTCTACACACTTACCAGTTCACCGCTACACATACACTACAGTTCTCAGTCTACACTAGCCGTATCCTAGCAACGGATTTATCACAGTCTCGCTGTCACTTCAACTTACAAATGAAACCTTCTTGTCACAGATTAACTGCTCTCTTACCATTTCTGCAGACGGTAATTCCGAAGACTCTACTCGAAAGTTTTCGACAACTGTTCTCTACTACCTCCAACTCTGCTTCTGCTTCTACTTCTGTCCTGCCGAACACTTCTTATAACCATTTTGCATGGACCCCACGGAAAACACAGCCTTATGTTGTCCAGAATGCGTTTTTGCTGGTCCGTTACCTAGCAATGGACGTCCTAATTTTCCGTCCGTTTGCTTCTGTGGCAATCTGTTTACCGACCCGTTGTCTAGCAATTGGTATACAAGTCACAACATGTTAAAACAGTCTCCTTCAAAGTTACTGGTGTAATCTTGGGGAATTTTAATAAAATATAACTTTCCCCTTGTTTCTGGTAAACCTACCAAACCTCGTTATACACCCTACTGAGTCGTATTAAAGTAAATAAGTCAGTTACTTGTTTACGTCGCTCATTTCAAGACGCCTTCAGTATCGAGAATACAAGGTCGGACGGTAGGACGAATCATTGAACTAAAATAATCTAGAAGGAAGCCAACGTGGCCTGAAGAAAGTACTACCCTGTTATTTGCTTGAAGGAACTGGGGAAGACCACGGTAAAAATCAATCAGGGTAGTCGCTGTTCCGGTCGATATTCGAAGCGATCACCTCCCGAATACGAATCCAAAGCTTTGCCGCTAAATTTTCCTGCTCGATGCAAGAAATAAACAGTGTCACAATTTAACCTACTTATGCGGAATTCCTTGATTGGCCGAAAGACTCTCAGGTTCTGTATAAAAAATTGTTCTATGGGGCGAGTGAGTGACTTAATTAGTTACTTACTGAAACATTCACTGACGCAGGAAAACTTATCTGCTGCAAACAGGAAGCAATAAACGGAACTTCTAATGTAAACAGAAGTAACATTACCATCATCCTGACAATTACCAGGCAGCACGGCAATGCAACATCTTCAGTGGCTTTTCTAAGCTTCCCTTCTCCTTACGCGTGTATGCTCTGTTCTCTTTTGTTGTTGTGTTGTTTTAAATTCGTTAGAAATAAATTAGTATAAATCCACAACGACTGTTCAATCACATTGTAATGATTAACTAACTCCATGGTTTTAGTCCGCAAGCGAACTATACCGACCGAGCGACCGCCGCTTGTCGGTGAAGTTAATGCCAACTTTAGCAGATAGATGGTGTCGCGTGGTCAGCGCTACGAATCCCCATGACCATTAATTTTGGTTTGCTACACCGTAGCCGCTATTTCCTTCAAGTAGCTCAGTGGACCCCGTTCCAAACCCACTACTTCTCAGAAAATCTGGTAGCGCCGGAAATAGAACCCGGACCTCTGGATCTGTAGCCAGGAACTGTGACCACTAGACCACAGAGGCGGATCATATTGTAATGGTGTACTGTTTTAAATAATATAATATATACAATAATATAATAATATAATATAAAATAATAATAAATAAATATAAATAATAATATCGCAAATGCACGCCACAGAGCCAGTCCTTTCAGGTAACTTCATTTTCCACCTAATATCAACGAGTGATTAGGCATTAGAGAATGAACAGATGAGTTTCCAGTGATCAAACTTTGTGTGCGTGTGGAGGGGAGGGGGAATACCGATAGCAGTGATTAACTTGTTCAAACAAAGTTCATTTGATAAAGCGGTGTAACTTTTGTAATTGATTCTTCACCCTCCTGCAGAGCAGCGCTGATGCTTCTACCATCAGCTGTCCTGTAGACCTGAAAATTGAAACTGAGGTCCAGACCCTATCAGACGAAACTCTGCACTTAATTAATGACCGGTGAAGCAACTTTTAATGAAGTTCTTAACATTTCAGTTTAAAACTTTAATAATTAAAAAAAAATGTACAAATAAAGAGGCCGGTCGCCACTCAGGTGTAGTTTTAAACACTCTCTAGTCATTTTGTTGTTGCTAGTTCAGTGACTATACGCATTAACCCTTTGAAGCCTTACGTTCAACTAAATACTGTACAGAAATTCAGTTCATGACGCATGGAGAGCGCAGGCCTACCCTTTCTACATTACAAAGGCAAATCTGTTAATGCTGCTTAGGGAAATAATTGCTGATTATTCCGAAAATCACACGAAACACTAATATAATTATCTGAGTAAGACTCATTTCTTACTCTTACAGCAAGTGGCACATACAATAACCTCCGTCCTTCATATGGGTAACTAGACAAGATATTTAGACCAAAAAGATACAACGAAGACAGCGCATTATGTCCTAACACTGAAAGGGAGTTGAGTGGGTGCGTTGTGAACACGGCATGGCGCGACCTCAGGTTGCGGATGGAGAAGACCACCTCCAGGTATGGAGGGTAGCTACGAATATACTGAATACTCAGTGGCGGAGAGCCGACAAGGGGTGATTCACAAGCTTGGGGGTTGGGCGTGGGACTATTAACCCCTCACCCTAAAAATAAACTTGTTAGGAAATGTCACAAAAGGTCTCGGACCTGGGCGGATTCTTTGAATAAACGACCTAAGCTAAGGAAAAATGGATATCAGATTTGGTACGTGGAATATAAGAAGTCTAAACAGGGCAGGTTCCCTCATGATAGTAAAAGGTAAGGTAACGTTTTCTCTGTACTTAAGTAATTAAGCATTAGTATAGAACCACATTTTTGACCTCAGCACTAGTTTGAGGTGAGTGGTTAGCTTAACGCCCCGGAAACTTTACCACGGCGGAAAAAGTCACCGGAACCCATTGGGCTGGTTGGACCCAAGAACCGGTGTGGATGACGTGGAGAAAATTCTTGACCCTACCAAGACTCGAACTTCAACCCCTTCGTCGTCACGCCCCTAGCCAGTAGCTACTAGTGTACCGACTGCGCTATTTCTGCTCCTTCCCTCATGACAATTGCAAAAGAAATATAAAAATATAAGTTAGAGTTACTGGGAGTACATGAGGTCAAACGGGACAGAGGTGGCACCAAACCAACAAGCTTATATATATTTTTCTATGGCAAGGGAATGAAAATCATGATTTAGGTACGGATTTCTTCGTACATAAGAGAATCGTATCAGCAGTTAAGAGGATGGAGTTCGTTAGTGATAGGATGTCGTACATAGTACGAGTACTAAGAGGTCGCTGGTGTGATATCATCGTTCCGAATGTTCACGCCCCAACAGAGGATAAAACTGAGGATATGAAGGAGGGGCGCTGAGAGAAAGAAGAACGCGTGTTCGATAAATTCCTAAATACCGCATGAAAATATTGTTAGAAGATTTCAATGACAAAGCAGGTAGGGAAGACGTTTCGAAATCGACAATTAGGAATGAGAGTTTACACGAAATTAATAATGATAATGGAGTAGCAAACTTTGCCACATCCAAAAACCTGATTATCAAAAGTACAACGTTCCTACATCGTAACATCCATAAATGTACTTGGACATCTCCTGTTAGAAAGACTCACCATCAAATTTACCATATTTTGAAAGACAGGTGACGGCATTCAAAGGTACTTGATGTTCGATCGTTCAGGAGAGCAGGGCCCGGATTTTGATGACATGTCATCTTTTTTTCCTTGTATCCTATGCGATGCTCTTAAATATATAAATCTCGTATATGAGGTGCTGGTTACAGAAATGTAAATTTTATAGGCAATTTTTTGTCATTTTTTTACATTTTTAGGTTTAAGGTCATTTTTGGTAAATTTTTGGACTTTTAAGGGTATTTCTTGTATTTTTTGGCCATTTTAGGGAATTTTTCTTCATATGTTTTCTGAAACGTGAATAACATGGAAGCGAAATGTTCTTTCTTTTCTCCTTTAGGTTATTTTTCTGGATTTTTTCGGTCATTTTATAAGTCATTTTTTTTAATATTTTCAGGTCATCAAAATCCAGACCCTGCATATTACATTTTAGGGTCATATTTTAGGTCATTTTTCTGGATTTTTTCGGTCACTTTTTAAATATTTTCAGGTCATCAAATCCGGGCCTTGCTAATCACTATCGAGTAGGGGCAAGAGATGTGGCCTTACTGCACTGTTTTAGAAGCAACTTCAGCTTCCAGACAGGGACATAACGCCTTATTTGGGGGCAAGGGGTTAATATGAAATCAGCTACGTGGGCCTTCTAAGCATGTAAGTTCGGTGCAGTGAAGTTTGTCTACTGCATCACAGCTCTTCTCAGCCCTAAGCATATTGTCCACTGACGCATCTCAATTGTAGCAGCTGTGAAATGGCAGCCTCAACCATATTTCAGGGGGGAGAACCAAATTGTAAAAGAGCATCAGTAGCAATACTTGTTTGCCAAGTTATGCTATTGTCTCGCCATATCCCCCACTGCTCCCCCATCATCATCAATAAAGGGAGGGGTTGAAGGGATTGAATAAACCATATGTAATATTGAACCTCCTCCCCCAATACTGGTCGAAAAAAATTGGGACGCTCCATTTACTGCCTCCGGCGATTTGTCGCTAGACTCAAACCCACTCAACATCTGGTTATTGTCGGAACTAAGAATGCTCAATCATCGCCACGTCCCCTAACCTCAGTAATGAAGGAATCAGAGTAGCGGAAGAATACACAGCCTGACCGCACATGCCGGCATGTATCACTGCGCACATAAAATTGCTTATGGGCCAAAATGTATGGCAGTCACTTTATAATAATTTAACTTTTGAAATTTAGCGACAGCGCAAGGAATTCGTAACAAAGCCGATCACTGTGGCCGCAAGAAACGCCTTCGCCCGAACGAACACTGGGATCGTGGGTTCGAATCATACAGAAGAGATAAGTCCCGAATTAAGAAGTCACACATAATTGGTTCTGGTACGAACATATTTATTAAACTCTTAGTATACCACTCGTATTATTTATAATTATACTAATACACTAATAATTTATTTTCTTCGATAGATGTTAAACATCCTAAGTATATGTTACTGTCTCGTCACCAAAATGCAGGGCGAAATCATGACACAAAGATAGGAAACAGATGGTTTGGAAATGTGGCACAGTTCAGATATTTGGGAACAACGATAACAGATCGAAACCTGATTCAGGAGGAAATTAAGAGGAGCTTGAACTCGGGTAATGCTTCCTACCATTCAGTCCAGAAGCTTTTGTCTTCTCGTCTGCTCTCCGAGAAACATAAAAATTATAATATACAAAACTATAATTTTGCCTGTGGTTCTGTATTGGTGTGAAACTTGCTCTCTGATATTAAGGGAGGAACATAGACTGAGGGTGTTTGAGAACAGGGTGTTGTAAAGAATATTTGGACCGAAGAGAGATGAAGTGACAGGAGGTTGGAGAGAACCGCGTATTGAGGAGCTTCACAACTTGTACTGTTCTCGAAGTATAATTAGAATGATCAAATCAAGGAGGATGAGGTTGGCAGGGCATGTAGCACGAATGAGGGAGAAGCTGAATGCATATAGGATATTGGTGGGAAAGCCAGAAGGAAAGAGGACAATAGGAAGACAAAGACGTAGGGGGGTGGACAATATTAAAATGGATCTTAGAGAGATAGGATGGGATGGTATGGATTGGATTGATCTGGCTCAGGATATGGACCAGTGGAGGGCTCTTGTGAACACGTTAATGAATCTTCGGATTCCATAAAATGCTGGTAAATTCTTGAGTAGCTGCAGAATTGGCGGCTCCTCCAGAAGGGCTCAGCTCCATGAGTAAGTAAGTAATGTTGAACATGAACATAAAGGCAGCCGCTGCACTGTCCATGGTGATCTCGCGAGAGCTGAGAAACAGCGTCGATCAACCGCCGCACGCGGCTGCCGCGCTTCGATGCTGGACACGAACACGGTAAAGAAACGAACGAGTTTGCCGCGTACGAACAGCTGCGCGCGGCAGCCGCGCGCAATCGGTACCCAGCCTTAGATCATGTGTTATACAATTTCTTATCCGTTATACTGTGCCATTTCTTGACTGCAGAGAAATTCATTATTTTGCAACACACGTTGCGCGAAATTGTGAAACAACGCAGTAAAGATAATGAGTTCCATTTGAGGTTATCAACTCTACGGGAATGCGACGTCATATAGTTTGGTGGAAACTTATAGACGTTTCAAAGAAACACAAAGCCTCCATCTTCATGGCAGAGGAAAAAGTTGAGCAAAATATTTATTCTGTTTACATTTATAGAACATATGTCATACAATAGGATAAACGTAAAGTATCACAGCGATTATCAAATAAATTTTCAGGTTAAGAGAAACTTCGTACCGCCTCTGTGGTCTAGTGGTCAGAGTTCCTGGCAACAGAACCAGAGGTCCTGGGTTCTATTCCCGGCGCTACCAGATTTTCTGAGAAGTAGTGGGTCTGGAATGGGGTCCACTTAGCCTCGTGGGGATAATTGAGCTATTTCAAGGAAATGGCGGCTCCGGTCTACAAAACCGAAAATGGTGGCTCTGGGGATTCGTTGCGCTGATCACGCGACACCCTCTATCCGCTAAATTTGACACTAACTTCGCCGACAAGCGGCGGTCACTCGGTCGGTATAGTTCGCTTGCGGACTGCAGGCCGCGGAGCTTGTTTTTCTGTAAAAGAAACTTCTTTGTGACCGGAATGTACGCGGTTCTAAACTCGGCCCTGAGCCTAACTACCCGAAGTGAAATTAACGTGTTTTTTTATTTCCTCCGAAGAACTGCCCGGGTAATACCTCAAAATACTTAACGGTCGTCTCTTCCTTTCCAATCAATTAACCACTAACGATACAACCACACGATGCTGCACAGTGCAAGTACATTAAATTTCTATTAAACAATATCGTAAAAAGCAAAATTGCTCTCAGATCTCTTTTCGGGAACCAACTAATTATGTTTCCTATATGCCTATTTCGACAGCCTTGTTGTTGGTTTGCAGCAGACAACTTCTCGAGTCTAGTCAAAAACATCGATAAGACATCTCACTGGGACCTAAATTAAAGCAGAATTGTAATTACACGTACGAAATGTCTTAAAGTTAAGGAACTTCACACTCTGCCCGTACTGGTGAAGGTATGCATTCTGCGGGGAGGAAATTCATTTTTAAATAATTCTTGGACGAACTTCATGCACGAAAAATTTAATGTTCCTTATATTTCGTTCAGTATAGCATATATTACTCCGTGACATATAGCCCGCAAGCGAACTATACCGACCGAGAGACGTCGTTTGTCGGTGAAGTTAGTGCCAACTTTTGCGGATAGAGGGTGTCGCGTGGTCAACGCAACGGATCCCCACAGCCGTTAATTTCGGTTTTCTAGACCGCAGTCCCTATTCCCTTGAAACAGCTCCTCAATTATCCTCACGAGGATGCGTGGAACACGTTTCAGACACACTACTTCTCAGAAAAAAATCTGGTAGCGCCGAGAATCGTACCCGGGATCTCTGGATCTGTAGCCAGGAACTCTGACCACTAGACCAAAGAGGCGGCCTATATTACATTGAAAATATTTCAAATTAAAATAATCAAATCTTATTAAGGACTCTATTTCTTATTAAGAGTGTGTTTGTACTGTAATATCTTTTTGATAAAATGTCCACAACTGCAAAAAGAGTTATGTATGCGAACCGTCGAGGGAAACCTCTTGATACACGGCGTGTAGATAGTACTCGTGTAATAAACATAGAATGTATCGCTGTGTAACAGATTCTGAGACCGTGAACTACGTTTCACACGGAAGGTATGACTTTTGTAATGATGATGTCGAAATTACGCGGCCAGTAACATCAAATGGTTTCTTGACAACTGAATAATTAGACGTGGCTTAGTGAAGAATTTGCATTACGCAGTTCATTTCGTTAGTTACACCGGCAGTTATTCACTTCAGTCAGTCAGGAATTACTCAGGCAGACAGAGGGCTGACACATGATGGATGGATGGATTAGCGGACGGATGGGCGGATGGACGGATGGATGGATGGATGGATTAATGAACGGTTGGATGGATGGATGGATGGATGGATTAGCGGACGGATGGATGGATGGATTAATGGACGGTTGGATGGACGGATGGATGGATGGATTAATGGACGGTTGGATGGATGGATGGATGGTTGGATGGATGGATGGATTAGCGGACGGATGGATGGATGGATTAATGGACGGTTGGATGGATGGATTACCGGACGGATGGATGGATGGTTGGGTACTAAGATGTAAGGTTGTATCTTTGTTTATTTAATTAAGAATCACGCCATTTAAAGGTATGATGGAGTGTCCGAAAACCTCCACCATTAATGTCCTCGGCACTAGGTGGAGGTTGGGGTCACTTCTGCGCCTGTTTCTTTAATCTAGGGAACGAGTCACTGGTATCCACTGTACAGGTGACTGGGTGGGCCCCAGAGCAAGTCTGGACGCTCTAGACACAACAAGATTCTCTTACCCTGTCCGTCCAAGTAGCAGCCCGTCGCTATACCGACTGAGCTATCCCGGCTCCGAACATGGATGCTTACTTACCCATGGAGCTGAGTCCTTCTTCAGGAGCCGCCAATTCTGCAGCTACTCAAGAATTTCTCAGCATTTTATGGTACCCGAAGGTTTATTACCACGTTCAAAAGAGCCCTCCACTGGTCCCTCTCCTCAGCCAGACCAATCCAATCCATACCACTCCATCCTATGTCTCAAAGATGAATTTTAATATTGTCCATCCACCTACGCCTTGGTCTCCCAGTGATCTCTTTCCTTCTGGCTTTCCCACCAATATCCTAAACGCATTCCTCGTCTCTCCCATTAGTGCTATATGCCATGTCCACCTTATCTTCCTTGACTTGATCATTCTAATTATACTTGGAGAAGAGTACAAGTTATGAAGCTCCTCATTATGCAGTTTCCTCCAACCTCCTGTCGCTTCATCTCTCTTCAGTCCAAATGTTCTCCTCAACATCCTGTTCTCAAACACCTCCGAACATGGATGCTTCTGTAGTTAATGGGATACTAAGGCAGTAAAGTAGTTAGTTGTACAGCTGGTTGGGTAGTTAGTTGTTAGTTAGGTCGACGGCCGGTAGATGCATAGATGGAACAACGAACAGACAGACAGACAGACAGACAGACAGAGTGTTACTCAGTTACTTAGTTCCAGTTACGGCTGCGCTATAGCTCAAGCGACTAGTCGCTGGCTTCCCACCGCGGCGGCCTAGGTTCGATCCCGGGTCTGGTCAAGTGGAATTTGTGGTGGACAAAATGGCGCTGGGGCAGGTTTTCTCCGAGTACTTAGGTTTCCCCTGCCAATCTTCATTCCACCAATTGCTACACATTCACCCTCACCTATCATCTGGGGCTGGGACAATAGGCCAGAAGTGGCCGCAGTACAAGGGACTTAGTCCCACACCACTAGCAATAAAAAAATAGTTCCAGTTACTTACACAGATAGATGACCAATGAAATGATGGACAGACAGACACATTTATGGAGTTGAGTACTTGATTGGTTTGATGGTTAAGTTGATACTTAATATGTTACCTGTTTCGTTACGTGTACTGGATCATAAACGCAAATTGGCGCAAAAGTCAGTTATAATACTCAAAATACACTTTAGTAAGCGTCGTATTTCTTTTTGAGAAGGCGCAAAGTATGCTAGCGATAGACCTGCTCAGACCGAGCAGTTCCCGCTTAACAACCCCCACCCCTTCTCAGTGTCGCCCTGTTTAATTTCCAGTGTTTGTGGGTGACAGTACAATGATTCCGCGAGCAGTCCCAAGTTGACTCTGACGGTAAGTTAAGCGCAATCTAAACTTGTTGAACAAGTCAATTATTTGCTGTGTAGTCGTATTTGTGGAGCACTGCAGGAAATAAGCAATAAGGATTATTGGGTGGGTGGGAATGGAACACCTGCAGAACTTCCTGATGATACCATGAAACATTAGGGATGACTCCTGAACTAACAAACCGACGAACCACACCCCCTGTGTTCAAACAAACACGTAAACTTGTTGCACTGGCAGGTGACGAGACACGCCGTCATTCTACAAGCTAATTACAACTGTTACCCAGAACAGCAGAATGTTCACTCGCGAAATTTCCACCCTGGTGTTAACTTTTACTCTGTAATAGTAAATAAATGTTGACTTTATTTATTTGTAATTTATTTATTTAACGGGAGCGCCTCTGTGGTCCAGTGGTCAGAGTTCCTGGCTACAGGTCCAGAGGTCCGGGTTCGATTCGTGGCACTACCATATTTTCTGAGAAGTAGTGGGTCTGAAACGGGGTTCGCTCATCCTCGTGAGGATAATTGAGGAGCTGTTTCAACGAAATAGCTGCTCCGGTCTAGAAAACCGAGATTAACGGCCTTGGAGATTCGTTGCGCTGACCATGTGACACCCTCTATCAGCTAAAGTTGGCACTAACTTCACCGACAAGCGGCGGTCGCTCGATCGGTATAGTTCTCTTGTGGACTAAAAGCAGGGAGGTTTTTTTCAATTATTCTCTTCTTTCTGCTGTTTCTCGTCTTCTTCTTCCCCTTCCTTGACACTCACTCTGTTCTCTTCCGTTTTCTTATCCTTTCTCTCCTTTCATCTACTCCTAATCCTACTTGTTTTCTTCTTTGCCCTCGTAGATCAGGACATTCAACCCATTTCGGTTAACAATTTTTTCAAAATGCGCTTTAAGCCCTTTAAAATTAAACGGTGGGAAATATTAATAATGGTCTCTTTACCACAGTCGGTCAAGTTATTAGTGTTCCATTCGCGTGACACAGCTCCATGTCTGCCTGAAGACATGGAGTGACACATCACAACATATCAACTGTTCTGAAGGCAACTCTTCCTTTTGTCTTAGCTTTTAAATCGAAACCCTACACGAATTCTAACAAATAACATAAACCGGAAGGACTGACAGGGATGACACGATTCAATATTGAACTTATCTCGCGTTATCCTGGGACGTGCTGAGAAGTGGAACACGTGTGAAGAGGCCTCAGTACACATGCGGGCGTCATCTCATGTGAGATATTGACTTTTGTCATGTGTGAGGCCCGCAGGTGACGGGCTTCCCACAGCTGATTCTGTAATCCTTCCTGCGACTAGAGGGTCCTGTCTCAGTCACGCAGATTACAAGTGAAAACAATGCACGATCACTTGTCTCAGAACGTGTCAGGCCTACTTACTGCATAACAAGTCGTTCATCCATTTCTCAACCAGTGGGTCATAACCGCACGCTAGATGGGACGTCATGTGTCACAAATAACAACTTCGCTTAATACTGACTTCAAAATACAAACTCCGTGGCCTGTAGTCCGCAAGCTAACTATACTGGCCGAGCGACCGCCGCTTGTCGGCGAAGTTAGTGCTAACTTCTGCGGATAGAGGGTGCCACGTGGTCAGCGTAACGGACCTCCACTGCCGTTAATTTCGGTTTTCTAGACCGGAGCCGCTATTTCCTTAAAATAGCTCCTCAACTCTTCTCACGAGGCTGAGTGGAACCCGTTCCAGACCCACTACTTCTCAGAAAATCTGATAGCGCCGGGAATCGAACCCGGAACCTCTGGATCTGTAGCCAGGAACTCTGACCACTAGACCACAGAGGCGGTCGCTAAATACTGACCCAATACTAAAATGTGTATAATAGTAAATACATACTCCTTGAAAGAACAGAAGTTTGACGCTAAGGTTAGGCTACGGTATTTTAACAGAATGGTCGGTCAGACGCAAACTGAAAGACTGAGACTTTCAGGTGTAAATAATATTCAATAATTCAATTCCTACCTAGTAGAAGTCACTCTGCGTCTCAATTACAGAAAGGCGCTGGTTAAGGCTATTCAGAGAAATAGCTGGTTCGTTTATTCTGAGAATAATGTGAGACATAAATAGTACGTGGGAAAAATACAAAGTTCTTAAAATTAAAGTAAATAGCAAATAGAAAGCCGGTCACGGTAGCCTAGCAGGCACTGTCTTCTCTCGCTCGGAAGCCGGAATCGTTGGTTCGAATCCCACTCAGAGCATAGATGTTCAGAGAGTGTGTTTGTGTGCGTTTTTCTGTGTTTGTGTACAGGTAGAGGCCTTGAGACGAGCTGATCACCCGCCCAAGGAATCCTACCGATCGTCTAAGGTCTAGTAAACCGAAGTGAAAAGGAGATTTTCATGGAGGTAGGCCAAGATCCAAATTGGGGCTGTAGCGCCAAAGGAAAAAGAAACAAACAGGCCTATATATAGTTATCACTATGGTTTCCTTTATGGTCCGAAGGATAAGGCAATATGAGCCATAAAGCAGAATGCTGACGCCCTTAGCTGGATGTAGGCCTTCACGGTTAGAGAGGAAACAAATGTTAAGTTCACTGAGAGATTTTAGGCCGGTTATGCTATTAAACTGTCCCTGTGCTTAATTAAGCATCAGGCTAAGAAGAAGTACAGAAGGGTGGAAGTATAATTCGAGGATTAACCTCGGCAGTGGACGGAGAAGAAGAATGGTCACCTTGAAGCCCAGGCTGCTTTACCCTCTTAATTTTGGCCCCCGGGTAGGAGGCATGGTCGGTCCCAGTGTCGGTCTGAATGCAGTGGGGAAGAGACAAATCTCTGCCCCAGCCGGGAATCGAACCCAATTCTCCGGTCTTCCAGTCCACATCCTAGTTCCTATAGTGAGAGTTCTATCTTCTGGGATATAACATCGTGTTCAGTTGAAAGTGAAACGACGTTTCGGAGGAACACGGCGCCTCCATCATCGGGGTTGAAGAATAAACCAAGCAAGAAACCACAGTGAAAGCAGGTGGCAAGCTGGCGAAGAAGTCGGTATGTTCCTCCGAAACGTCGGTTCACTTTCAACGGACTGCATGGCGTTATATCCCAGAGGATATGACTTTTTATAACTACGCTGACAGAAATATATGAAGACCATGCGGAGAGAACAGGAAAAGAAGAGAAGCCAAGATAGCTCGGAATTACAGACGAATTGAAGAATATACTCGTAGTATAATCATATTTGCAGGGTTCTTTGCCAACATTTCTTGGATTTCTACCAAAATGAGCTGTTATTCAAACAATAATTATGAACAACTTGTTGCTGGTTGATCCTCTAATTCTAATTATTCTTTATTGGGAGGCCTTCGTTCTGTGGCACAATTAATTTCCTATCAAGTTAGTTTGTTTTTAATTTTCTTAACCTCTTTTATTTTTGTCTGTGGTTATAATCTATTGATTTTTATTATTTTCAGTCCTACTTGTGATTAATTTTTTTTTTTTTACTGTTCCTCTCCTTTTTGTGTGATTTATTCCCTGCTTAGCAGAAACTAATCGTACTCCTTTTGATTTTGCCGAGGGCGAATCTGAATTGATATCTGGCTTTAAGATTGTCTATTATAAATACAGGACGAATAGAAAGAGGAAGGGGAAAAGGTACAGAAATTATTTTGAGGCCGGTACAGGATATGAACTGTCTAATCCTTGAGGATAAGTACAAGCAGGATTATATATACCTTGTAGGGTTTGACACCGCTATCACGTCGAGACGTTTTATATTGAGTGCTACTTGGTTCCATAATTTGTACGTTACACATGTCAAAACATGATTTGATACTTATAGTCAAACCACAGTATGACCTTCGCGTCCCGATACACACGATTCTGCTGCTGGCGCATATGGAACACGGATATTTGTGAAGGGCTAGATTAAAACTCCTGTTCGAAATGATGTGGCGAGAAGTAACATTGCTATGACGACCGCACTGCGCGCTCATGGTTTGGGGCTGATTATTGTAGCGGTAAGGATCTAAACCTCTGTTCGGAGACAGGTTCGAAGCTCGACAAGGTCACCGACTACTCTGCGGAAAAGTACGCGGTTTTCCTCTTTCTACAATCAATGCCACCAGCATGACACCTCGAAAATGGACCCCTGCGCAGCACATATTATGATATTCCGATCTCATTAAAAATACAGGGCTATAACTTAAACAATTAAAACACTGTAGTTACATATCCTAGGAATTACTCAGTTATTCTGAAAGGATGCTAACATTTATTTTATCTTGACAAACAAAAACCAAACAAACTCCGTGATTTTAGTCCGCAAGCGAACTATACTGACCGAGCGACCGCCGATTGTCGGCGAAGTTAGTGCCAATTTTGGTAGAGAGAGAGTGTTACGTGGTCAGCGCAACGGATCCGCACGGCCGTTAATATCAGTTTTCTCGACCGGAGCCGCCATTTCCTTAAAATAGCTCCTCAATTATACTCATGAGGCTGAGTGGATCCCGTTCCAGACTCACTACTTCTCAGAAAATCTGGTAGCGCTGGGAATCGAGCCCGGAACTCTGGATCTGTAACCAGAAACTCTGACCAGTAGACCACAGAGGCGGTCCCATTTTGTCAAGACTGTCTACACATGTGCTCTAACACATCGGACATGACATATCTCGCCTGAAGTCCCTAGTCTGATCTATAAAAAACAAGTTCAAATGTTGAGTGTTGAATGTAATGCTTATTATGGATGAGACCTTGAACAAAGGTTCATAGAAACAAGCAATAATGCGCCTTATGAGAGTTGTCGGTTATGTTCCCTCACTCTGAGTGAAGAACACTGAAGAGGATGAAGGGTGTATATCGCTTTCAGCAATCTGTCCAAAATTTAAATACTAGTGTCTAAGTCTGAAGGTTCATGGCTACGGCCTCTTATTAAACCTACATATGCAATAAATACTGCCCATCGCTTTCGTTTGGTTAAGTAGAGATTATGTCTAATGGGTTCAGCTCAGCAGGTTCCATATTTCCAGCTCATGAAGGAAACTTTTTTTTTTATTATTACGTTTCTTTACAATCTACATCATTACAGAGTATTAAGTAAATATGTTGTAGGTGGTTAGCTTGCAAAGGAAACATCCAGTGATATCTTGAAGGAAACAAATCATTTTCCAAAGCATTTCTTTTCCGGTCTAGAAAACCGAGACTGCATGCCGTTGGGAACCGTTGCGCTGACCACGTGACACCATCTATCCGCTAAATTTGGCACTAACTTCGCCGACAAGCGGCGGTCGCTCGGTCGGTATAGTTCGCTTGCGGACTACAAGTCATAGAGTTTGTTTTGTGTTTCTTTTACGAAAAAATGAGACAATTAAAACTCTCCAATACACGCCTCAGTTTACAGACACTTCTGACTGTGTCTGAACAAGATCAAGTGAACCTGGTCCGCCATTCTGTTCTGACTGCTGGCTCGAACATTGCTTTCTGTTCCCGCCAGGCATCGGACTTTACTCTTCATCCTACTACTGAACCAGCTCTGGGAACGACGAACCTTCTGTGAATTGGTACTCAGGGGTGTAGTGGCCGGGGCGTGTGGCTCACTACTATCTTCATCTTGTACACGAGTTAAGAATGCTGTTTGTCCTCGACTTCCAAGACTTGCCTTCATAGGTTATGCTTAAAAACAGGGGAAATTATACCCTGTTATGTAAAAATTAATAAACGAATTTGGTTTAGATGCACTGGAAAATAAACAAAGCAAACTGCGTGGCCTGTAGTCCGCAAGCGAACTATACCGACTGAGCGACCGCCACTTGTCGGCGAAGTTGCGCTGGAAAACGTACATGTGAAGTGTACGTTCATGACTCCTGCTCATAGTCTACTTCAAGGACAAAATAAAAATACAAGAAATAATATACTGTTAGAATGTTTTAACACACTTCTAAATGAAAATAAATTAGAAAACAAATTGGTAATCGAATTGAACGTAGAAATGAAAATGATTTCAACTTGTAGGACTACAATGAAAAAATGGCGATAGATATCCACAGAGAACTAGATATATTTAAATCTAACAGGCAAATAAATAGAAGTAGGCGGTGAAAAATTGAATGACCACAGAGGACGTAACAGGCATTAATGCCTATACCTTCCGCCTCAATCAAATTTTGATTTTTTTTCTGTCGTTCCCAAATTTTTTAACTATGCCACATTTTCAAAGCGTCTGTTGGCTATTTTTATGTTATGATTCCGCCTGCATTTTGATGATGAGATAGCATATATAAAGTTGTTATAAAGTTGTTTTGTGTTTACTTCCAGATCAACCTCCTTCTAGCGTCAATTAAAGTTTCTGTGTTTTTCGTTATAGCATTGTCACGTATCCAGGTAACGCGACAAGAAATTAATGGGTTCCGGATTAGGCGAAGCTATTTTATCGGAAAGTCCTTCACAATTACAACTACAATCACTTAAATAGAGCGTCTCCCAGACGATGCGACCTGAATAGTCCGTCGTCTTAGGGTCCTTAGCTGAGCTGGTTTCCTCTGCACTCGGCTCTGCTCCGTTCGCCTCTGTTCTGTTCTACTCTCTGGTCTTGTCTGGTTTGGTCTCTTATATTCTACAGTCGGACGGTCTAGAAGGTGCTTTATTCAAGGGTTCCGTTTCACGTGTTCTAAGCACCGGTAGCTAGTCTATTCGTTGCCGCGGGAACAACACTAGTTATGGTTTTTCATTCGCGTGGTAACGACTGTTCTGTATTGAGTTATCGCGTGAACATGTTTCATTGTCACGCCGACGATAAAGAACCGTGAATATCGAGTCGTAGCCTAACAACGGACGTCCGCTGATGCTCAGATATTCTGATTTTTTAGGCGGCACATCACCGTACCTATTTTATCTCCCAACAGATTCACACCATCAGCATAGACGAGTAATTGATGTGCCCATTTAATTTCAGTCCAACCTGGTTTTCCTGGACCTTCATAATGGCATATTCTAAAGCAAAGTTGAAAAGCAATGACAAAAAGGCATCTCCCTGTTTAAGACCATTTTGGATAGGAAACTTATCAGAGAAATGTTCACCTATACGGACTTTACTATCGGTTTCGTTTAAACACAATTTAATCAGCCTAACTAGTTTCATGGGTGTCCAAAACTCTATCAGAATATTTTACAATACTTCCTTCTTAACTGAATTTTAGGCTTTCCTGAAATCTATGAATAGCTGATGTACTGCGTCATAGTACTCCCATTTTTTCTCCAATATCTGACGAATGCCAAATGTTGCCCGTGGTTCTGTATGGGTGTGAAACTTGGTCTCTGACATTAATGGAGGAAAATAGGCTGAGGGTGTTTGAGAACAGGGTGTTGAAAAGAATATTTGGACCGAAGAGAGATGAAGTGACAGGAGGTTGGAGAAAACTGCATAATGAGGAGCTTCATAACTTGTACGTACTCTTCTCCAAGTATAATTAGAATAACCAAATCAAGGAGGATGAGGTAGGCAGGGCATGTAGCACGAATGAGGGAGAAGCTGAATGCATATAGGATATTGGTGGGAAAGCCAGAAGGAAAGAGCCCACTGGAAAGACCAAGACGTACGTGGGTAGACAATATTAAAATGGATCTTTGAGAGACAGGATGGGATGGTATGGATTCGAATGATCTGGTTCAGGATAGGGACCAGTGGGGGGCTCTTGTGAACACGGAAATGAATCTTCGGGTTCCATAAAATGCTGTGAAATTCTTGAGTAGCTGCAGAATTGGCGACTTCTCCAGAAGGGCTCAGCTCAATGAGTAAGTAAGTAAATCTGACGAATACCTCACAAAAAGGAGCTATGTTATAAAGCTCTTACGTAATCGCGTAAATTGGCAAATACTTGAAAACAAAGGTGCTGACAGCTTGCATGTTGATTTCAGAAAAATATTAAGAGAAAATTTAGTAAATTGGGAAATAATAGAGATTTGCATTTCCATTGACCTGCCCTTGGTTTCGACCAGGGGATCTTCACAGAGATGAAATTTGTCGGTTTGTGTTTTATCTTGGTTATGCGTGTAATGTACCACTGTAGTTCCAAAGTCTGCGACTGACAAATCGCCGGTCATCTGAACGAATGAAGAGCTGAAGGATGCCCCCCCTGCTCATGATGTGCCCAATGGATACGACCATCAGTTCCATCTGTGACTCACTGATATATGACCTAATAACCACCGCCTGACAGCGCCAATAAACAGCCAGACAGAGACGGCTGATGTCCGAAAGAGCGCAGCACTGCGAACAGATATGGACAAAAGACGGTGTAAATAATATCCAGGCTCCGTTGCTGCTTCTAATCGTTATATCGCGTTCAAAGCATAGAAGTGAAGCCACACTTATTTCCGATATAATTCTGTTCTCATCAAACGGAGCGTAGCTAGGGACACAATATGTGGTATATAATATCCAAGCAAAGTGTTCTGCGTCTATTGGCGCAACCGTGTCCTGAATGTAGTACGCACTATTTTTCTTGTCTAATAGGTCCCCCAAAATGTATTGCGCACTATATCCGAGGAAATTAATTTCTGCTAATAATTTTTCCAGAAGCTAGAACTGAAAATGTTTTGTTCTGTTCCGCTTTACGAAGATACTGAAGTAACCCAGCCTTGAGAAGACAGAAGACTTGAAGGAAACAACACAGAATGACAGACTGATCTAGCAAAGCAAGAAACAGACTAACTCGATGGCTTGGGCATTACCTGAAAATTAATAGTCGCCCAGCTGTTTAAGAATTTCTTTTTGACAGGACCGTAAGGTTCCTGTGAATCCGTCACTCGATGGTGTCATGAGCCAGATGAATCAATTCCATTACTTGTCTAAAATCAACGTGACTCCCGATTTTTACTCCTCCTCAACAAAATATCCCGGGAAGGTAACACTGTCTAATGAATTAACTCTGAAAATATATTGGTATGTTTACGACGAAGAGAAGTAAAATTGACCTATGCCAGTCAAATGAAGTTGGGGCTCATATAATTCTCCTTATTTTCTTTACTGCTTCCAGCTGAATATACAATGTAATTCTAAATTATTGTCGGAGTTTCTGTGGACTATAATATTCAAATGAAAAAAGAATAAATAAATAAAACTGCTTATGGAATAAGGTAATGTATCTCAAAAATATCTACTTCGCATTCTGCAGAACTGATTCTATAAGTAGTAAAACATGGGGCACGCGGTAGCGTAGTGGTTAAGGCACTATGCTACAAGTCGGAAGGTCGCGGGTTCAAATACCGATGAGGTCTTTGGAGGTCACTCAGCCTCTAACAGAAATGAGTACCAGGAATTAAATAATTTTCCTGGGGAGTAAAGCGCGGCCGGCGCGTAAGGCTGACAACCCTACCGCCATCTTTGAGCCAATTGTCTAGATAATGTGGGACCCTTAACGTCTCACAACCCTATGGGCCTTCATGGCCTGTTACAGGGATAGCTTTAATTTTTTTAGTAGTAAAACATTTTGTTTGAAACTTTCATATTATTTCAACAGTTTACTTTATTTTTTCCGGTTTTAAAATCATAGGCCACGGAAACCCCGACAATAATTAGAATTACTCTGTATAACTGAAATCGGTAAACATCAGCATCTGTAGGTTTGAAGATTGGTGTTGAAATCCCAGTAGCTACAGGAATATTCATATTCACTGCCACTTTCAGAACAGCTCGGTGGCCCACTCAGCATCATATTAAATGATGAGTGGTCACAGGACTTAATGCTTTCGAAGTTGACAATTCGTCAGAGGGTTTAATACTTTCGGAGTTGACCATTCGTTAGAGGGCTTAATACTTTCGGAGTCGATCGGTCGTCAGAGGACTTAAAGGTTTCGAAGTTGACCATTCGTCAGAGAGCTTAATACTTTCAGAGTTGATCAGTCGTCAGAGGACTTAATGCTTTCGAAGTTGACCATTCGTCAGAGGGCTTAATACTTTCGGAGTTCATTAGTCGTCAGGGGACTTAATGCTTGCTTTCGGAGTTGATCGGTCGTCAGAGGACTTAATGCTTTCAGAGTTGACCATTCGTCAGAGGGTTTCATACTTTCGGAGTTGATCAGTCGTCAGAGGACTTAATGCTTTCGGAGTTGATCAGTCGTCAGAGGACTTAATACTTTCGGAGTTGACCATTCGTCAGAGGGCTTAATACTTTCGGAGTTGACCATCCGTCAGAGGGCTTAATACTTTCGGAGTTGATCAGTCGTCAGAGGACTTAATGCTTTAGGAGTTGATCAGTCGTCAGAGGACTTAGAGCTTTCAAAGTACGATACTGATGACTCACATCTGGTGCTTAGTTTTACAAAGGGCGAATTATGTACCGCCACGACCCCCATGTGCTTTCACTGCATGATACTATGGCCTAAGGGAAATTTTACTTGCTTTCAACAAAAGAGAACTCTACAAGACCTCTAAAAATATAACTGTTCAAACGAGGTTTACTGCCTTTTGACTCGCTTATGAATCCAGTTATTTCTCACTCGTGCCTCAAAGCTGAGCAAACTGGAATCAAAATGTAGTACTCAGTTCACAAGGACATCAGAGCTGCTGTAAGCCAGTGCCTCACAGTGCAACATAAAGGGGTTGGCAGGCGACGCGCTACCCACTGTGTAAATCTGACTTCTATATTAATGTGCTTAGTGCCACATTCTCTCGGAGAAAATTAGTTGAACTAATATAAAAGACAGCTTTTGTAAATACCAAAAGCATATTTTATGTTAACTACAATGGGATGCGGGGGGAGAAATTAAAGGACAACAACAAAAAAAAAATGAAAGGAAAGAGCCGGAAACTTGATGGTCATATGCATTAATGTTAAGTAAATTTACATTTTCAAATGTAAAGGGGCGGTGTTAGTAATGTGATCACCCTTATCCTTCCATAACACGTATGTTTTAATATTCTGAAAACATTGTTTTGCGACAGAGTTTACTGGCAGTCTTTGAAACAAAAACGTTTTCAAGAGAATGAAATTTCTATAAGAGCAAATATACTGTGTGTACAGCTTTCTTGTGTACATTGGTACCCTGATAGAGGCAGCATGTTCATCCGAAACATTCATAGCAATCTACCAGACTATGCCATATCATAGCCCAGAACCAAAATTTATATTATTACTGTACCGAAAGTTTCAAAACTCATAAGATTGTAGGGTGTGATTCCATATAGGCCCAGGCCAAGGTTCACATATATTTCAACATATTCCTAGCGATTTTTCATACCCAACTTAATAGAGATACGACTGTACAGTTGACAGATGCAATAAACACTGAACACGCCATGCTGAACACGGATTACAGGCGATACACTTTATCAGTGATGCTGCTGTTTAGTTCTAAAAATATTGCTGCATAGATAGGGTATAGATATACGTTGTCATGTAAGCGGGGTTCCGTGACTAATAATAACGGCTTCTGGATGGGAAGATTGGATTTATTGGCCCTTCTATTACAATTAAAATCAATTATAAGAGCTCACAAATTTAACTGCATAAGCCTCGCTCTCTTCCTTCCTGAACTACGAGTGTCTTCTCTTCTCATGCGACACTCTCAATCCGCTAAACTTGGCAAAGATCACGATAAACTCTTAGTAATACATTTTTAAGATTTGAGAATATATTTGCACGTAAGCCTTCATTGTTGTTGTTATTGTTGTTGTTGTTGTTGTTGGAGAGGGTGGGGTTCCCCATGCACTTAGACCAGTATTGGTCCATTGTGCGTCCCCCTGTGATATTCTACCAGTCTCTATACCCTACCGGTACTGGTGCGTGCCATCAGTCCCGACTCAGCCAGCGAGTTCGGCCTCTACTGGCTCAGCGGTATCTCGATGCTTCCCCCATCTACCAGAGGCGTTAGAGACTACTGTTGGGCGGGAAATGTCCTGAATTTGGCTCAGAGGTCCCCTTGAGATATGAGGTTCTTTTACGTGCCGTAAAGCTACGACACTGGACCCACGGCTTAAAGTCCCTCCCGGAGGACTTGTTCCCTGAATTTTTCGGCCCTTAAAAATTCCACGACCTCCGCCGGGTTTGAACCCGCGTACCTTGTGTCATGAGGTGGGAACGTTACCCCTAGACTACGGAGGCCGCTAAGCCTTCACTGTTAGTTTATATTTAAGTTGACGAGAAGTAAAAACTATACGGAACAGTAAGTATTACGGCTTCACTGTTTTTACGCACCTTAAAAGAAAATTACGTATATACATTGTAGGCTGTGAATAGTTGGCTCTGTAAATGTTTCAACCTCGTATTGAAACAAGTACAAGCTGAAAGCCATGTATAACTCAATCAACATTTCTCTTCCTCTTCTTTCTCCTTAATTGTGAACTTTTCCGGGGAATCTATGTTACCTATGTTTCGGGTGGGAATTCTGCTTACTTCTTGCTTTCTTAACTTGCTGTTCTAACCTGAAGATAGGGGTAGTACGCTCTTCCAAAACTTAAGTTTCTGCCAGACTACACGGCGTCACATCCGAGAAAACAGGAGTCTTCAAAAGCAGCATGCTCTTTTTTGGTTAAGCAAGGAAACGAGGCTACAAAGTGACATGGTCACCCCTGCTCAGGGATTTGACCCTCTTCCTGAAGTAATCAATTGAGCTCTGTCCACCTGGGGCAGGTACGGGCACGAGGTGACAATAGAAATGTGATGGTCACGGCTCAGAAGACACCTGACTCTAAGGACCACTATGCTGTATAATTTCATGTTATAATGAACCTTATTGAAAACGGATAGCAGAGTGACATTGGTCATTGTGCTCTGCTGCAGTTGATTTCTTGACAATGTTGTGAACTGCTGCAAAGATGCTTCACACTATAAGGGGAGATGAGTTACAAGACAACTAACTGATGTGCTTGCATGAAGAACGGTCTAAGTCAAAGAGAAACTTATTAATTGCCTCATAAATTTTGCTTAAGAATGTGATATTTTACCAGCACTCTTACAACAGTTGAAATTTCGCATGTAAACAATTATACAGAGACATCCGTTAAATTTCTGTGATATTCAACGCATTTTCGTACAGATATGTTTTAGAAATGAAGTTTTGGAACGGCCTTTGTAAAACAAAATTTCAGGGAAGTAAACTCAAAGCTTCTTGCTTTTGAAAAAGATGGCGGCACTCTCAAGTCAGTGTGGACAATCGTAAAATCATTTGTAGCTTACAGTTCTACTGCACTGTATGTTCTGTGCTATTCACGTTTTCGCATTACAACAGTTGTTATTTTTTTACAGAAAAAGGGGGTTCGGTATCTCGTGCTGCTGCTGGCGGCCAGAAACGAAAACACTGATTGTACTTAACCACTATGGTGTGAACAGTAAGGGAGAGAGGAGGCAAGAGTTCCACACGTAGGCACTGGGTGTAAATGGTTAGCATCACGCTCCGGCCGCTTTATTCCCAGGCGAATATCCCGGTAGTTATTGGTGAGGAGCCTGAGTAAACACCATAGCTGGTCTAGACATTGTTGTAAGAGAAATTCATTGTCCCTGATTCGAATTCAGTGCAATAATGCTATTTTAAAATGCTCACTTACTCAGTTGGAGGCGTGTTGTAGCGTAGTTGGTTAAGGCACTATGCTACAAGCCGGAAGGTCGCGGGTTCGAGTCCCGATGAGGTGGATTCATTTTTCAATTGACCTAATCCTACCAGCCACACTATGGTAGAGGGGTCGACTCAGCCTCTAACAGAAATTAGTACCAGGAATTTTCCTGTCGTCTGACAGATTACTAATGAATGAATGAAAGGGCGGCCGGCGCGTAAGGCTGAAAGCTCACCACTATCTATGGGCCGATTGTCTAGAAACTGTGGGAGCCTCGACGTCTCGCAACACTACAGGCATCCACGGCCTGTTACAGAGATATCTTTACCTTACGTACTCAATTCCCTAAGATCCATACGTTCTTCTGAGCAGTTCGTTTTGAAACACTTGTAAAATGTGATCTTCACTCGAAAAAAAGACAGTTTTCTAGATCAATACAAAGCATCTGTCAGATTTATCGCCTTACGCTTATATAAATTGTCTGTATAGTGACTAGGCTACGGGTTGGACGAACGAGATCGTAGTTCGATTCCCAAAGTGCTCAAGAGTTTTATTCTTCTCCATAGTGTCCAGACCAACCATGGATCCACCAGATATCCTGTCCAATTGTAACAGGATAAAGTGGCAGGAACGTGAAGCTGACCGCTCATCTGCATTTAGTGTCCAGTTTAAAAATGTATGCAACTGCAAGTCCCTTACACCACACATCGTAATAGCAGTGTACTTAATATGCATCGAGACAAAGATTTGCTTTTCATTTCAATTTAATGGGCCAATGTTAGCATTGAACGTTCTGCAAAGTAGACGTATGGATAAAAGTGTGAGCGTTCGTGGCTACAGATCCTGAGGCCCCGGGTTCTATTCCCGGCGCTACCAGATTTTCTGAGAAGTAGTGGGTCTGGAACGGGGTCCACTCAGCCTCGTGAGGATAACTGAGAAGCTATTTCAAGGAAATAGCGGCTCCGGTCGAGAAAACCGAGATTAACGGCCGTGGGGATCCGTTGCGCTGACAACGTGACGCACCTCTATCCGCTAAAGTTAGCACTTACTTCGCCAATAAGCGGCGGTCGCTCGGTCGGTATAGTTCGCTTGCGGACTGAAATCACGGAGTTTGTTTCGATAAGAATATTCCATAGAGTTTACAAGATTTGAAATATTCAGGACGTTTGAATTCAGTGCAGTCTTCTCCATCGTCGAGGGGGCTGTTCATCTATCCGTGATGATGGAGGCAGATGTAGGCTCCGAAATATTGGGTATTCATCAAATATTAACATAGCTAGTCACTCGCCGATAATTTCCGGATATATTCTTCTATTAACCCTTTAAATTATGATGTTACGCTAAACAATATTTAAATATCAATTAACGCCTAAAGAAAACGCTGCTTCACAGTAACAGAAATGATCGCTACTTATTCTGGGAATCACATGAAATATGTAAAATCAGTTTGTCGGTAAAATTCAGATTTTTGAATATAAAAAGGGCGGGTATATATATTTCACCGTGAATCAACAGGGAAGCACTGAAGTAAGGGCGGAAAACATGAATGGTGTTCACGATTTCGAGCCTTAACACATTCTTTCGCGCAGAGAAGTAAACTGTCATCTTGACATAGTGCGAATATAAAAGGAACTAGTTTCCCGTCTATCCCATCTCATTACATCTCTTGTCTATTTCAAAACCGTTTCCTTATGCAACAGAAGGAACCTGCCTGAGATACAAGAAACGGCCAAAGCCCCCACCATCCGATTTTCCTGCCTGGTCAGATGAGTCTTGAGTTTTTCGCTGCTGTGAAGGTTTTACCGAGAGATCAAGCAGCCTCCACCCATGTACACCTCCAGAATTATTTCTTCGTGGTGGACAGGCAGAATATATCCTTACAAATGGCCGTTTAAGCTGTTTAAGAAAATATTTACAGATTGCCCTAGAGTATTCCGGATAGAAGAATTTTTAAATGCTTTTAATTTTGAGCCTACTACCCTTATTTTTTAAAAAAATAAAAGGTGGCCAATGAGATTACCTTCCCGTCTGTGTGTCTCTTTACACGCCATCAATTGCTAGGCAAGGCCTTACTAACACATTTCCGGGGCAAAAAATGCACATTGTTGGACGCGCTGTTTTCTATGCGGTTCGTGTCGTAGCAAAGGTAAAAGAAAGAAAGCGATTAGTTCATCTCAGAACTTATTGTTCTTTATTAATAACTTGTAAGCCTAAAAGCACCCTCATTTTTAAATACAGGGCAGAAGATTCCTTGCTTCGACCTCCAAGTTTCCATGACACCATATTTAAGAGTTTCTACCCCGAATATGGAGGGACTAGGTCGTCGAAAACCTTAGTAATCGTCTATCAGACGACACGGTGGCACAGTCCAGTCTGAGGATCTACTCGTACATCAGCGTTACTGAACCCTTTTCAGTTGAGGTACCACTCAGTTTCAGAAAGCACCTTAGTTCACCCCTCTCAGGTGACGACTTATGTGTTGCTGAGTTTTATAATTACGACACGATAGAGAAAAGTTTCCGTGTTAACAAACTACATTTCTTTTATGCACAGGAACGACTGTACAAAATAAAGCATTCAAGATTCTTCTTAGGTAATTTCTACATGTGTAAAATATGTTAAGGATTCCCCAGAATAAGGCTTCGGGGGTGGGGGTTCAATTAAAGGCGGGGGTGGAGATTTTTCTCATCGCCGTGTCCAGATCGGTTCTGGGTCACACCCAGCCTCCTATCAACAGGGGCAAAGCGGCCGGTTCGTGATCCAGTGACTCCTCTCTGTCTAGTGCCGAAGGGTTAGAAATGTTAATGACTCGAGTTATATATAAGCGTACTTCCAGAAGAAGGCCAAGTCTCATATAAGATTGCAGTGCCAATCCTATATGAGACTTGGCTATTTGCTCTTTAGGGTTCACTGTGTAATTTGGGTAACTTGATTATTTTGAAAAAGTATTATTAGGTTATTTAACGACGTTGTTACAGGGACTGGAGTTATACAGGATTTAACTAGACGGTATAACCATGAAATAAATACGCAGGGGTAAGGAAGGAGGCAGTTGTTGACCATACGCAAACATTACTTCTGAATTTTCCTGAATAGAGTGAGGAAAATGATGAAAAATATTAGTAGAGACAGTAGCCCCATTGAAACAGAATATTAGTAGAGACAGTAGCCCCATTGAAACAAAATTTTAGTAGAGACAGTAGCTCGATTCATTAAAAATATTAGTAGAGACAGTAGCCCCATTGAAACAAAATATTAGTAGAGACAGCAGCCCTATTGATATTTCAACCATTTAATATCTGACGGACCTGTAAGTTCTATAGCGTCACCGCCATGCCTACATACTGCTGGGTTTTATAGTCAGAAAAGCAAGTAACAGCTACTTAAAAAGGAGTCTGGCCCATGGAATTCGAGGAGTACGAAATTCGTAACAGTGAAGAAAATGAATCGGACAGTCCAGGCCCACAGTATTAGCAATGCGCAAGCCTCCGTCCGCCGGTCAGATGACCATTCGGTCATCGGTTTATGGCCTTAGTATTTTGCTAGTTTGGCAACTCTCCGCTTGCAACTTGAAAGGAAAGAAAGGTCTTGAAATCGAAATGTCGTCTCTTATTAGTACCTCACATTATTACTTGAAAGGAAGAAGTTCAGTAAAGAAAAAGCAGTAAATGCAAAAATTTCATGCTTTTTCTGTACCTCAGATTGAAATACTTCACAATATACCTTCCTCCTCAAGTCATGCTCTACTGAAATTCACATCCCTTGACAAGGAAAAAGATTTCGAGATAGCGATGTACAAGTGCCCGAGAGAACAGAACGATTTAGGTTTCAAAACCACGATTCCAAATTTATCAAGCGGCACTATTCAGGCTACAGAGGTATGAAGATGTTGCCGTACACAGTCCTAATTGCGATAAGCCGCACCGTCTGGTATCATATTCTGCGGTCAGCAAACACACAAGCCGTCAAGGGGCGCCTCCAACGGAGTTCCTGCGAACTCACTGTAACTGAAAACGATGCGGAGCAGTTGTGACCACGAGTTCTACTTTTTCACATACGTAGCATATACTAATGAGAAAGAACTGTGATTGTGAAAATATCGAACCCTAGATTTCGGTGGATCCTCGCCTTTCGAAGCCCCTCGAATAAGAAAGGCTTTGGTTTTGGAATTAATTCTGTCTGTCTCAATGTAGGCCTATGGATTTGCTCCTCGCTAGTGGCTGAACGGTTATTCGCATTCCGTATTTGTGAGAGTATCCGTTATAGGTAAATATGAAAACAAAATGACTATTTTCTCGAAAACGGCTCCAACGTTTTTGAAAAAAAAATCAGTGGTTTATGGAGACCGTTTCCTTAAATAGAACTGCATAGGTGTATCTTCGGACGCGCGGTAGCTTAGTTGGTTGAGGCACTATGCTACAAGCCGGAAGGTCGCGGGTTCGATTCCCGACGAGGTCACTGGATTTTTTTTCAATTGACCTAAACCTTCCAGCTGCACTATGGCCTCTAACAGAAAATTCCTGGGGGCAAAGGGCTGCCGGTGCGTAAGGCTGACAACTTTACCGCCATCTGTGAGCCGATTGTCTACAAGATATTTGATCCTCGACCTCTCACACCCCTATGGGCCTTCACGAAGTGTTGGACAGCTTTACCTTTCTTTTAGGTGTCATCTTCAGGAATATAACACTATCTGCAATGGAAGCCCAATCGCAAAATGTCGATTTTGCCGAAACCTGCTTTACCGGTCGGACATAATTATTGCTGCTCGATAATCAGTAACTAAGTAACCAAACAACAATGGACTCCCTTTCCAATGTAACATTCTCGAAGTCAGTTGAGTGTGAAAATTTATATCAGTACCTCTGTATCGATTTCTATTTCCTGTGTACAGAGGAATATTACGGTGAACTCGGAAACATTGACAGAAGATGCAGTCTCCTATTGCATAAGGATTTAAGAACCTGGTAATAAAAGCCGACCTTCCAGTGCCGCCATAGGACACAATCTGGAGCCAGCTGCATCCAGCCCTCATCACCTGTGTCGTCCATCTTGTAAGCTATTCAGTTTTCACATTTATATATTTCCTCATCAAATTCATGTATAGTTTTCTTATACGCTCAATCCATGTTACATATCCAGACTACCGGTAAGTACAGCTCTTGTGACACTAGTTAGTTAGTTAGTTATTGGAGAGGGTGGGTTTCCCCATGCACTTAAACCGGTATTGGTCCATTGTGCTTCCCTCTATGATATTCGACCAGTCTCTATACCCTACCGATATTGGTGCGTACCATCAGTCCCGACCGAGCCAGCGAGTTCGGCCTCTACTGGCTTGGCGGTATCTATAATGCTTCCCCCCTCTATCAGCGGCGTTAGAGACTACTGTTGGGCGGGAAACATCCTTGAATTTGGCTCAGTGACCTCCTTTGGAGATATGAGGTTCTTTTACGTGCCGTAAAGCTACGACACGGGGCCCACGGCTTAAAGTCCCTCCCGGAGGACTTGTTCCCTGAGTTGTTCCGCCCTTAAAAATTCTACGACCTCCGCCGGGTTTGAACCCGCGTACCACGAGTCATGACTGGTGACACTAACTCGAAGCTTTAACGGTAAAATCATCAAAACCCGATATTATTCATCGTTAACTAACATACGAGTACAAATAAATGAAGTTCTAAGAAAACTTACGTCATGATTTGAGGCCATATTCTGACATCAGTCATATGCAAACAGGGTACACACGAGGGTCAGCCTACCAGAACTCCGGCAAACATAAACATGAGCCTAACTTACCAACAACTGAACACGAAACCGCCCCAGGAGACTACACATTTCTGTGTAAACACAGCTCACGATAAACCTGACCGCCGCGCCATCCACTTCTCCGTCACTGCAGTCACTTACTGGGCGCGTTCGCAAACTCTGCGAAACGCTCCGTCCGTCAGTGCTTCCGCCAATATACAGGGAACAACTCAAAAACAGGCAGATTTTATTGTTAGAGAATTGTTTTCGCGCTCCAGTCTTCATTTGCATGGCATAACGGCAGCTGGACGCCTTCCTGCGCATAGCTCGCCAAATTTGTACCGAAGGAAAATGTTGCGAACTGAATCATGGGAGAAATAGGACATCATTTTATATCCAGCACGCCTTCTCCTTAATTCGTGAGGGTTTGGAGAGAATTAAACAAATTTGACATGAGTATATTTTCAAAAATTTAGGCTTCTAATAATCAACTGTGGTCTCCTGAGCAAAATCAGAATTCTTTTTCTTCTTCTTCTTTATCATTTCCTCCTCCTCCTATATTTCTGTACAATCACACTTAAGAAACCCGAAAGAAACAGCAAGAAGCCTTTATAGAATTCAGACTGCTATGAAATCATATCTGTTCATTCAATTATCGTAATACGTTATTACAACACGAATTTAGAGCACAGAGTCTATATACAGCAATTTACACGTATCTAATTTTCATTTAGTATATATAATAACAATGAAAGCAACAGCCTTAATATAGGGCCGCGCCATAGCTCAAGCGATTAGTAGCACGGCTTCCCACCGCGGCGGCCCGGGTTCGATCCCGGGTCTGGTCAAGTGGAATTTGTGGTGGAAAAAGTGGCTCTGGGGCAGGTTTTCTCCGAGTACTTTGGTTTATTCTGCCAATCTTCATTCCACCAAATTCTCCGTCATCATAATCACCCAGGGCATGCTACAATAGGCCAATCAGTGACCGCCGTTCCGAGTGGACCCAGTTGGACTCCACCCCCCACTAAGCGAGTTTAAAAAAATTTTAATACACCCTTAATACTCACTGTTAACAAGAGATTATTTCATGTTAGTCATTAGTATTGCATTTGTAATATATACGTTAAGTGTACGTTGTACAATTTTAGTGTTGTATTAACTGTCGTCCCCCACAATAAGATCGGCTCCAAGGGCCCAACCATCCTGTTTCCCTGAAAGAAAAGCGGCCGGAGTGCGAAGCAAATTAATTACCTCCATCTAGTGCCGATGGCGAAGAAATAGTGAAACTATAACTCCGCCTGTTTATGGTGTGATGCAACGGGACATACTTACTTAATTTTTATTAATATATCCAGGACGTCCAACTATTCTTTTCCTCCATATGAATTTTCCATTTTCATAAGCTCTGTGTTCTCACGTTTTACATCTCATGATTCCTTTAAAATTTTCACTTCAGTTGTTTCGTAAATTCCTCGTAATAACCACGCGCTTTGTTCTCCTCTTCAGCATTGGTCAGTTGGAAACCTGTCAATTAGTTGTTACTGGTCACTACGTTGTCCCATTTTTCTGGCTCATGTAACCAGAGTAAAATGTTTTATCCTTTAATATTGTGTATCGGCCTGATTCACGTCCGCTGTCTGTTTCACTCTCAACAATATCACATCCCGTCAGTCTGAAATTTGAAAACTTAAAGTCACCTTAAAAATTTACTTACTATGGCACAGAATATATAGGGGAGAGTTGCCGAATATGAACCGCCGTATATCTTGGAAAAGAGAGATATTTGTAGTGTCATAGTTGGCTACATTGGCTTAAGGAGTGGGGTTTTGAAGATTCTAGAACAACGAGGTAGCCATTCCGCTCAGTTCTGTTTAGTAGTGGTGCGTGAACATTATTTTTCCGGATATGTCAAATCAGTTTCCTTCAGCATCCTGTAAGTGCCATAGTTTTAAACGTTACTAATGTAAAGTGTATTGTCTTAGCTATAATATGATGTACCTGTTTTTATATTACACTACAAATGTAGTGATAAAAACATATTTTTCTGACGAAACCTACAAGTTGCCTATTTCGACCATCATAATTTGCTTGAGTTGGACCGGTCTATCGCAGGACACGATGTGTCTCCTTGCTGCGAGTAGTTCAAAACATTCTCAAAACGTTCTTTTCCCTTCAATCATCACATCCAAAATGACGCAGAAAGGAAAGTATGGGAAAATTCATTGCAAATATCCGTTGCGGGGTATAGAAAGGGGACGGTGGTTTGAATGAGTGGAGTAGGGTGTATGGAGTTCATAAAGCCACAATAAGGAGGCTTGCTATGAAGAGAAACTGGCATTTGACTGGTGTTAGGGCTCTAGGGAGACAAGCCGCGTTCTTTGGAGTTATTGAGGAGATTCTAGCTGATCATATTATCATGTTAGAAGAGTATTCTTAAGGGTTGGGGCTGAGCATTAAAGATGTTCGAAAGTTAGCATTTGATCTGGCAGAAAAAATATAAATTTCCTCACACATTGAATATTGTATTATACAGATATTATATCTGTACCTAGTTTCATCAATATCGTCAACTGATTTGGTGGATAAAATATGGGATATAAACACTGATATACAGACATCCACGGTCAGCATAGTGATGTCATAAGCCTTTTCTTTTTTTCTTATGAAATGAAAGCGGATTAAAAAAAATTGAATTTAGAGTTTTAATACTCCGTTGCGGTAAGCCTGTATTTCCACTCTTGATTTTATGCTGGCACAAGACACTAAAACCACAGCGTACGAACAAATTGCTCTGCATATATTAATATAAATTCCTAAAGCATTTTCAAAAATCACAAGAAAGGGGGAAAGGTCCTGCAGCCCATCCTTCTTCATTTGGCCCTTTACCTTGCCGACTGGCTGACAGCTGCCCTTCTCCTGTCACAAGGCGAACAGTACTGTTCATACCTCAAACAGTCGCCGATTTCAATTGTGGGCGGGAACTGAAGCTGGGAACCAAGTATTTGAAATCCTTCCGGCTTGAGAAATATCGACCTTGCACTTTGAATTTTCAGTTTTTCTGCATGTGACAAGCGGAGTATGTCGTGAAAAGGGACGTTAGATCTTTCCTCCCCACAACTTTACACAAAGTGTCCAGGACCAAGTGATGAAATCCAGTCTGATGGAAGTTTTGCACTTCTGAAGTTACTTACCCATGGAGCTGAGCCCTTCTGGAGGAGCCGCCAATTCTGCAGCTACTCAAGAATTTCCCAACATTTTATGGAAACCAAAGGTTCATTACCGTGTTCTCAAGAGCCCTCCACTGGTCCCTATCCTGAGCCAGATCTATCCAATCCATAGCATCCCATCCTATCTCTCTAAGATCCATTTTAATATTGTCCACCCACCTACGCCTTGGTCTTTCTTGTGGTCTCTTTCCTTCTGGCTTTCCCACCAATATCCTATACGCATTCCTCGTCTCCCCCATTCGTGCTACATGACCTGCCCACCTCATTCTCCTTGACTTGATCATTCTAATTATACTTGGAACAGAGAACAAGTTATGAAGCTTCTCATTATGCAGTGTTCTCCAAACTCCTGTCATTTCATCTCTCTTCGGTCCAAATATTTTCCTCAACATCCTGTTCTCACTTTTACTGAACAGAATTAGACACGACACAGAAATTCACGATATTATGCCCGACTATCCGTTTGGATTCAGAGAACATCATTCTACAATCCACCAAACTCACAGAATAATCAACAAAATTGCCACAAGTATAGAAGAGAAACAATATTGCACTGCAGCGTTTTTAGATATTGCCCAGGCTTTTGATAAAGTTTGGCATACTGGATTACTACACAAAATTAAGAACAAATTGCCAAGTCCATACTATCTACTGTTAAAATCATACATCTCAGAAAGTTATTTTCAAGTAAAATACAACAATGCCTATTCTAGCTACATACTAAGAAAATCCGGAGTACCACAAGGGATTGTGCTTGGGCCTTTGTTACATCTAATATACACTGCTGATTTGTCAACAACCAACAATACCACAATAGCAACCTTTGCAGATGATACTGCTCTCCTAGCAACAGACCGTGACCCGGCATTGGCATCGTAATTTCTTCAACACCATCTGGACCTGCTATGAGAATGGTTCAAAAAACGGAAAATCAGGATAAACCATACAAAATCTTCGCAGATAACATTCACAACAAAGCGCACACACTGTCCACCAGTTACAATCAATAATTTACAAATCCTAATACAGACAGAAGTAAAATACCTCGGCCTATACCTAGACCAGAAGCTAACTTGGCAGAAGCACATCAAGACAAAACGCCAACATCTAGACCCTAAAGTACGAGAAATGTCATGGCTCTTAGGACGATAATCCAAACTCAGCCTAGAAAACAAGACTTTAATTTACAAATGCATATTGAAACCAATTTGGACGTACGGAGTTCAACTGTGGGGGTGTGCTAAGCCTTCGAACACCAAAATAATCCAAAGACTCCAATCAAATGTACTGCGCTCCATAACCAACGCCCCATGGTATGTCTCGAACTTCACATTACACAATGATCTTCAAATCCCATTCGTCACAGAAGAAATCAAAAGATATTCTATCATATACCACAACCGACTAATGGGACACGAAAACAGTTGCGTAACTGAACTAAGCAACCCATTAAACATCAGACGAAGACTAAAACGACAATGGCCCTCAGACTTAAAAGAACACAGAGTTGAAGATGGATAGCCGTACTCAACAACATAATGCATAGCATACTACATAGGAGAATCATAAGTGGATGATCACTCCGCACAAGTGATTTCCTACAACATATTTACTTATTGCTCCTTGTAGAGTAGATTGTAAATTGCAAGAAATAAAAAAAAAACATCCTATTCTCAAACACTCTCAGTCTATGTTCCTCCCATAATGTCAGAGACAAAGTTTCACACCCACACAGAACCACAGGCAAAATTATAGTTTTGTATATTCTAATTGTTACGTTTTTGGACAGCAGACGAGAAGAGAAAAGGTTTTTGACTGAATGGTAGCAAGCATTACCCGAGTTCAATTGCCTCTTAATTTCATCCTGAATCAGGTTTCGATCTGTTATCATTGTTCCCAAATATCTGAACTGTGCCACATTTTCAAAACATCTGTTTCCTATATTTTTGTCATGATTTTGCCCCGCATTTTGGTGACGAGACAACATGTACTTAGTTTTCTCTGTGTTTACTTCTAGACCAACCTCCTTATTAGCGTCAATTAAAATTTGTTTGTTTCTCTTTATGGTATCTACGTTATCACCCAGTAGATTCACATCATCAGCGTAGACCAACAGCTGATGTGTCCCGTTTAATTTCAGTCCCACCTGGTTCTCCTGGACCTTCCTAATGGCATATTCTGAAGAAAAGTTGGAAAGTAGTGGCGATAAAGCATCTCCTTGTTTTAGACCATTCTGGACAGGAAAATTATCAGACAAATTTTTACCTACACGGACTTTACTATACGTTTCGTTTAAACACATTTTAATCAACCTAACTAGTTTCGTGGGTATCCCAAACTCTATCAGAATATTGTACAATACTTCCCTCCTAACTGAATCAGAGGCTTTCTTGAAGTCTATGAATAGCTGATGTACTGCCTCATCATACTCCAATTTTTTCTCCAATATCTGATGAATGCAAAAGATCTGATTTGTAGTTGATCTGTTACTTCGAAACCCACACTGATGATCCCAAATAATTTCATCTATATATGGACTTAACCTTGAAAGAAGAATATTGGACAAAATTTTATATGAAGTTGATAGCAGTGAGATCCCCCGATAATTACTACAGTCAGTTTTATCACCTTTCTTGTGAACTGGTACAATAATAGACTCCTTCCGCTGATCAGACAATTTTTCCTTATGCCAAATAGAAGTAATTAGATTGTGGATCTTAGAACGTAATATTTCCCCTCCTGCTTGAATAAGTTCTGCCGGAATTTGATCACTACCTGGCGATTTATACCGTTTCAATTTTGCAATAATACTTTCAACCTCCAAAGGGCTAGGATCAGGTATTAACGGCTCAGCTGTATCGATTTCTCTCTGCCTAACAGCACTGACCCTATGTACATTCAATAACTGAGAGAAGTAGTTCCTCCACCTATTAAAAATGCTGTGGGAATCTGCAAGCAGATCACCATTCTCAACCTTCACTAAGTTACTGCTGGGCTGGTAACCATCTTAAAGTCATTTATTCCTCTATACAGATCTCTAATGTTCTTGTTCTTACTGTTCACTGCAAGCTCTTCAATTCTGCCTTTCAGATATTCCCTCTTTCTGTTCCTGAAATGCCTGCTGGTTTCACGCCTTATATTGTTCAGATTATCCCCATTTAACTAGCTTGGATCCTGTAACCATTGCAATTTGGCCTGCTTTCTTTGATCTAATAATTTTGAGCATCCTTCATCGAACCATGGCTTATGCTTCTTCGGTTCATAATAACCTAGACCCTCTTTGGCAGACATTTTGATATTCTCTGTAATAGTTTCCACAGCTGTATTGACATCCACCTCAGTTTCAAGTTTTCCAAAGCCGCAAACCTATTTGAGATTTCTACACGATACTGCTCTTTACCCTCTACCTCATTCAATTTCTTGAGATTGAACCTCTCCATATGAACCCTGTCTTTTGTCTGTTTGCTCACTGCCAGTCTTTCCCTAACCTTTGCCACCACCAGGTAGTGGTCAGTATCACAATCTGCTGCCCTGAATGATCGGACATCAAGTATACTTGAATGCCGTCTACTATCTATCAAAATATGGTCGATTTGATTGTGTATCTTCTTATCAGGAGATGTCCAAATAAATTTATGGATGTTACGATGTAGGAACATTGTACTTATGACAGTAAGCTCAGTAAGAAAATGTCTTCCCTCCATACTTTGGCATTGAAATCTCCTAACAAAATTTTCATAGGGTACTTCGGAAAATTATCAAATACATGTTCTAGTTCTTCATAGAATCTATTCTTTATGTCCTCGATTTTATCTTCTGTTGGGGCGTAAACATTCATAACAACGATATCACACCAGCGACCTTTTAGTATTATATATGATATCCTATCACTAACGAATTCTACTCTCTTAACTGCTGACACGATTTTCTTATGTACGAAGAAACCTGTACCGAATTCATGATTTTCATTCCTTTCCATAGAAAAATGTATAGTCTCCTGCTCGTGCGATGGCACCTCCATCCCATCTGACTTCCTGTGCTCCCGCTAAATCTAACTTAAGTTTTCTTCTGCCACTGTCACCACGGCATGGCGCGTCCTCAGGTTGCGGATGGAGGAGACGCCCTCCAATTTTGGAGGGAAGCTGCGAATATATTGAATAAGCAGTCGCGGACAGCCGACAATGGGTGGCCCTCTAGCCTGAGGGTTGGGCGTGGGGCTAACGACTCCTCATCTTAAAAAGTTATTATGTTACGAAAATGAACACAAAGCCTAGGACCTGGACGGATTCCTTGGATAAACGTCTTGCACTTCTGAAGTTATTCTACATAATGTTTAGAAATGCAGTTTCCCCTTCGAAACGGCCGTGGGGATCCGTTGCGCTGACCACGCGACATACTCTATCCGTTAAACTTGGCACTAACTTCGCCGACAAGCGGCGGTGGCTCGGTCGGTATAGTGCGCTTGCGGACTACAAGCCACGGAGTTCCTCCTTCACAGAAAACAGACCCGTCTTCACCACAAGAACTAATCTATTAATGATATTTTAGAGAAATTAACTTCCTCGGCCAAGAACCTGGTTGGAGGTTAAAATCGCTGCTCATTCTGAGCCTCACATATAACATTATTGTAACTACTTTCGGAGGGAGAAATTAAGAGATTCTGAATGTTAAATCAGGCGGCTTGCCTACACAGGCCTCTACTTATCACGACACCTTGAAGTGTTACAATTTGCTTCCTTCCACACCCTTTGCGATTTATTTTTCAACTGTTGGTCTGTTCGCAATTCAAAATCGGCGTTAAATAACCCCAAACATTAATTTAAATTGAAACACCCAGAATTTATCGAGCACAGAGAAATGTGTCGCATTATATCAGCCAAACAAGAAACGCAGGACTTGAGGTTCTCAGAGCAGTGGTTACGAAGGGTTCTCTTCTGAGGTACAGCGCCTTGTAGCGCGTTGAAGGAACATGTCATCTCCACCTTCAGGGTCGAAGTTTGCTACATGCTTCATTGTGCTTGTTTCTTGCTAGACTTATCCATCAGATCTGAAGATTGAAGCGACATCCCCCGCCGAAACATCGGTTGACTTTCAACAGACTACGCGGTATTATATCCCAGAAGACAGAACTCTTCATAGAAGAAACGTTTCGTAAAGGTTTCCGATTTTGATATCTCACTTTAAATACGACACGACTATACGAGTACAATGGGAGCGTTAGACCCTCCACAGCGGTCTCTATCCACATATGACACGACTATACCATGGGAGATTTAGGCCCTCCCCAGCGGTCTCTATTAACATATGACACGACTATACCATTTGAGCGTTAGGCCCTCCACAGCGGTCTCTATTAACATATGACATGACTATACCACGGGAGATTTAGGCCCTCCACAGCGGTCTCTATTGACATATGACACTATACCATGGGAGTGTTAGGCCCTCCACAGCGGTCACTATGGACATATGACTCGACTATACCATGAGAGCGTTAGGCCCTCCACAGCGGTCTCTGTTAACATATGACACGACTATACCATGGGAGCGTTAGGCTCTCCACAGCGGTCTCTATTAACATATGACACGACTATACCATGGGAGCGTTAGGCCCTCCACAGCGGTGTCTATTTACATATGACACGACTATACCATGGGAGCGTTAGGCCCTCCACAGCGGTCTCTATTGACATATTAACAATTCACTGCGCCCTCTGCAGCTCGGACAGACCAACCCCCCTCTACCGTTCGTAATTACAGGAGGTGAGAGAGGGAGGGTTCTGTTAATTATACACGTTTAATTTGGTACTCGCTAGAATTCGCAATGACTATAATATGTATATAGATCATCAGAGTCCAGTGTAATTATTGCTTGTACTGGGACGCGCTGTTATGACCGCTCATGTAACTTGTTAACTTGAACGTAGACACAAGGCACGTGGAGCGCGAACTCGGATTTCCAATTCAGGTACGCTCTGCTTTACGACAGCCCGAATGTACGACTATAAACATTTGTGACGTTTACATTACATAGTTAATGGATCAGTTAACAACATCTTCTGAGACGCGAAGTTCAGTAGTATTGTGGAAACGTTTCGTGGAACGTACTGCATCCGTCTACGAGGATACAGCAAGTACCTGGCCTTAATTTTAAAGTCTGAAGATGGAGGATGAATATTACTCCGAACCTTCGATGAAATTCTACCAAACCACACGGCGTTACATCCTAGAAGATAGTAAACTTCGTTGCCAGCGCAGTAAAAATCGTAAAATTAGCGAGTTTACGTCATCTCCTGTTTCCGACATTTCGGATTTACTACTAAATATTCAAATCTGCAACGTTCTTACTGTGTTATCAATGGATCGATTTACAACGTTGAAAGTTACGCTTACGGCCCGAGTTTCAAGATGAGGGCCGTCTTCTGATAAACTATAGCATTTGGAATATTTAATTCTTCATGCATATTTGATAAGATATCATGTATCTAGCCAATTTATGTGATAACAAAATCGATATCAGAAAAATAACCTCATTGTACTGCGTCCTTGGAAAGTTTACGACGGGGAATGCACCGTGTTGCCACAGCACTGCTGCCACGCAGCAAATTCATTCAATGGATGTGCATTCGCTGTTGATCAGGAATAGAATTGCTGCAGTACATACTCATACAATTTATTGTTAATTAATCGAAACAACAGTACTACTGTTGCAGATAAAAATAAAATGTGGTTTCTTGTAGTTCACTGAATAATAAACATCTATTTATTAATCAATCAATCTATCTAATCTACCTAATCTATCTAATCTACCCAATCTATCTATCTATCTATCTATCTATCTATCTATGACTCTACAGTCCTTCTGTTGGACCTTGGTGCCTTTCTCAGTTACTTAACCCTATACACAGACGGTAGGACTTCTTAGGTGGGGGATCAGCCGGTCGCAAGGCCGCTACCTATACACAGAATAACACATACACAGAATAGACGCACACAGAGATCCATGCCTTGGGTGGTATTCGAACCCACGATCCCAGCGTTTGAGCGAGGGAAGACAGTTCATGTCTTAGAACGCGCGGCCACTGTGATCGGTGAATAGTAACCACACTTCTATATAAATGCCAGCTGCTTATTTCGTCATTCACTGAAGACGTGATTACTCTTAATGTCTGGCAGATTGTTTCAGTCAACAAACGGCCTCGATGCATCATTCGATATCTTGTATAATATTAAAACCAGTGTTTATATATACATAAAGTAGAAACCAGCGAAATGTGTGCGTTCGTTTGAATCTGGGCCCTGCTAGGAACGTCACAGATAACAATTAGGTTGGTTCGGAAGAGAGAAGAGAAGAGAACATTCTGCTTGTATAAGTTGAAGCGTGTGGAAAATACAGGGTGTTCGCTCTATAAGTGCGCGGCCCATGCCTAGACCTACAGAGTGACATAAAATTACACCAGTGGTTTAAGACATCAACCGTTAAAAGCAATGCAGACTGAAGTGAACGTACTATGAACAAACAATATCCTGGCTACAAACTTCAAATTACGTATTTCTTATTCATTTAACAGTAATTTAATTGATATTTGAGTACGTGATAACTTTTCATTTTATAAGTACATCAATTTAAATTTAAATTTAACATTTAAAAACACAATGTCACATTTTTCGTATTATCAACATCTACATCGTTGATATGTGTCTGGTATGTAGATATTGTGTTGCACACGTCAAATTTGATATTCTTGTAGTAGCACTCTAAAAACGTTTAGTTATGATGTTTTTAAAACCTTTTAAAACTTTCTCTAAATTTAAAATTTAAAATTTAAAATTCTTAGGGTTACTCGCCCTATGTCTAAGTGCTGGAGCGGCTAGTTCTTGTTTTCACACTGTACGGGTGTTATTTAATGTAGTCTTCTTGTGTGGCTGCCGCTGCTTGTCTGTACTACGTGTGTACTACATTGTGTTTTTAAATGTTAAATTTTAGACTGGGTTCAGTGTAGCAGCAACGTTAAGAGTATACACCTGATGATGGCCGATAGAGGCCGAAACATGTAGTGTAGAAAGAACAAGATCAAAGACATATAATATATATTGTTTGCACTTAGGATGGAGTTTGTATCATTTATCGTGTAGAGTGCAACAGGATGCTTAAATATAATACTGTACGCAGGATAAAGCTGTTCAGAACCTTCAGTGTTTGATTGGATGGCATTTTGGCTCCTAATGACTTCCATCTGTTCGGTCTGCTAAAATTCACCTTTATGGCAGACGTTTCTCTGACGAAGAGGTTGAAACAGAGGTACGGAAGTGGCTGAGACAACCGTCAAAAGCTTCTATGCCGCGGGTTTAAACGCACTGGTAAAGCGTTGGGATAAATGTATCGTAGTTGCTAGATTATTTGTCGAGAAATGCCTTTTCCAGGTTCGAATATCACACGTCTTAAGTTTTATATCCATTTGTGACCTATTTACTGACTCTCCGTCGTATTATCCTATATGTAAATTGTTTACTCTTCTCGATATATGTTTGCTTGGATTGACTGAGGACGCGGACCTCTGATCAGTTGTTGAAATAAGCTTTTTCACTGAATTTTCGACATGCAGAGCACCAGTATTGCATGAGACTTAATGACATCCTTGCAACGTATTCGAAATGGATTCCCCAAGACCCTGTATTGTAAGTTTCAGCTTCATTCTAATCATACTACGTCAGCAAACAGCCCTCCCGTCAAATCGGCCTTCATGGAAGCTCTGTTTAGAAAACTGACAAAAGACAGTTACACTTAAGTACATATACATTTTAAGAATTCAAAAAATGCGTAAACACAGTTATCTCGCAACTAAATGCAATTATTTGTACATTAACTGATATTTGACACAACATTTCAAAACACTGCTTTCCATGATTAGTGTGTACCGTAGAATTAGGGTATAATTTTATAATTTCGTTCAATTGGCATGTTTGTTTCCAATAGAAATATGCATTTTGGTCACATAAGGGCCATGTTTACTTTCGAACCTATCAGTGTACCGACTAATTGGCCAATTAGTTCATTAACTGCAACACCAAAAAAAAAAGTACACAAATTGTATCAAATTTCGCTCTGAATCCCATTCCACATAACTGGCTATTAAATTAAAGGCAGCAATGTAAAGTAAGATGTCCCTGTCAGTTATCTTGTGCCAGTTACGAGAAAACAAAGAGATCGCCTTACATTACTTAGTCGCAAACGTGTAACTTGCATTATCTCATTAAGAAAGAGTGCTCTGTACGTACTTCCTTACTGCTTGGCTCTAAGGTAACCTAAAGACCTCGGTTTTATTTATGACAAATGTCCATTCTTCCGTATGCCTTTTGCCTCCATGTTTCGACTTTCAGCTCGTGCGCATCATTCTCTGTAGCTCCCAGTCATCTCATACTGGGCCTTCCAACTTTTCTTGTGTTTTTGTCCTATTTTCAAAGGTTTTCTCAGCCACCTCTTTCACTCATTCTAATCACATGCCTCAGTAATTACAAATGTATTCTCTTAACATTCGCTACAGAACATTTTCAGATCCTGTAACGAATTTTACAACTGTGGCTATATATCTTTGTCACAGTCACGTTTTATAAATAGGTTGGACTCTGTCTACTAACTAAAGGAGGGGAATTCTTCTTGAGAAGCTAACAGTAGCTCAGTTGATTCATTACTGTACCTCATCCTGATGAACCCAATCCGTGCCACATTTCCCGAAGACCTATTTTAATATTATCCTCTCATAGACGCCTAACTCTTGAATATGGTCTACCACGGAAATTATAAAGTGAAACATCTTGCACATCGAAACTACTTCATATCTATTACAAGGAAAGTTTAAAATATTATAATTTATTTTTGTCATGACCCATCATAGGAAAGAGGGAGGCAGAATGCAGATTTTTGCATATTATCTATAGATAATATTCCTATAAATGGGACATAGGCCTACAAAATATTAGTTCAAACATCTGAATGGAAAGGACCGTCTGGAAGACTTCGCGTCGACTGCTGAATATGAAGACGGAGATTGAGTAAATAAGATTCTTGGATGTGGGCTGGATTAAACTGGCTGAGGACACCTTCCTTTCTCAACACGATAATGAAACGTCGGGCTCCATGAAAGGTACAGAGTTCTTCGATCGGGTCAGCGACTATCAGCTCCTCAACAAGGGCTCTGCTCCATGTAGTTTAGTTCAAATGATAATATTATCTAAATTTTTGGTACTTTTCCTCCTGTCCGATGTCAAATCCTGTAAGCTAATCACTCCTAATTAAAGCACAATTCACAATCTGAGTAGATATGACGTAATATCACAGTGGTTATCCGGTCCAAGGCGCGTTTCACTGCCGATTGCCGCGGGGGGGGGGGCATGAACGTTCTATACCTTCTGTGTTGTGTTGTGTTGTGTTGTGTTTTCCTGTTTAGGTAGAGGCCTTGCAACAGACAGATCCCCTTCCAAGGAGTTGCAGCGAATACTTAAAATAATCCGCTGTTTCAGTATTGTCACGTGTATGAGTGACTAAGACGCGGATTTCGATTGACAATCGATCTATTGGATAATTACCAGTCGGAACTACAAAAATCATATCACTTCAAATTATTACAGGAACAATAACACATAAAGTAAAGTGTTCACACTTCGATCCTAATCTTCGTTTGTAGCTTCCGGAACTCCGCTACTGGATTCTTCTGTCAGTCCGTTATCTTCTCTACTCTTAATATAATCTTCTCTTCAGCCGTGTAGAGTCACAACTGCCCTGCATTCCGCGCTTGTCTCTCAACTGTCTTGAACTGCTGGTGTGAACACCGTTACATAGCCTCCTCGCGGACCATATAGAAACACGGCCTCCACTGTCGAAATTTCTTTACTGCTCGTTGCCTAGCAATGGATAGCCATTTGTCTATTGTTTGCAAAGATTTTTTCTTCGCGGGAACGTGTTTACCTAACTGTTCCTTAGCAACAGATATATATGTTGCAGTATTGATGTATTGATGCAGTAATGAAACGGGGCACATGGTCCAATTTGTGAACCTGAGGATCAAAGCCGCGAACATATTTTACTTATCTGCAATATTTTTGACAACAATGTCAGTAGAAGCGACACTATAACGTCTATAATTGGATACTAAAAAAAAAAAAATAAAAAAAAAAAAAAAATGCAAAGCAGGTGACAGGAATCAGTCAGCCCTAATTTAAAGCAATGCCTGGGCATTTGCTGGAAGGATTGAGGAAATTTGTCAAATCCTCCGTCAGGATAATTGCGGTCCCGGCCGAGATTTTATTTGGTAATGTTCCAAATGCAAGTCAGAATTGATGCCGCTCGAAACACCTTCCCCGAAGATGAAGAAAATTATTTCATCGAAGACTATGATTATGATGAATACAGCGAAGACAATGGCGATCGACTTTTGTCCGATAACACGCACAAAAATTCTGTGAAGTGTATGATATAAGTTCACATTACTAACACACAGATTAATATTCATCTGATGTGGCCGAAATGGAGACTTCATTTGTGACGCATGTTTTTCTGCACACCCCATCTGCACCCCATTTTGGGGGTCATCATTACACTTCCTGTAAGTTGGGTTCACAAGACGAAGATCAAAGACATGAAAACCATGTCAGGGAGACACGTCCGGAAAATCCTGGTGTTCACGAAATGCGACGTGGCTTTTTGTGAACGAAGTTAATCAGACTGCGGCAGACGTAACCAATAAAAACCGGTCCCTCTCCATCAATCAATTTCGAGACCGAATTATTCGCTGAACCGCACATTGGCCACTTTAGTATTTCCTTGTGTGTGTGTCCCCCCCCCCCNTATAAAGTTCATGTGTATCGTCCGAGGCGATTTACGCAGAACAAATAGTAAAATTGAGATCTGAATGCAGGTCCTGGCATAGATGTGCATACCTTCCGGTTCTCTCTTGTTATGGGAGGTATTCTGCGCCTGTTTGAACCCCAATTCAAGGAATCCCACCGTTTGCCTTAAGGATTATATAGCCACTACAATAGAGGACACTAAGGCTCGAAACGGACTGCAACACCGACAGAAACTTCGTAACAGATGGTAGAGGCCTTCGGATGGTCTCTTCTCCCACAAGAGTCCCAACACTTGCCATAATAAAGATCGGATAAGAGCTACAATAGAGGAAAGCAAGGCTCGAAACGGACTGTAGCATGAACAAGATACTGATGAACTGATGGTACAGGCATTAACAATGATCTGTTCTCCCATCCAAGGAGTCCCACCATTAGAAAGCCGTTACAACAGAGGGAGGCAAGGTTCGAACCGGGCTGCAGTGATGGACAGGTCCCCTGTTCAACGAGTACCTCAGGTTGTCTTAGCAAGGATTTAAAAGACCCCTAAAACAGAGGATTTGAATTTTAGAAAAATAGGGAGGCTGGGATCCAGTAGTCATTTCTCGTGAACTTTTACATTCTTTGAATGACGATGTTTTTCTTAGCGAGCTAAGCAGCCATTAGCTTGCCGAGGCAGACTCTGTTCCCTAGTTAAGGACGAATTCACACTGAAGTCGATTCGTTGGTTGCATGTTTAAGAACATGGTGAATTCTTGTCGGGCTACCCGCGACGTAAATTTAGATTAGACATGCAGTATTTGGATATTGTCTGTCTCCATCATCAGGGAATTATGTTTTGCGTGAGGACTGTAGATCACGGGTTGTATTCCTGGAGGTGGTGTCTCGATAACACCTGTGCAAGAACTGTAACGTTTAAACAGAACGTAATGTTCCTCATAATATAATAAGGATGATTTCCGACGTACGCTCCGAACTGACGCAGATGATCAAGAGGTTTTTACGTTTAGTCGCCCCGAAAGCCTGAAATCGTGTATAGTTAAGGAAATATCTCTATAAAGATAACGCTTTCTAGCACATTTAAGTTAAATGAAACGACTGATGTCTCTTTCAGAAAGTGTTATCCAAACGTCGTACATGATCGTTATACAGTTTTACTCTGGCGATAGAGGCACTGTCATATCTGCATGACAGAAGTTCAATATACATGTCTTTGACATTTTCGTAAATGCCTGTCTGTTTAATACACTAAAGTAATGTACAATACTGGTCACCAGTGCTGCCAATATAACAACACCCTTAACGTCACCTTGTGGCTGTCCTGTCACAAAGCCAATCTCAGGTAAAGACGCTTTAACAATCGATTTCATAACAAAATGACGTGGAACGCTACTGGCTAATTCAAACCACGGCAGGGGAGGGTCACTAAGACCGGAGTGGGGACTGCTACGGAATATAACACGTGAAACTATTTTAAAACATCTCGAGAAGAGAAAGAAGGCAATGCCAATGACAATCCGCATGTTCGGCCAGGGTTTTCAATTAACTGCTCTGCGGTTCCCCGAAGAACAAGCCGCAGACAAGCAATGGAACACAGTAGCCCAGCCGTGAACAACCCACAGGCGCCTGTCAATACCCTTCTGTTGTATTAGCATTGAACTTTACTGTCAATCTAACATAAGCAAAATATCTGTGCTGAGAATATTACAACACAATCCAAAGCCTGGAACAGGGAACTGTGAAACGAAACATGAAAATTCTCCGACCTCCATAAAATTTATCTGATAACGATGATCTGAAATACAGGTAGAATACACGTTCATATTATTATGTACCCAATATGTTCGAAGATTACTGTCACGCTGTGTAGATAAAGAGGAAATTTACCGACGTTTCGGAGAAATGTATTGCCTCCACTTTCATATTACCCGCCGTGACAGCCTCAAGTATGGGGTTCGTCCCTCGGCACACGCAAAAATATGTCTTCTCATCGCCTCGGCATCCAGATCTGTTGTGGGATCACCCAGTCTCCTGTCCAAATGGTACATGCTGGGTAAAGCTGTCGAAGCGTGACGCTCATCGGTTTCATCCATCGAATGCGTGGAGCTTTATGACCCCGCTTTGGCTTTCAGGTGCTTAGTACAGGGGAGAAGAATGTGGAATGTGCGCGTATTTCCTGCAATTTGAAAAACAACTCGTCACTCACATGTGTTCGGTAAGATTTTCTGGCTTTCCTTCTTCTTCCATTGTTCTTTCTCCCTTCCTTTCTCTCTCCCATCTTTATATCTATATAGCTCTTCTTTCCTCTTCCTTATCTTCCTTAGTTTCTCTTTAATTCCTTCTCTTAGTTCTTTATACATTCCTACTTCTCTCTCTTTAATACATTTCTCCTGTCTCAATATCGTTCTCTTCCTTCTTTCATGTCCGTCTCTGTCTCTCTCTTTCTTTATTTCGTTTCTTTTTCCTTCCTTTCTTCATCCCTTCTTGACTTGCTTTTATCTTTCATCCTTATTTTCTTTATTTTGATTTTCTATCTTTGCATATTCCTTCCGTTTTTCCTTCTTTAACTCTACTTGTTTATCTCTGTCGCCTCCTTTCTTTCTCTATTCTTCATTTCTATTCGTCTTTATTATTTCCCCCATCGTCTATCTTACTCTTTTGTCCCTCTATGTTCCTTACCTCTTCCTTCTCTTTGATTCTTATTCCCTTCCGGTATCTATCCCTCTGTATTCCTTCTATTTGCGCGTCTTTCTTAATTTCTTGCTCTTTCTTTCTTTCTTTACCTCTATTCCTTCTCTACTTGTTTCTTTCTGCTTCTTCCGCATTTCAATTCGTTACTTTCTTCTTGCTTTAGTCTGTTTCTCCACTTCTCTCTTCACTCTTTCCGCCTCCCCCTCTCTGAACACCCACAATACAAGCGACAGGCCCCACAAATGCCAGACGCGACCTCCGCCCGCCCACTGCTGCTGCACTCGCAGGATGATGGCGTGTCGGCGTTTGAGAAGGTATCGCCGGGTCTTAATTGTCCGCTGTAACTTCCCCCTGCTGCATTAAGTGCAATGAAAATCAATTGCTGGAGCGAGGGCTAGCTTGTTAGAGAAACGGTAGGAGGGACGTATCTGTGGTCAGTGGCGGCTCGTTACACTCACAAATTTTTATTTTTATATTACTTTTTGAAATATAGGGGACTGGATAGTTCCACCAGGAAAATAAACGGTTGGGAAGTGGAAGGCGTGAGTATTATTTCTAGCAGATGGGGTGGCAGTTCTGGAGACGAGGCATTGGGCATGTAGTTAATCCAGGGTGTTGAGAAAACTCACTGTAAAATGAGAATATGCACTGATAATATTAAGATGGATATAAGGCCGCGCCATAGCTCAAGCGGTTAGTCGCTGGCTTCCCACCGCGGCGGCCCGGGTTCGGTCAAGTGTGATTTGTGGTGAACAAAGTGGCGCTGGGGTAGGTTTTCTCCGAGTACTTCGTTTCCCTTGCCAATCTTCATTCCACCAAATTTTCCATCATCATAATCACCCGGGGCAGTTACAATAGGCCAATCAGTGGCCGACGTGCCGAGTAGACCCAGTTGGACNCCATTCGAAATAAAAATATAAGATGGACGTAAATTCTGAGCTTCTGAAGTAGCTCAGGATCTTGTTCAGGTGTTACTAGTGGGCTGTTCCCTCTGTCATTTAAAATCGTATGAAATATACTGGAATAAAAATTCACGTTTTCTTTATGTGATATCATAATCATTACCAAGGCGAGCCTAGGTCATATGGGTTCATAAGACATGGCTTGTTGAGATGCACTGTTTGGGTTCAATATTCGTGCCACTCCGTTTTCCGATCACTAACTTTCCCACGTGATTTTTTATTTTTATTTTTTGACGCTGTCAGTAACTGCATCATACAAGTCGAACGATCTGATGACTGATACATGTTGAGTTGGTGAGTATCTAGAAGCATACTCCCGCGGACTATTCGAGTGGTATTAACTTGGCATGTGACGTGAGGCTCTCGGGAAAAACGAGAAACCTCAGGATAGCTAGGGTACCGGCAGAGATATGAACCGAGCACATTTCGTGTATCATTACAGTAATCCGCTCGGCTTTCCACCTACAGACATTAATATTTGTAATTGGTTTCGAAAACTTTGCTTACTTATTTCATTTCATACATTATATAATGTAACTCTTTATAAAATTACCAGCTAATCCACGTAGCAGATAAGAAATCCTTAAAAGTACCAAATAACTGCTTGGCCTTGTGAGGCGAGTGTGGCAGGTTGCAGTAAGAACAGACGTGTCTCCACTGCTCACTGCACGCCTACCAGCGCTTAACGATAAGAGAGACCTTATTCTGCAACGTGATAGCATCAGGCCTGTAACGAGTATGTTCATGTTTTCACACAATGGCCGATGTTCCACGGATCACTCAGAGCAGGTCAACACGCTCCGAGGGTACGTACAAGCGAACACTATTCGAGACGTCTGCAGTTTCTAATTCTGCTTCGTTATTAATGTTTTCGTAACAGGACACTCTACTTACAGCGGACAGATAACACATTTGTCAACGTGTTACACTGCTTAGCTAGTTAGTGCTTAATTAGTTACTTAGTCACTTGTTGTTTTGTCAGTGGACACTGCTCTAGTTAAGAATTATGTTGTTTATCCATTGCATCTCTGTGGTCTGGTGGTCAGAGTTCCTGGTTACATATCAATAGGTCCCGGGTTCGATTCCCGGTGCTACCAGATTCTGAGTAGTGGGTCTGGAACGGGGTCCACTCAGCCTCGTGATGATAACTGAGGAGCTATTTCAAGGAAATAGCGGCTCCGGTTTAGAAAATCGAGATTAACTTCCGTGAGGATCCGTTGCGATGACCACGCGACACCTTCTATCCGCAAAAGTTGGCAGTAACTTCACCGACAAGCGGCCGTCGCTCGGGAGGTATAGTTCGCTTCAGAACTAAAAGCCACGGAGTATCCATTGCCTCTAGGAATGTTTTGTGTTGAATATGCTTGCCTCTGATTCCCCAAGCGAGTGAATAGAACATATTTCTAAGACATGGGAGTCAATGGGGAGGATTCTGTTATCCTCTGGCGTTAAGCAGATCTTGAAAATGAGAATAAGCAGAGGGAACTTAGGCTTAACGCGACTCCTAATCACGGGGAAAGGGGTAATATTCTTCACATTTCCAAAATTTTATCTTTTATAGAGGTGAAATTTACACATGTGAACAGAAATAAAGACACCGATTTCGAGCTCAGATCCCTCCGAATGAGAGTCTCAAGGTCTTACCATGATGACACTGTCGGGTCACGTGCCTAGTGAGGAATTTCGCCGATTATTAATTAGAGAGTGAGCACCTCAACAAGAAATTCGTCGCTTATAATTAATCAGATAACTAAAGAACATTATCTTCTGGGATATAACGCCGTGTAGTCCGCTGAAAGTCAACCGACGTTTCGGAAGAACATATCTCCTACATCTTCACGGTCGAGTATTCCGAGCAAAATACCAGCGTGCTGCACTCTGGTATCTTGCTCGGCATACTCGACCGTGAGGCGATATGTTTTTCGAAACGTCGGTTGATTTTCAACGGACTACACGGCGTTATATCCCAGAAGATAATGCTCTTCATAACCACTGCTGTGAGACCCTCAAATCCTACAATCTGATAACTGATCACTAGTCCATTTCTTCGTCAAAAATGATTCATAATGTTCTTTACGATTTCTGTTTTATGGATAAGGACCTCTGCCTTTTCCAGTTCAGAGTTAATTTCTAGAATTATGAATCTTACACACAATTGGCAGGAGTTCATGGACGATGGTTCGCCCAACGCAGCCTATACAAGACAATACGGAAAAACATTTTTACTGTACATCCATGCCACGAGTGGGATTCAGTGGTCAGAGACATGTTGCCTACACTAATCAATTTTTTGGACAAATACTATACTTAGCCAGTTGCTCTTTAGTGGCGATTCCTCGTGAGATAATGCGGAAATGCAACGCGTGGCAAGCTGTACCAACATCCATTTACGTGTAAGGTTCACACAGCGGTGATGACTAATATTCTGATCCTTCGGGTTATGACACTGTGTTATCTGGTGTTAGGTGGTTAACCTTTCGTAAGAAAGTCTTCGGCGTGAAAATAAAGCTAGTATAGTTCTCCAAAGCATTGGTAACGACCAACAAAACCAAGCGTTCTCATAACCCAGACGACAACAATACGAACAGCATTTTCCCTTCCTTTCACGACTACGCATGCGCGAAAGCATAGTTTTGGGGCCCGTAGTTGAGCGGTGAACCTATCCCGTCCCCTGGCATAATGTAGGTAGATGGCAGAAAACGTTGCGGGGTACAAGTTGCACAACTCATATAGCTGATTTCAACCAATGAATTGTATGGTTTAGGGAAGAGTAGAGAGAATATGTCTTACATTCCTGGAGTCTTGTTGTGCACTAATGGCGCGATGGATAACACCGACATTGTTGGTCAGACAGTTGAATAATAATATTCTGTATGGCAAGTCACTCAACTGTTAACGCATGTGTTAGGTAGATGGTCGCTTGCTTGCTTGCTTATTTACTAATTAACTCGTTAGATCGGTCTTGCCAGTCAATAACTGATTTGAAGAAAGCAGTCATTTAGGATTTGGCACCGTGTATATGTGGTGTTAATCGACGTTTCGGAGGAACGTATCGCCTCCATCTTCAGAGTAGAAGAAAAAATATAAGAAATCTGCAAGCGAAGAGACCGTGAGAACCGGTAGCTTTTACCGGTTATCACGGTCTCTTCGCTTGCAGATTTCTTATATTTTTCTTCTAACCTGAAGATGGAGGCGATACGTTCCTCCGAAACGTCGGTTAACACCACATATACACGGTGCCAAATCCGAAAAGACTGCTTTCTTCATAGTCACCGCCGTGAAAGCCTCAAATCTTATAATAACTCATTTGTTTGTCAAAGTTTTAATGAATGGAAAGAAGTTCCCGGTTTCCTACCCCTGCGGTCCCGGATCAATCCCCATATCAGGTCGTGTAGGATTTATGACAAAGTAGCACTGGGACAGGTGTTCTCCAAGTACTTCCGCTTCCCCTGCCAAATCTCTTTCCACTTGACTGCTCCGTACACTTCTATCATCCAGGATTGTTACAATGGCCGACGTACAACGTGGACCCAGTCTCATCCCATCCCACGCAATAAAATTAAAAGTCAGTTACCCAAAATATTCTCTGGTAATCAGTCACGTCATGGGTTAGTTAAAAGCAACGTTGCGGAGACTTGATTCGTCTGTCACCATGGTGATGTGGGTCGGCTGGTCAATCGATTAAGTTGCTGATGATTCTTGCCAGCAGATTCAATCTTGCCTTCGGGTCCTATCAGGACACATGACCTTATTTCTGCTTTGTTTTATTCAAGCTTTTACGTATTTTAATTGCGCTTTCTCTTCAGCGAGAGGATGAACAGACTCCGTGATTTTAGTCCGCAAGCCAACTATAGCGACCGAGCGACCGCCGCTTGTCGGCGAAGTTAATGACAACTTTAGCGGATAGAGCGTGTCACGTGGCCAGCGCAACGAATCCCCACGGCCGTTAATCTCGGTTTTCTAGACTGGAGCCGCTTTTTCTTTGAAACAGCTCCTCAATTATCCTCACGAGGTTGAGTGGACCCCGTTACAGATCCACTACTTCTCAGAAAATCTGGTAACGCCGGGAATCGAACCCGGGACCCCTGGATATGCAGCCAGGAACTCTGGCCAATAAACTACAGAGTGGGTCTTCAGTGAGAGGAGGGGTCCCCCTGTATTGGGGGTGTCTGTAGCGGACATTCGCTCACTGACTGGTCCATTCCTGTTGCTTGTTCTATATGGGGAATAACCGTTGGTTGGCATATCAGCCAGTTACTAGCCGCCACTGCATAGAATCGTCCGAAATCCACAGTAGTCAGTTACTAAGTGCTTCTCCGCGGCGCTGCTGTACGAAAAGAATCCACGAGTAATAGGGGTTGTGCAATGAGACAGGGAGGCATTAAGCAAGTCAGTTAATCATTTTTGTGTGATCCCGCACTAACAACCCCCACCCTTCCTAACGCCGGTATTTTAACAATCTGACACTCTCCTTAATGGTAAAGCGACAGGCACAACTTATGTAATTGATTAGCTTCATTTTCTATGCTCGCCTCTGGAGATTAAGACATCCAACACTGATTTTTGGTCTATTTAGCCCTCGGCTTTAGCTGTAGCGTTTCGTAATCAAAAGAAAGGCGACGCTTAAATAAAACAGGGACGAAAGACAGAAATGAAGCACATGAAAAATATTTATTTACGTGACAACTCTATTTTGTGGGATAAAGAGCCCTGGAAGACCGCAGAAAAGATGATTATGTAGTGGACGCCGCATACTGTAATCAGGGACAATGTTATTATCATTTACTGGGGGCTTGCGTGACCAATAAGACGGCATGATTTGAGGTCCTCACGGCGGTGACTATGAAGAATGCTGTCTTATATGATGTGGCGCCGTGTAGATATTGTGTTAACCGACGTTTCGGAGGAACGTATTGCCTCCATCTTCACGGTATAAGAAATCTGTGAGCGATGAAAACCAGCGTGAACGGCTGTCTGTAGAGACGGGTTTTGAATCTGATGATCTAATGTATTGGGCCTTTATACCACTGGTTACATTTCACAAATCACTATGTGACATAGTCATCTTCTTCCGACGGGAACTGTTCTGACTTCCAATTGAACTGAACTTCATTCCTCCTTTGTACTCCTGACTGTGACGTCTTACAGCTCCTCGGCACAGACCCCACGAAAAAAAAACACCGTCTTCTTTTGTCAAGAATGCACGTTTATTAGTCCGTTACGTAGCAATTGATGTCTTTCTATTGTTGAGAACGTAATTTCGTGACTGTTTTCATCAAGCCGTTACCTAGCAATGGTCATATGCGTCACATCTTTTGTGTAAACTTATTATTTTTATGAAGTTCCGAATGGACGTGTACTAATGCACAGGAAAAAAAAACATATTGCAATTAGCGTTTCGGTTTTTGTTAACGCTTTCTTGTCTTAGCGTGACCTTGACGCATGGACAGTGAAAGTGATCATGTAACAACCCGATTTGATCTTGAGCTCCGACATAAATAGGCAGATGAATTTTGTATTGATGAACTCAGAAAAGGCGATAAATAATCAGCTTTAAAGGGATTTTTTCTACTCCTTAATTTTAATATTTTCTTTATTTGTTTATAATGGTGTGTATAGATTTCCAGAAACTTTACGAGTTTGATTTTTAGTGAAGACTTCCTGGGAAAAGAAAATAGTCGGTAGTCTACTTCAAGTATTTTATTTTCCTGTGCACTTCCACGTTTCATGTACACATTTCTTCTCTGCTTGAATAAACAGTGCTAAACGGGTGAATTTTTGAAGAAAGAAAGCAGTCTTCTGGGATTTGGCACCGTGTATATGTGGTGTTAACCGACGTTTCGGAGGAACGTATCGCCCCCATCTTCAGGGTTGAAGAAGTATAAGTAAATCTGCAAGCGACAACACCGTGAGACACGGTCAAGCAGTNGAATTTTTGTTCCATCAGTCATTGTTATCAATCAAGGGGTGTCCTGAAGTGGTTACAATAAGCGGAGTCCACTGTATTTACAATCTGGTGAAAATAGTCCCATGACCTAAGATAGCCAAGATGATGATATGCCCCAGCTGCAAGGTACACGGTAACGTACATGTAGATGGTCAGTAATTTGTCTCGTTGTAAAACCCGAGGGATCCTCGTTGTTTTCACAGCATTCTGTCTTATCCTGGACATATCGACGCCTTCAAAGAACATTTCATTAACATTAACTTGAATATGATCCTCGTCTACAATTACGCATTTCAAGTAATATCTTACGTAGAGATATTCCGAAAAGAATCTGCATTTCGCATTTCCTCCATGTTTCGCCATCTCACCTCTTTTTCTTACTCTTCAAACTAACTGACTAACTAACTAACCAGGCCTCGCCATAGCTCAAGCGGTTAGTCGCTGGCTTCCCACGGCTGCGCCCCGGGTTCGATCCGGGGTCTGATCAAGTGGGATTTATGGTGGATAAATTGGCACTGGGGTAGGTTATCTCCGAGTACTTTTGTTTCCCTTGCCAATCTTCATTCCACCAATTTCTCCATCATAATCACCCGGGGCAGGTACCATAGGCCAATCAGTGGCCGCCGTGTCGAGTGGACCCAGTTGGACTCAACCCCCCACTAAGCGAATTAAAGAAAAAAACTATCTAACTTCATGGAACTGAGTCCTTGTTGAGAAACCACCAGTTATGCAGCTACTGAAGAACTTAGCAGTATTTTATGGAACCCGTAGGTTCATTGCCGCGTTCACAAGAGCCCTCCACTGGTCCCTATCCTGAAACAGATCGATCTAATGCATACCGTTCCGTCCTGTTTCTCGCTTTAAGATAAATTTTAATATTATCCACCCACCTACGCCTTGGTCTTCCCAGTGGTCTCTTTCCTTCTGACTTTCCCACTAATATTCTATACGCATTCCTCTTCTCCCCAATTCGTGCTACATGCCCTTCCCACCTCATCCTCCTTGACTTGATCATTCTAATTATACTTGGAGAAGAGTACAAGTTATGAAGCTACTCATTAAGCGGTTTTCTCCAACCTCCTGTCACTTCATCTCTCTTCGGTCATTCCTCAACACCCTGTCCTCAAACACCCTCAGTCTGTATTCCTCCGTTAATGTTGGAGACCAAGTTTCGCACCCATAACGCTTTAAACTACTACTTAAAATTATTTTCCAACAGAGAGATCCTCAGCTGTCCCCCAGAACAGTAGCGAAGTGCTTCTTTCAAATTATCTAAATGAGTTATACTTCGGACCTGCTGTTGATAGGCTGAAATTCGAAATTAATTCGAAACGGTTTGTCGCAGATGCGCAGAAAGTTCGAAATTAAGTCGAAGAATTCGATCGCTCTGGTTCGCTATATCACGTAGCGTTTGGAGATGCGCGGGAAGTTTCAAATGAAGTCGGAAGGATATGTAGCCCTTATCCGTGACGGAACACGTGACGAGGCGTAAACCGTAACAGGGGCACAAACAATATTCTGTTGGTGTCCAGCGCTTTGGCGTCCCTACAGAATGGCTATTAAAATCGCTCCGCCTGTCTGTCTGTCTGTCTGTCCGCTTTAAACTCGATAACCGCTAACAGTTGCTCATGAAATCGAATATTGTGCAATTCTGGTAAAATTGTGACATACTCCAGTTTTGCTTCGAATAGAACAAAACGGATGAGTTGCATTAGGATTTACGTTTGGAAGTTCTTACAGGAGGAAAGCTGTAGGCTTGTATTTAGGAGGTACGCGATTCGAACCTTGGCCGGGGCACTCACTTCCTTCATTGATTTGTTTCGTGGTTCCTCTCAGACCCTACATGACTGAATAGTACCTAAATTGTTCTACTATCACATCCTTCCAAATCTTTTCCAATTCTTTATTTACCACTCATCCTATCATCTGAAAGTCTGACAGACTGGCAGGCTCGTAAAACCTGCTCGAAACTTGAGCTTAACTTGCTAAAAAATTTTCGGGGAGAAAATGTTTCCAGGGAAACAGAATACATTCTGTATGTTGACTGATATTTGCGGCAAGTGCTATGGTTTTCGCGATAGCTAAACAAAACGGAATGAAAGCTCCAACTGTTCTTTGAGAATATTTCGTAACTTCTTTAACTTGCTGAAAGGATAAATCTCAAGGCCTTTACTGTGAATTCCACAAACTCACACTACCATATTTGGCTGGTAACATTCCAGATTCCTCTGCTGTTCAACCTCGCGGTCGCGGGCTTCATCACGGGAACAACTGTATCTCCCAGGGGTAAGTAATAATTTATAATCATGTAAATTAGATCGTCAAAACAACATTAATAGGTATCTTCCATAAGAAGACAAAATAGATGCTGTTGTATCTCTTATATATTTATTATGCACAGGAGTATGCTACATGTTCCGACCTACTAGTAGGTCATCACGCACGTTCCATAAAAACATAAACTAAGTTTCTTGAATTGGGTTGCCCTAATTTGGATCCACATTATGCAGTTGGTAGATGTTATTATCTATGGAATGTACCTTGGATAATGTAAACAAATATGTGAGCAAAATCTTCATGTTACAGGATTGTTATTATGGTTAAAACTTATTAAATTAGGGATTAATAAAATTTATTATTTATTAATATAATGTGCCCTAGAACTGGTATAAAACTTAAGAGGTGAGTTAAAAAAAAAGTCAAAATGAGTCTGTAAGTTATAATCACGTCGAATTAAATGTTTAATTTAAGTACGTTTATTTCTAGTCGGAAACCAAAGTGACGCCCAGGGAGCTCCGCGAGACAAACTGTGTGTTTAAAGGACCTCTGTATGGCGTTATCAGTCATTCGCACTGACTTGAAACGCTTTGTGTATACTACAGTACATACTTGAGCCTGCTTGTAACTACAGAAGGAGTCTTAATAGATCAGTTGGTATAGCAACGGGTTATGGGTTGTATGGCCGGGGTTCGATTCCCGGCAAGGCTGAGAGACTTTTCTCTGCTGCACACCGTGTATACCGGTGCTCCAAGACTTACACAGTAAGTACCGACAGCTCCTTCCCGCGCGTAAAACGACCTAGGCGTGAAGCTGACCACTAACAGCCATCTGGGGTCCAGATCACGAATGGTGGAGCAATACCTCCATTTCTGTTTACTTCTTCATGGTGTTGTGCTTATGTAATTACGCACAGACAAAACTGTACGAGGTACTTTTGTAGGGTAAGTGTTCCTTCTTTCCCGGCAGATTTATTGAAGTAAACGACATTTAAATTAGAAATTAGAATATACAAAACTATCCTTTTGGGTTCTGTATGGGTGTGAAACTCGGTCTCTGACATTAAGGGATGAACATAGACTGAGGGTATTTGAGAACAGGGTGTTGAGGAGAATATTTGGACCAAAGAGAGATGAAGTGACAGGAGGTTGGAGAAAACTGCATAATGATGTGCTTCATAACTTGTACTCTTCTCCAAGTATAATTAGAATGATCAAGTCAAGGAGGATGAGATGGGCAGAGCATGTAGCACAAATGGGGACGAAGAGGAATGCATATAGGATATTGGTGGGAAAGCCAGAGGGAAAGATACCATTAGGAAGACCAAGGAGTAGATGGGTGGACAATATTAAAATGGTTCTTAGAGAGATAGGATGGAATGGTATGGATTGGATTGATCTGGCTCAGAATCGGGAACAGTGTACGACTCTTGTGAACACGGTAATGAACCTTCGGGTACCAACAATTTTGGAAGTTCTTGAGTAGCTGCACAATTTTGCGGCTACTCAAGAAGGGCTCAGCTCCATGAGTAAGGAAGTAAGTAAACGGTACTTACATTATGAAATTACTAATTCATTACGACATTCTTAAGTGCATATGATACACGGTGACCGTCTTGTGAATCATGTGGTTTCCGAGCTATTACACTACAAAATGCCAGTTATTAGCGTCTTACACCAGACAAGGGACGAAGGAATGCAGACGAAGACAGGACAGATCTCTCTATACGCTACTACGTATATTGAAAGCCTAGAGGTAATAATATTTGGGCATGATAATTCAAACAGTGACATGTTCTTCAAACATACATTAACCATCTGAAGCATGAAGTGCATCTAAATAATATATCTATACAATCAATTCCTACATCAGAGATAACACACTCCATCTACATTACAAAGATTAACCGGCTGATTCTGTTGAGGTATATAATAGGTATTTATTCTGAAGAAACCTATAAATACACTGAGTGGGAGAAGTACAGAGAATCTTAATATTAAAACACGTGGTACCTAGTGGCCGTGTGCTTTAATTCAAGAAATCGGAACTCCAGTGGTTACGAATCCACTTTGTGTTTGGCTTTGTCCATAGTAAATGAAAATAATAAATCAGGACTCCAAAATTTGCATTTCTATCAGAAACTCAATACTTGCTTAGTATCCACTTCACTGCCGCTACAGCCATTTGTCGACACTTTGCATCAGGAATGACCGCCTCTGTGGTCTAGTGGTCAGAGTTCCTCGTTACAGATCCAGAGGTCCGGGTTCGATTCCCGGTGCTACCAAATTTTCGGAGTAGTGGGTCTGGAATGGGGTCCACTCAGCCTCATGAGTATAACTGAGGAGCTATTTCAAGGAAATAGCGGATCCGGTCTAGAAAACCGAGATTAACGACCATTTAGAACCGTTGCACTGACGACACGACTACCTCTATCCGCAAAATTTGGCACTAACTTTGCTAACAAGCGGCGGTCGCTCGATCTGTATAGTTCGCTTGCAGACTAAAACCACGGAGTTTTTTGCCTGAGGAATTACATTATGATCTTAGTAAGATCTACACTGAGTCCAAGGAAAGAAGTCCCATTCGTGGTGGGGATAACAGCGGATGACGCTTTCCCTCCCTCTGCCGAGTGTCATATTCTCCTCTAGCCTCCTTTGACCTGTCATGGAGCCCAAATACCTCTTTGCTAATGAGGATTATACCACTCCCAACATTCGTGAGAAAGAGTATGGCTAATTCAGTGGTTCCAAACAGGGGCAGAGCACATGTACCACAAAGAAGTACGTGAAACCTCACCAGGAGGTACCTGGGTTGCATTCCAAACAGACTGCAATGGCATACATAAATGTCATTGCACTGAAGATATATCAAGAGATATAAGGAACAGGAATGAACACGCGAATAAATTTTAGCTCACATAATTTTTGGAATGGAATTAATGAAGTACGTATAAGCTGAAACGCTCTTTGTACCTTTCATTTATAGCAAATGGTAATGGGAAGATTCCCTGTGCTTAATTAATGAAGTACTACGCCATGAAGACGTATGGGGGAGCAAAGGTATCGTTCCACCTTTCTTGAGCTAGGCCCTAATGGAGGTTAAGGGTCAGCTTCACGTCCCTTCAGCTTATCCCCCTGGTAAAGAGACCCGGTAAAAGGTAAAAAGGTAAAACTGTCCATATAACAGACCGTGAAGACCCACAGGGTTGTAAGACGTCGAGGCTCCTATACTTTCTCTAGACAATCGGGTCACAGATGGCGGTGAGGTTGTCAGCCTTATGCGCCGGCCGTCCTTTACCCCCCCCCCCAGGAAAGTTCCTGGTACTCATTTCTGTTAGAGGCTGAGTCGATCCCAGGGCCACAGTGCGGCTGGAAGGATTAGGTAAATTGAAAAAAAAAATCCACCTCATCGGGACTCGAATCCAGACCTTGCGGCTTGCAGCATAGTGCCTCAACCAACTCCGGTACCGCGTGCCCCGGTACTCAATGGATAAGAAGATGGGCAGGCCACAGAGTCGGTCTATCAGCTGTGAAGTACAGAAACATTTCTTGCCTCTACCGGGAATCTAAACTTGGCCTTACGGCCCGTAGCCCGTCGTTATAACGACTGAGCTATTAAAAATGAAATCGTCATATCAACGGGGGACGCGGAGTGTCAGGCTGCTCTCTCTCTAACGGAGCCGGGTTCATTTAGATGCTGCAGAGGCTGGCCTATTGTTTTGCATACCGTAATTCCTCTGTTACATCGCGTTAAGTCGAGTGAAGTAAAACTGGTGGTTTCTCTTGCAGTTTCTTAGCGAACCAGGCTCGATATGACAACCCGTGTACTGGCGGCCTCACGCTGCGACCAAGATGTTTGTCGGCTGTAAATGGTTCAGCAACGCTAAGTTAACTGGGACGAGTGGGCGAGGGAGCATAAAAGCTAACAGCTAACAACTCGATGGACATGTGGAGGGCTTCGATCCTTGGGGCTCTTTCCGTAGCTTAAGTAAAACTGTAATTTTCTCTCACTTGGCCTGACCGAAGTCAGAGCCAGAGACTCACCTCCCAGGCGTATCGCGGGTCGAGTGGCTCCGGTGTCCATTTTCCGAGGAAGGGTCCGTAACGGGTTCCCCGGGACACATGTTGCCTCGTCCACACACCGGAACCAGGTTCCCTGAGTTCGAGCTCCGGTGGGACATGGGTAGTCATGAGTTCATGATGAGCGCGAAGCCTCACTATTGGCGAGGCTTCCTCGTCTGCTGCAGCCATCTGTGAGTCACGTGAAGGCGGTCCCACTGTCAGCGGGTCCTCCATGGACTCGGCCTCTACCGTGGGCGTGGGGTCGCCTTCGTCACTGCTGCCTGAAACAAAGAAACGTGCCGCTGTAATATGGGAACAAGGCAGACGGACCGTGGAGCTGACCGCTCCGAGATGAAGAAGGCTTTCGTGGCGTCAGTATGTTTGCCACTGATCACCCACACTAAAGGTACCCTACTGGAGGGGCTGCGGATCGCGTCTATACAGGTGCAACTTCCGCTGTTTTCTCATAAAGGATTCATACTACAAGCAGACCGACGTAAACTATACACCTCATTATGATTTACCTGTTTTGTTGCTGGTCGCCTTACAACCGTCAGTGTTCTTTAATCGTTCTCGTAGCACGTGGCTTCGTTACAAATTATGAGTTCATTTCCTTCCCTCTCTTCAATAAAAAAAAAACAGGGCTCATAAATGCTTCCCTCCTCTGATGATCATAATCACAATATATCCGTAAGTGCATCATCCCCTTCCAAAATACATTAGCTCCCGCACTTAATCGGGCGGCTGACAACAAGCACTGTGTATTAGGGAAAGTGTTTACTTTAGGAGACTGTTCCCTGTCATATCTGTTGCTGCGACACTCGAGTCGAGCTAATGACAATACGGATCAGACGCCTTTGTTTCCTTAGCGATGATAATGGTTGGAGTACAGGTAGAAACAGCGAACTTGGGGAGGTGCATGTCTAAGGAAAAGTAACATTATTAATTGGCGTTGTCACAAACCCCCGATTAGTTCTTTAATCATCGTTTAATAACGTATGACACGCAAACTTTCACCAGTAATGTGTAACTTGATCTGCAACTACAGCCTAACAGATCTAGACCCTGCAGTCTCTTATGATTCAGGCACTGCATCGTTATGTGTTAGGCAAAACTTGCCCTCTGTTGCGTCACCGCGGGAAGCGCTTACTGGTAACGCGTGCGCAATCGCGTCGCGCTGAGTCCACGATTTCCAACATATGGTATGGCTGTCTAGGAGAAGGTTCAGTCCATCGCAAGGCTTCTTCACATAAACAGGACAACACAACATAAAACACGAAAGATATATATAATGCGGCAGTCTATACAACAATAATTCTCAAAGAGACAAAATAGATGTTACTGTGTCAACAATTGTTTTTATTAGCTGTTGGTGGTAACGCTACTTGTTCGACCATTTTCTTGGGTTATTTTAAGGAGTACAAGAATACTGTTACTAGTTCTTGAATTGCATCATTAATCAATATGTATTAATATTGCGTTTGCATTAATTTTTAATACTAAAAAATATACTTACATTTAAATGTGGTTCAAATATAGCTTCAAACTGGACATTAAAATTGACATAAAAAGAACAAAAATTAAAATTAAAATTAAAATGGCGATTAAGGTATTTATAAGTCTTATTTAAGACTTCGTGACCACTGCATATCCACATTTGTGTTGAAGAAGGTATTAACCACATCAACACGTTGCCACATCCCAGAAGACTACCTTCTTCATAGTCACCGCCGTGAGAACTTCAAATCTTACATATACGTATGTGTTGTTTCGCTGTGATAGTGATTGTTGTGCTGTGGGGTTAACTGTGTGCTCGCATGTTTCTCATAATCTGGGTCATGTTTTTTGACCACCCTATCATCGTGTGAAGGCTATACTCGGTTATTTTGAGTATCACTCTCAGGTTGTTTATACGTGGAGTTGGATATTCAAATTTGATGTTGTGTATATATACTGTTCTCCGTGGTGGTGTTATTACTATGCTGTAGCAGTTCGGACAGAATATATATATTGTGACATGTTGACCCCTACCTCCCCAGCTGCACGTAGCGGTAGCGTAGCGCTCGCGTAATAGGCGAGTAATCACCCCGCATCCTGGTAGCTATGCAACGCGCAACGCGCGGTGACGTCACGAGCGGAGCCGAAGTGAGCCGAGCGGAGCCGACGTTAGCCGAGTCCCCGCGACCTTGAAGCTATGCAAAGCGAATCAACAGCGGTGACGTCACCGAGGGATATCGCGGTTGCTAGGCAGCAGTCAACAACTCCGGACAGCGTGGCTAGCAACAGGGCACCAGACGACAATTGTCCGATCAAGGCTACATAAGGAGCAGCGAAGGCTATTCACAGTCAGTTGTACTGTGACAGTCAGCCAGTCAGTGCGTTACCAACGAGTTCTGAGTTCGCAAGTTACGAGTTACAGACGCGTGGGCGACAACTAAGCAGTCAGAGAGCGGAAGACTTGTTGTGTGCTTTCGATACTTAGTGAGTGCTGTAGTACAGTTATATTTGGAGTGTGTAATTCAGGGAGACTTGTATAGCTCCCGCGTTATTAGTACGTGAAGACAAGTGAAGATCTAGTTAAGAGACTTTGTTGTAGGGTTCGTAAAGTGTGGAAACCTGTAATATTGTGATAATTAATTGTAGCCGTTATTTGTAGATTGTTAAATAAACCAATTAACCANTAGATTTTCGTGCACTGGGAATAAATTATGTTTTGAAGAGCTCTGTCTACTGAGATATGACGCCGTATAGTCCTTTGAAAGTCAACCGACGATCCAGGGAAAAATGTCTCAATCTTTACGATCGTAAAAAAAGCGAACCAAGAAATCTGCGTGAAACCTAATGCCTTATTTCTTTCTTGGCTTATTCTTCAACCCTGAAGATGGAGAAATATTCCTCCGAAACGCCGGTTGACTTACAAGGACTAGAAGGCTTTATATTCCACAACATTGAACTCTTCATAACCACTCTTATGAGAACCTCAAATCCTACACAATATATGTTTTATTTTTCTTCATAACTTTGTTTCGAAAAAATTTTCGATGTAACAAATGTTTAAGGAGTTACGCTGGAGATGTTCCCTGTAGTTCACTGTATAAAGTGCCTGTTATTTCTGTCCGACTTGAAACAAAACTAGCAAATGGGCAGATTTGAATAAAATTCTCCAATATGAAATTTAATGTGAATCCATTCACTGATTCTCGAGTTGTTACAGCCGCAGAGACAAACAGAAACGGCGAAGTGAATACGTGTATGTGAAGGCGTTAAAATTGCGGACACGTGTCTATATCCCGGACAGTATTGTGACCTCACTACCGCGCTGCAGGACCCCGTACGCGTGACAGTGATCGGCAGGTTGTAGCATCAAAACACAAAACAAACCTCTGTATACGCACAGTTAAGGCGATCCTTGTGCCTAAACATGGCGTCATTGCAGTGTATTGGGAGTCTGGAGGTAAAACCCCAGCGTTTTAGGTGCGAAGCTTTGACACTCTGGAAAGAAGGCTACACGAACGCAAAGCGTATCGGATAACCAGGAGGGGTTCCTCTCCCTGCCAGGAATCCAAAACTTCTCCTAACTACTCAGTTCCCTGACTGGCCTATTGTGTAGCTGAGTATTTACGAAGGATGGAGCCTTCCTCGTGACGACCGCCTCTGTGGTCTAGTGGTCAAGAGTTCCTGGTTACAGATCCTGAGGCCCGGGTTGGATTCCCAACGCTACCAGATTTTCTGAGAAGTAGGGGGAATGCAGTGGGGTCCACCCAGCCCCGTGAGGATAATTGTGGAGCTATTTCAAGGAAATAGAGGCTCCGGTCTGGAAAACCGAAATTAACGGCCGTTGGCATTTGTTGCGCTGACAACGCAACACTCTCTATCCGCTAAAGTTGGTACCAACTTCGCCGACAAGCGGCGGTCGCTCGGTCGGTATAGTTCGCTTGCGGACTAAAACCACGGAGTTTATTTGAGACCTTCCCCACAGTATCTACCAGCCGTGTGGGCCCCCTCCACTACTAATCACCCCCCCTTCCCCAGCATCCACCTCAGAACTCTATTAGACAGTACCCCCGCTCATGCTCATATTTAACCCAGAGATACAAGCGTTGACGAGGAATGAAGTATTCTTCAGCAGCGCTACATCAGGGAAACGGCCTTTGTATGAAGGAACGTGTTAGCTGTCGGTAGCAATGACTGCTAGATGGATGAGCTACTGTACTTCATTCGGATTAACTGATCCATCCATCACTGATAACGCCGCAATCCTGATCGTGTCGCCAACACCATCTTTCCTATCATAACGTCTCTTCCTTCTTGCACTGCAGCCAGCAGCTAAGCCAGGTCATAGCAGGCGCACGGTTACATACGATCTCGAAGGAAACGTTTGTCGGGCTAGAATAAGAACAAGATAAAGAGGCACACGGAGCGATACGTACTATGAGCTGGCCTTCGTGTCTCCGTAAACCTCTGTACGATATATACGTACAATCGGCTAGACCAGAGAATCGATATTACATTGAAGCATCATGTTGTGTTTCCCCAGTCAGTACACATACTGACATATATACATTGTCACAAACTTTATGCAATTATTAGTTTCATACAAGATGTATCACTCCAGCTACATTTCTGGATTCTGAAAGTTTATCATCAGAGTACAGTACGTTAATTTACACAACGACTGTTACTGTTTATGTTGTAGATATTGGCCAGTATAACAGTGCAGTTCATACTGGCTTCTATTTAAAACATTGAGAATAAAATTGTGGAATTATTTTAAAATTATTATAAAACAAATATGAAATGCATTATTCCGCAGATGTCAAGTCTGAGTGGGTCTCACACTTAGATCACTTGCTAATTGTTAAGAAAGTGATGACTTTGTTGTATGTATTGATGTTAGTGTGATTTTGGCCGATTATTTTTGCTAAGCTTGTGATGTGCTTTTTCATTTTGGTTCCTTCCTTGATTTATGGCGTTAATTTTTGATCGCAAATTGTTTTTTGATATTAGCACTTCATACTGCTGCTTTGAACTGCTTTGGTACACCCACTCACTTCACTAAACCCATACAGCTGATCCATGTCAACAACAGCATCACTTAGCAATGTAAGGAACAACAAAGTACCACATCTCAACGCCAAAAAAAAAAAACACCCGGGATGACTTAAATTTTAAAAACAAAACATATTAGCTAAAATACTCGTAATACGGCAGAAAGACACAGTAATATCAATGCATAAAATAATGTGACATATTTGCTAAGCAAAAACTGTGGAACGGCTCTCAAACAACATTTGTTACTAGGCAACGGCCGTGAAACAAACGAGACAACAGCCGTTACTAGGCAGCCACCAGCGCCATTGGACTGTCTAAGTAGCGATCTCGTGGGACCCCCAACAGACACGAACGCAACAATGGTACAGCAGCAGAGAAACGGCGTTTTCTAGGCAATCCGTGTCGAGATATTATAACGGGGATGATCTCGGGCAAACAGTTAGTTGCAGGAATGTTCATTTCAAAGTTAGCCTGTAAAGAGAAGACTAGGAGGTTGACGTGAAATGGCCGCCAGCCTGGGAGCTAGTTATTTGAAAATCAGTCTGTGAAGAGAAGACTTACGTTAGTTGGAGTAGAAGTTTAGACGGTAAGGACATAAGCGGACAGTGTTAGAATCCGTTACCAGGAAACGTCTGGCGAAGAATGAGAGGAGTTTATGTGTCCTGCAGTAACAGTGGAGTGTAATTCCGTGACAGTGTTGCAGTTACTTGTAGTTACGGTAAGTGGTCAATAAATTTAATGTTCAATCCAAACCCCGTCTATAGTCACTCATGAAAGTAAGAAAGCTGTCCCTGTGCTTAACTAATTAAGCACTGCGCCATGAAGGGGTATGGGGAAGTGGATGTATCACTCATACTGGTGACAATACAGTTCGTCAATACCAAATACTCACCAAACTTTCACCACATTCGATGGCCAAGTTATTTATTATATGGAGCGTGAGACAAGCTCAGAAATGTCTTCTTGAAATGTGAGCCGAAATTACTGGAGAACTGTTTGACAGATTTATATGAACAGCGATATTTCAGAATTTTGGGAAGGGGCCTCGAAACATTTAAACTTTAATTTACAATAAATATGTTTAATGAACACTTGAGCGTTTTTCCTGCAGGTCTTACTCTGTATATTTATCGAAGTATTATTTTGATAATTAAACAAACTGGATGGTAGGTAAAAGTAAAGTTATCCCTGTAACAGGCTGTGAAGATCCACAGGATTGTGAGACACTGAGTCTCTCACATTTTCACTAGATAATCGACTCATAGATGGCTGTGAGGTTGTTAGCCTTACGCGTCGGCCACCCTTCACCACCAGGATGATACCTCGTACTCATTTCTGTTAGAGGCTGAGTCGACCCCAGAGCCATAGTGTGGCTGGAAGGATTAGGTAAATTGAAGAAATCCACCCTATCGGGACTACAACCCGCCACCTTCCGGTTTGTAGCACACTCGTGGTGCCTCAACCAATTACGCTACCGCTTGCTCCAAATTGGATGATAAATTTTTGTTTCCTTTTTAAGTTTTCTTATTCAACACTCAGCCATGACCTCCAGCACTCAATCGCATTTAGCTAATAGGAACAAAAGAAAGTCTGCGATAAATCAGTAAGGTCTATATTTATATTCTTTCACTGCAGTTTTTTTACCCCAATACGACCCTGAAGTAGACATTAAACAATTTATACGTGTATACTTGCTTCTTACTTACTCATGGAGCTGAGCCCTTCTGGAGGAGCCGCCAATTCTGCAGCTACTCAAGAATTTCCCAGCATTTTATGGAACCCGAAGGTTCATTGCCATATTCACAAGAGCTCTCCACTGGTCCCTATCCTGAGCCAGATCAATCCAACCCATATCATCCCATCCTATCTCTCTGAGATCCATTTTAATATTGTCCACTCACCTACATCTTGGTATTCCCAGAGGTCTCTTTCCTTCCGACTTTCCCACCAATATCCTTTATGCATTCATCTTCTCCCCCCATTAGTACTACATGCCCTGCCCATCTTATCCCTTATCATTCTAATTATACTTGGAGAATAGTACAAGTTATGAAGCTACTCATTACGCAGTTTTCTCCAACCTCCTGTCATTTCAACTCTCTTCGGTCCAGATATACTCAACACCCTGTTCTCAAACACCCTCAATCTATGTTCCTCCCTTAATGTCAGAGACCAAGTTTCACACCCATACAGAACAACAGGCAAAATTATACTTTTGTATATTCTAATATAATTCTCCCCTCCCCTCCCCCCCCAAAAGATATATACTCCATAACGGATTCTGTGCTGCATACTTACACCAGTAATTAGAGATAGATTCTGTATAGGCTAGAGGTAAACGTTTAAATTGTCCCTATGCGTACTTAAGCACTGCAGCTTAAAGGCATATAGGTAGCGAATTGCTCCAATCATTTCCAACCTCTGCTTAGAGGTATGTGCCACGTTTACATAAAGTAAAGTCAAGGCGCTTAACAAACAAATCAAGAAACCCGAGCATCTAACAGTTTCCTAATATTTGCCTGTAACTAAGCTAAGGATCTTCCATTCCAAGAACTCATCCTCAATAAAAGGTAATAAACTTTACAACAAAGGTCAATTGATATCAAACATCGCCAGAAACTCATAGGACAACAGCGGCATGTTCGGGGAAAAGGTCCCTGTCTTATTTACAGAGTTCCGTCGCCTTAGGCACTGTACCATCTGCACAGGCTCTACTAATCTCAAGAGAGAATCCCCGAATTTCGGCTTCAGTAATCTTTTCAACCTATACCTGCATCTTTTTATGTACCAGGTAGTTCAGTCAGTATGACTACAGTACGTTCTGGATGAATCTGAGTTCGAGTCCTGGCGGAGGCAGGAATCTTTCACTCCCCAACGATGTCCAGAATATCTCCCATCCTCCTAACCAACGAGAATCGTGGCTATTTCCTTGGAGGTCAAGCTCCACAAGTGTGACGCTAACCAGTACTTCCATCTACTATCGAAGCTTATGAAGGAATTTTTCTAAACTTCGGCAAGTAGCCCAAGTCTCAAGTTGGCTCTAATGAGAACCATTCACCTTTAGACCAGGTCCTAAGGGGAGCTGGGACACCGCAGTCGGTATAGCGACTGCGCTGCGGGCTGGACAACGGAGGGGTAGCAGTGCGAATCAAGGTAAAAAAGGTAAACTTGTCCCTGTTCTTAACTAATTAAGCACTATGCCAAGAAAGCGTAAGGGGGAGTGGATGTATAGATCCATATTATCTTGACCTCAGTGCTAGATGGAGGTGAGTGGACCCCCGGTAACCATTGGATAGGAGGTTGGGTGAACCCCAGAGCCAGTCTGGACGATTTTAGAGAAGAGACAATTGTTGCCCCCACCGGGACTCGAACTCCGACCCCTCGGTCGTCCAGTCCTTAGCCAGTCGCTATACCGACTGCGCTATCCCAACTCCTCCGAGTACTGGTAGGGGCAACAATTCTCCCTTCACCACGTCATCGAGACCGGTTCTGGGGCCCACCTAACCTCCTATCCAATAGGTACCGGGGTCTTTTTCCCAGGGGTAAAGCGGCTGAGGCTTGAAGCTGACCACTCACCGCCAATTAATGCCGAGGTCAAGAACACGTGGATCTATACATCGACTCCCACATACGCCTTCATGGCATAGCGCTTAATTAGTTAAACACAGGGACAACTTTGTACCTTTTTGCCTTACCAGGTCCTATGGTTTATAGCGACGACATATACCGATGTTGTGGACGTCCATAGTCGCAGATTTTTAGAACCAAAACGTTTCAGAACCTTGTTCCGTTTCCTTCTTCAGGTGGCAGGATAGAGTTACTACTCAAATGAGCCTCTAGGCAGAGCTAGACCAGGGCCTCAGATTAGTTGTGTCAAGGGGACCAACTGAATATGATTAATTACTTTATCCTATCTCTCATCTGATGAAGGAAGTACAAGCATTCTCCCAAATGCTGTGGCTCCTGGAAACTCGGCCAGTGGACAATGTCTGGAATGTCAAAGTGACAGAGCTTTCTGCACTAGCACACAGAGGATATGATTTGGAAAATCATCTTCGGAAAGTCAATATTTTAAAGCCCGAAACATATCTGGTGCAAATATTTAATTATACGGTCTATAATATTTTAAACTCTGACATTAAGGGAAGAACATAGACTGAAGGTTCCCACCGTGGCGGCCCGGGTTCGATCCCGGGTCTGCTGAAGTGAGATTTATGGTGGACAAAGTGGCGCTGGGGCGGGTTTTCTCCGAGTACTTCGGTTTCCCCTGCCAATCTTCATTCCACCAAATTCTCCATCATCATAATCACCTGGGGCAGGCTACAATAGGCCAATTAGTGGCCGCCGTGCCGAGTGGACATAGCTGGACTACACCCCCACCCCCACTAAGCGAATTAAAAATAATAGACTGAGAGTGTTTTAGAACAGGGTGTTGAGGAGAATATTTGGATTGAAGACAGATGAAGTGACAGGAGGTTGGAGAAAACTGCACAGTGCGGAGCTTCAGAACTTGTACGCTTCGAATGATCAAGTCAAGGAGGATGAGGTGGGCAGGACATGTAGCAAGAATGGTGAAGAAGAAGAATACATATAGGATATTGGTGGGAAAACCAGAAGGAAAAGACCACTGGGAAGACCAAGGCATAGTTGGGTGAACAATACTAAAATCATATTTCCTTGAAATAGCTCATCAGTTATCATCACGAGGCTGTGTGGACCCCGTTCCAGACCCACTACTTCTCAGAAAATCTGGTACCGCCGGGAATGAAACACAGGACCTCTGGATCTGTAGCAGTGAACTCTGACCACCAGGCCACAGAGGCGGTCCATGTCTACAGAAAGGTTTCCAAAATAGGCTTTGAAGAAGGAATAAGTCGCAGGGCTCCAAGGCTGAATATTCACTTGCACCCCAGAATTCGAACCAGATGCATCTGAAGGCTTACCCATCACCTCTTATTATCCCGGAATGACTTGCAACAACAATCTTCATCGCTGCCATGTCAGTACCACAACGAGGAGGTATGAGACGGCAGTACAGTGTCGAGACTCCTCCAGCACGCGTAAGCGAATCAATTCAATGTAGCTGTCCCTGAGAAACTGTCAGGGCTGCTAAAGAAATTTCCGCATTTCAGGAATCCAGAGGCTCCTCAGTGTTTTAACAGCACCCTTCTTCAGCCAGTTTAATCGAGTTCAAACACACACATTATATCGTTACCTTCCGTTTTAATATTATCTTCCCGTGAATAGTTTCCCTTCGCAGTTAAGTGCGCTCCTTGTCAGGATATGAAAGGGTGTCCTCAGGTTGCCAATGGAGGAAACAGCCTTAACATTTGAAGGATACTTATTAATGTTGTGACGTGCCGCCAAGAAGACCGGACTGTAGAACGTCCATTGCTGGTCAACGGCTAGCAACTTCTAGGCAACGAAACATAAACAGAACGTTGCCTATGTAAGTGCTTAAGCAACAGAGACCGAATTGTTTAGTTCCCACAACAACGAATGCGCTACAATAGGGCGTCCATTTCTAGGCAATGTATGGGTAGACAAGCCTGACAATACACGATATCCGTTGCCGTGCAGAAATGTGTTTTCAGAATAGAATACGATGAGGCACCGGTAATGAATATTTGACTTAAAAGTTAGGGGATTTCTTCATCAGCTAAGCGACTATGAACTCTTTAGAACGGAGTCTGCTCCATGGCATTGATCTGTTGACTAGCTAGTTGTTAGGTGGGTAGATGGGTAGCTGGTTAATTAGTTAAAGTAGTTAAATGTTTAGTTAGTTTACTAGTTCATTAGTTAATTAGGGAATCAGTTGGTTTGTTTGGTAGTTATAACTTGCCACTGAACCACTCCAAACCAGGCAAGAAGCAAAGTAATGAGGTGGAAAGCAGAAACCGAAATTTCAAAACTCTCAAAAAAGAATCGGGAAAATGAAGATGTTTAAAACATGAATTAAAATTCCTTATTTAGCAACTATGAACGCGGATGTAAGACTGTGAGAAAACCAAGATAACGGCCGGATATCCCGACGATAAAACGTCTCCAAATTAAAAGCCACAGCGCAATCAAAAGAGTGCAACACGGAAAGCTTGAATTTGCTGCAGCTTCCACGCAGAGACGGAATGGCACAAGTTGTACTCTGGCAGGAAAATTATAAGGTTGAACGCCACTAATACCACAGCCTACCATTCGACACGATTCTCAGCCTATTACATCCACCTCCGAACCTCACAAACTCTTTACCTAAAATCCGTAGTATTATTTAACGAATATTCTGGTAGCCGAACCATGAATAACAAATCCCTCTTTAGGACACGATCCTGAACCAGTTGCGCCCATCCCCCACCTCACAAGCATTCACCCATCCTATTTCCCTGAAATATATGTTACGAATTACCTGGCTCTCTATTAGCACAATTCGAAGTTTCAACAGTGCGAATATAAGCCCGCTATAGGACACAAAACTAAGACGGCTGCATCCAATTTGTCCATCCTTACAAAGTATTTTGCCAAAAATAATCTAGTTAAATAACTGTTTGGTGGCTGAAAAAGACCAAACCCCGCTACAGGAAACGTTCCTCAGCCAATTATACCACATTCCATCCTCACAACCATCTCTTTTTAAGATTCATCTTCATGTCATCCTGTCATCACCTTCCCAGTCTTGAACTGCGTGTTGACCAACATTTCTCTCTCGCATTCTGTACGGATTTCCGGTATTCTTTTCTAGCCGCACATCCAAAAACGCCTTCAGTTCACTAAACTAACAATATTCGATCACCTGTCTCTCTTTCTCTATATACACACACACACACACACACACATATATATATACCTTATCGTGGTGAGGGGGTTTGAGTATGCCAAGGACCCTGAGAGCTATACCAGCGGTAGCGTAGCTACTGGCAGGGCCTCCCTTGCTGGACAGGTCAAAGGGTAGGCATCAGACGAAGAGAAACACCAAACACCAAAAACTGATGCCGGAAGCAGCGTCATCAGCAGCGACTTGAAGCACAGAGCAAATGATGCTCGAGATGGTTCAAGTTCGTATAGCAACAGGCGTGACCAGAGTGGTTTGAACGGCTGTTGTACTGCGATGTGGAAAGCAAATGGAAAAACTACCACATTATCACTTTTCCTGGATAGTCTCTTTCTAAAAACAGAGACACCATGTATGCGAACCAGAAGACGTAAGAAGATGCTGGATGACCTTGGGGACAAAAGAGGATATTCTCATTTGAAGGAGAAATCTCTAGATCGCACTAAGTGGAGGAACTGTTTTGGGAGAGACTGTGGACCTGTCGTCTGACAGATTACTGATAATATATATATATATATATAAAACAGTGTATATACATATTGAGACAGATTGGGCTGTCTATCGGAGACGAATAGGTAAACATGTTCCAACTAACGAGCATCCAACAATATAAGGCGTCCGTTGCTACGCCTGACAACAATACATGATATCCGTTGCCAAAAAGCGATGTGTCTTCTGTGGGTGGTCCGTGCCAAACTTATATAGGGAGCAGTGAACGCTGTTCGGGAGGATTCGTCACGAAGACCTCGTTCAAGGCAGTCCAATAGCTGATGTGTTAGTGTAATAACGAATTGTAGTTACGATGTGAAATTATCGAATAAATCGAGATATCAAATCCGGAACCGATTATTTACTGTCGCGTTACTAGGATACACGTTACGCTGGAGTCAGAAATGCCTCGTTATGTAGAGTCACAAATTGCTCACCTGCTTCATGTTTCTTAGTTCCAAATATTTTCCTAATCAGTTCATTTTCACGCGAGTGTAATTTGTTCTGCGATACTGGATATGCTCACTCCGGCTACGTTAATAGAGGGCAAATCCTTCACCGGCTAAATGACTATCAGCTTCTCACAGACTCTTACAGCATTCTCATAAAGGGCCTTAAAAGAACGGTAAACTGAAATATCCAAGGGCCATCGCAAAAGGTTAAGTTAATTTTCTACGATCCTCCTTATTTTATGTAATCCTAATTTTCATTCTAAACAGATTATCAAGAATTTACAGATACTTTTCTTATATATTTTACAATTTATTACTGCTAATGACATATCGATTGAATTAAAAAGTGAATAAAATATTAGAAACGGCGCGGGGTTGTCACATCCTGCTCCAAGGCGTCTGCTTGCTCATGTAACCTATGATTCATATTGAACACACGTGTCACACGCTTGCCAGCACGTGGAAAGCACAGTATCATCACAGTGTACACCTATTAAATTTATAATCATCACCGCATATATATAAAATCCCTGTAACAAAATAATCTCATCGAATATAAAAATCTTGCTTAGGTATGTCAAAAATCAGATTTTCTATTCAGTCGCTACAGCGATCAGGCTATGGGCTGGACGACCAAAGGGTCAGAATTCGTTTCCCGGTAGGGTTAAGAGACTGTTTTCTTTTCTATAACGTCCAGACTGGCTCTGGGGCTGTTTCCTCATGGATATTACTACAGACACTTCTTCATGGCGTGGTGATTATTAATTACACCCTCGGATAACTTTACCTTATCTTTAAGCGCTTGCATTTAGCGATTTGACAGTGAGTTCACACATGGCAGCTGGGCAGTTAGTTACATGTTCTGGTGGAAAACCGCGTGGCGGTCAAGGAGCAAGAGGCTATTATAACGACTATAGAAAGTTATATCCACGTTACATCTGGCCTCTCTTTCCCCGGTTGTTGTTAACGGATTATGAATGTTGACTGAATTATTATTATTAAAATTATCGTTAATAAGCTATGTTTAAATTTAGATAACATTAAATGATTTAGTTCTTCTTGTTCGTTTTTTGTTGTCGTCGTTTGTAGTCATGCATACTGTGTAATCGACCCCAGGCTGTTAATTTAGCACATAAATCAATTTGTTGTTGTAACGTGTATCAGTGATTAAATACGGTATTCGGATTTGTAATTGGATATATTGAACACTTACAGGTCGTAACTACAATTAATTATAACACTTCAAAGATTACTGTAATTGGAACACATAAATAGATTCTTCTATATCTGCTTACACTGACCTTTGCTAGGTAATGTATCTAAACAATGTATATTCCTCTGCAAAGTTTTCCCCATCCGTTTCCTGGTAGCGCAAGTAAACACATGAACTATAACTGTCACACTCCATATATCAATGCACTACAGCACACACAAAGTCTTCAAATCACAAGTTAAGTCTTCACAGGCTGACTTCTAATTCCTCTTCTACTACGAATTTCCCGTGGCTATCTCCTACCGAGAACTGACTGACACGTAGCGCCAATTGTTTTCAAGATAACTCCTCTGCACGGACCCCACGGAAAATTCCGTCTTCTTTCGTTAAGGACGCAACAATGAAATACGTCACGCTATGCCAATTAACCAATGGAAATACAGCTGGAAACTGTGTTTTCTGTGGATCCACGCCGATAGTGAAGTGATCAAATAATGGAGGAATTGTAGGAAACGATGTTTTCTGTTGTGTCCGTCTGGAGGCTATCACGAGGACCAGTGGGACAGTAGTCTGTAGTCTGTGCGTGATAGTGATCTGTCAAGTCTAGTCACGAGCTGTGTAAAGTGCCCATTAAATCCAGTCAATCCAAACCCCGTCTACCGTCACTCGAATGCGTGACAATATTTTTTTCGTCGTCACTCTTGTTGCTGCTGCTGCTGTTGAGTTCCCGCTCAGTACATCAGAGACTTCAAGTAAAACGGTAATTCCGGTGTATGCTCTTCAGCTACTAATATTGTGACGGAAACAAAATGATACAATTTTATCATATTTTATGAAGGTATTTTCCCAAATATTAAAAACTACTTGTATTCAAGAAGAAAGTATGCTTTGTTTTTTACTCAGCGCGCAAAATGATTAGCNATTATTATTATTATTATTATTATTATTATTATTATGTTTCTTGTATTTATTTCATTTGTCTCTTTGTTCGTGCTTATCTTGTACTTGGTCTGATGAGGAAACAAACAAATAATTTGAATCAATTTTTACGTGATGTAAGTGATAGTGGTGGTGGCTGTAGAAGTAGTAGTAGTATTAGTAGTAGTAGTAGTAGTAGTAGTAGTAGTAATAGTAGTTTATTGTTGTGGTGGTGGTGGTGGCCCACCAAAGATAATACTGCACACAGGAACAAAATGTATACGAATCTGTGGACCTGCTCTCACTGGCTGCTGTCAGTCCGCCTCTGGCGGGGATTGCCGCAAACACTCTCCGCAAGAATGAGTCGTGTGCTGCTGATGCCCTGTTTACAGTGCGCACAGGAAACCGCGGGAAACTGACTCCGTGTCTAGGCACATGGAGAACCTTGATAACGTTTCAATATGTGGACGCATTCCGCAAGGCAAGAGAGAATGAATATTCCAAAGAGAATTCCCAAAGGAATTTAGCCACATAAAGCCCAGTGGTTACTGTGTATACCACCCGCCTTAACAATATATAACTTTGAGTGTGCGTACGGAGTGCATGTATGTCTTTTATCTGATTCTCAAAACAAGCAAAGACTATTTCCCCAAACAAAACTTAAACATTTTTTTGTGTTCTACTTAACGACGCCGTCACTGTGTCACAGTTTTGTCGACTGGGGGAGACTGAATAAATTGGAGACGGTCGTGACGTAATTTTTGAGATATGAGCCTGACATTTGTGTACGGAAGAGAAAACCCAAGGAAAACTGGAGTCAGTATAGTTGGTCACAGCAGAGATTCGAACCGGACATCTCCAAATACAAGCCAAGGGTATTACTCTTTCAACTACTACTTTCGGTGTAAGGTAGATTCAGATATTTTTTAGATTAATGTTTAGATGAAATTCTGGTTTCGGGTTAAATTTTCATAAGAAATAGAAACATAATTAGACCTCCCCTGTGGTCTAATGGTCAGAGTTCCTGACTACATATCCAGAGTTGCCGGGTTCGGTTCCCGGCGCTAAAAGACTTTCTGAGAAGTAGTGGGTCTGGAACGGGGTCCACTCAGCCTCGTCAGGATAACTGAGGAGCTACTTCAAGGAAATTGCGGTTACGGTCTAGAAAACTGAAATTAACGGCAGTGGGGAACCGTTGCGCTGACCACACGACACCCTCTATTCGCAAAAGTTGGCACTAACTTCGCTCGGTCGGTACAGTTCGCTTGTGGAAATATAATTAATTATATGATCCAGTGTATCGGCCGAGATTCGAAACAAGAACACCCAGAATGCAAGCCAGAATCCTTACCGCTTTTTGTAAATTTCATAGCTGAGTTTTTGTAGCTTTTTATTTAGATGATTTTCAAGTTTCGGAACATTAATCTTTCAGAAAGAAATAAATTAACGGTTTTTAATCCATGAAGAGCCGGTCACGGCAGCCGAGCGGTCTAAGGCATGCACTGTCTTCGCTCGCTCAGAAGCCGGGATCGTGGGTTCGAATCCCACTCAGGGCATGGATGTTTGTGTGCGTTTTTCTGTGTTTGTGTACAGGTAGAGGCCTTGCGACGAGCTGATCACCCGCCCAAGGAGTCCTGCCGAATGTGTAAGATCTAGAAAAACCGAAGTGAACGGAGAAGTTCATGGAGGTAGGCCTAGGCCCACTGGGGCTGTAGTGCCAAGGGGGGAAAAAAAACCCACGAAAGTTTGTAAATTTATTATTGCCTGTCTGAAATGGAGATGTGTTCATATTATTTTGACACAAGCGATATCAGTACAACGGGGAACAGGAGGAACTGAAAAGAAAATACGGTTGACTGACGTCAACAGTAAGTGAACCGTTACTCGCATGTTTGTTGTTGTACCTGCTACATGATTTTATCGAGCTTTGTGCCTCACATCCTTATGTCAATTCCCAGCCAGGTCAAAATCATTCTCGGTAAAATAAGGTAAAGCTATCCCTTTAACAGGCCGTGGAGGCCCATAGGATTCTGAGACGTTGAGGCTACCACATTTTTCTAGAAAATCGGCTCAGAGAAGGCGGTAAGGTTGTCAGCCCTACGCACCGGCCACCCTTTACCCCCAAGAAGAATCCTGGTACTCATTTCTGTTAGAGACTGAGTCGATTCCAAGGCCATAATGCGGCTGGAAGGATTAGGTCAATTGAAAAAATCCACCTCGTCGGGATTCGACCCCGCGACCTTTCGGCTTGTAGCATAGTGCCTCAACCAACTACCCTACGGCATTCCCAATTCTGGGGAAAGATTTCGTTATATTTTTGATACACCTACATTCAACAGCGCAGTAATATCACGTCACAGTAAATGCTTGTTACAGGCGGGCTGCTCACTTTGTAAGGAAACAGAGTCTTACTGCATGCCTTTAGCATGTCCGAGGATGTGACATTCCGCCACTTAATTCGTTTTGAACCGGTAGATATGTTTTAAAGGAACTTGGCACACATACTGCACCGTCATATGCCACATCAAGTCTCATAATCTTAATTCCGTGTAAATAATACGTGCGGGAAGGCTGTAAGAACTGTAAGACAGTAACACGATTGAACTTAACCCAATAGACACCTGTTCGGATAATCTTCAGCACTGGGAAACGTCATAACCTAAGATTTGTGTCTTCCCCGGAGGTGAAGATTCAATTTGCGATCTCTTGGATTATGATGACGGGTAGTCTGGTAGGAATATTCGGTCGTTTCAGAGAAACATATCTATCTATCTATCTATCTATCTATCTATCTATCTATCTATCTATCTATCTATCTATCTATCTACCTGTTATCTATCTGTATGTCTGTCTGTCTATCTGTCTGCATGTCTGTCTGTCTATCTGCCTGTCTGCCTATCTATCTCTCTATCTGCATATCTATCTGTCTATCTATCTATCTATCTATGGTTATACAGCTCTTTGTTTGGACTTAGCCGNCTATTATCTATCTGTATGTCTGTCTATCTATCTGTCTATAGTTCTACAGCTCTTTGTTGGGACTTAGCCGCTTTTCGGTTTCTTAATCCTTTCACAGACCATAGGACTTCTTGGACGGAGGATCAGCCCGTCGCAAGTCCTGTGCTTCTACGCAGAACAAAAGCACAGAGACATCCACGCCTCGAGTGGGACTCGAACCCACGAACTTAGTGTTCTTGCGGGTGAAGGCAGTGGAGAAACATGATCAGAACAGGAGTACCAAATAGGAAGGAGGTACTGTAGCCAACTCTGAAGTACCTTCCCGGTGTTTGCCTCGAGGTTCGCAAGGAAACAAGAAAACACATCTCGATAGTCGATTACTCCATCGAGATTTAAAATCGGATAAAATATTCCAAATATAAAGCAGGAACGTAGCCATAACACACGAAGTTAGTGAAGCAACAGATGGTAAGTTACTGCAGTATGACTACTGGACGACGGCAGACCAACGAACAGATGGTCTCACTAAATAAATTAATTCAGAACAGGCTCGAATGTCTTTTAATCTGTGGCTGTAGTAAGAGAGTAAATAAATAAGCTAGGTAAGCAACATCGAACTCTTCTTCCCATCTGAAATTAGAAGCCACGAGACACTGTGAGAAAAAATATTTTGATAGGCTTACAAGACAGAATATCAGGAAAGTATAATGATAACTTAATAATTTGTATACTTTACGAGATATTATGTAGATTGTAGTGGGCATGTCATGCAGGACGCATGGTAGAAATGAAAAATTCGTGCAAAATTTTAGCTGAATAACTTTGAGGGATGTCGGCACTGACGAGAGAATATTATTGAAAGAGATATTCTATCTAAGAGTCCTGCCTTAAACAAACTCCGTGATTTTAGTCCGCGAGCGAACTATACCGACCGAGCGACGGCCGCTTGTCGGCGAAGTTAGTGCCAACTTTAGCGGATAGAGAGTGTGACATGGTCAGGGCAACGAATCCCCACGGCCGTTAATTTCAGTTTTGTAGACCGGAGCCGCTATTTCCTTGAAATAGCTCCTCAATTATCCTCACGAGGCTGAGTGGACCCCGTTCCAGACCCACTACTTCTCAGAAAATCTGGTAGCGCCGGGAATCGAACCAGGGACTCTGACAACTAGACCACAGAGGCAGTCACTATGTTTACTAAGAAGAGAATTAACGAATGGTTGTGAAGGTTAGACTGGTTAGATCTGGCACCGGACATGGTCCAATGACCGGTTCTTGTGGTCACGGTAGTGCAACTCCGCGTTTTTGAAAAGGTGACGAGTATCTTCATAAGTCGATCGACAATTTGAATGCAAGCTTCAAGCTCTGGCCGCTTCTCCGCATAGGGTATCTGTTATGGGTCCACTCATGAGCCTCCCTGAAGTGAATCAGCAGCGGTAAACATTTCCAGACACATTAATATCACCCATGTAAGGCAAACGGAACCTCACGAAGGATGTTTAGCGGCGATAAAAGGTTATATTGGGAGGTCAAAGAGATCAGCCTTACAGTTTTATTAGGCCTCGCGTACGACTGGATAAAAGTCTGAAAGCATCTAAAACGAAAATCTCTATTCCCCATGTATTGTTGGCAGACGTAAACACGCTATTATCAGCTCCTATCTACACGGAACACCATCACCTTCCTACCCCGCCCTCATAGCGTCCCCTTTCCCATCTAAACAATATATTTCCATCTTGTGAAACAGTGACTTAAGTCCATAACTATGCGGCATTTAGTCCTGGGTTACAGCAGTAGGCGCACCTCAATCATTTGCGATCTGAAATTCATCTACATATAATGTTTACCACCTCACATAAAAAGGTAACTTTGCCCTTCTGCTTAACTAATTAAGCAATTCGCCGTGAAGGAGTATGGGGAAATGGATGTATAGATCCATATTTTCTTGACCCCGGCACTAGCTTGAGGTGATTGGTCAGCTTCACGCCCAAGCTGCTTTACCCTTAGGGAAAGAGCCCCCGTTACCCATTAGATAGGAGGTTGGATGGCCCCCAGAGCCGATCTGGACGACGTGGAGAAGAGAAAATTCTTGACCCTACCGGGACTGGAACTGCGACCCTTCGATCGTCCAGCCCGTAGCTACTGTCACTGGAACGCAGATCAAGTGTCTCGATCACCAAGACCAACCGGTTAATACTGTTTAGGGAAATGATCGCTATTCTGAGGTCATACGTAGCACATAACAATATCGATGAACAAATGCCGAGTTTTTAATGTTAGAGCAGGAGGAGCATCGGTACTAAATCACTGTGCTTTAGTGAGTTCATCTAAATCCACATGAAAATAAGATGAACCTGTTAAACTCAATCTGCTATATGACTAGGGCGCGTCATTATCTTGTGTAAGTCCCTCCGGAAGTACGTGGAAAATAGAAGCTGGTAACTCCCTAATGACGTAACGTCGGTAAGTTACAAGGACGCAGGCATGTTCCTACAGCAGATGGACTATAGTAGGGAACAAGTCTGCGTCTAAAAGGAACAGAATAAGATTTTCAAAAAAGCAACATCTCTGAAATAAATTACTGCCGGTCACAGTAGCCGCGCGGTCTAAAGCATGTACTGTCTTCGCTCGCTCAGACGCTGGGATCGTGGGTTCGAAACCCACTCAAGGCACCGATGTCTGTGTGTGTGTTTATTCTGTTTGTTTTGCCCTGTATGTAGGTAGTGGCCTTGCGANTGCGGTCTAAAGCATGTACTGTCTTTGCTCGCTCGGCCGCTGGGATCATGGGTTCGAAACCCACTCAAGGCACCGATGTCTGTGTGTGCGTTTATTCTGTTTGTTTTGCCCTGTATGTAGGTAGTGGCCTTGCGACGGGCTGATCCACCGTCCAAGGAGACCTACCATCTGCGTAAAAATAAAAAGACTACGAAATTGAAGATGACGCCACAGCCCAGCAAAGGGGTGTAGAACCATGAATTACTCTACAGTAATTTAATTTTGAATTCCAGGCGTCGTTTTGCGCTGTTTCATCACGAGTTGCACAGCGTTTGGTATGGTGATGCAAGAACTGGGGCAGTAGAACACTGACTTGAAACGAGATAAGAAGGAAAGAGGACATATACGGAGTAGTGTGGGAACATGTTACAAGACCGAAGGAACAGGAAGATACCATTAAGGTTGATTTTATAAAGACGGGGTGCAAGGATGAATGACGGATGGAACTGGCTCCTTTTCCGGGCTTCAGAGTTAGCAGTGTTGAACCTTGCAACCATATTTAGTTAATCTACCAGACTGATCCTAGTGACAGCGGTTGTGTGCACGGGAGGTGGACGTGACTGTCCCAATCCTGTCCGATTCCAGTATTGTCGCTATTTGAATCTCCTGGTTGCACCACGAGAAAGTCATCATTTAATAAGATGAAAGCGGCCTCCGTAGTCTAGAGGTAACGTTCCCACCTCATGACTCGTGGTACGCGGGTTCAAACCCGGCACATAACCTATGTGGCATTACCAACATTTGGGGCATACTGTGCCATTTATAACATAATAAATCTAAAAGCATGTTTTGAATACATATGGGAACTTAATTAATTAAATTGGAAGTAAATTATTAAAAGTGAATCATCATTGAACAAAGTTTTAAGCTTTATTTAAAAAAATAAAGAAAATTATATAATTAATTTTTACTTGTTTATTTAATTTGAATTTGTTTTGGTTGGATAATTTTTAACTTAATTTAATTTAAGTCTGTTTGCGGACCACCTGTCCCATCATCGCTGACCACAAGTTGAGAAACGCTGATCTAGGGCTGTTGTCTGAGATACTGAGAGCGTCGTTAAACAAACCAGAGCGCGCTATATTTCGTTTTTTCATAGCGCGTAAGAGATAAAGTGGAGTGGCTGATCCGAGCAGGCGGAAGCCAGGCATGTTCCGGCGATCTGTTGAATTGTATTGAATTTCATGGTATCAAAATACTGCTGTGTGGTGCCATATGAAGCGCTATCAAGTAACACAGGAGACTGTAGTGGTTCTTTATTTTCTGTTCCCCACTTACATCATTACGCGTGTCATTATTGCTAGACAGGAAAACGGAGGACAGGGGATATCGTAGTCTCAGTACTGATGTCTGCATTGTCCACCAGACGAACAACTGATGTGACAGCCTCTACCCCCGAACAGCATATCCGACGGCAGGCGTCGCCGTGAAGTGGTTATCGCTCCTGCGTCGTAATGAAGAAATCCAAGATTCAACTTTCGTGTCATGCATCTCTTTCTTGTGGTTTTCGTCGGTTCTTCCACGAAAATGTAAGGAAAATATATTAAAATACCGTATTTACGCATGTATAGGCCGCGTGCGTGTATAGGCCGCAGCACGATTTTCAGACAGAAATTATAGAACAAATAATTTTCTTGGAATATTATTTCAGGAGTAGAACATCCTGTATTACTAATTATGAATATATTTTTTTTTAAACGAAGTGTGATTTCGAATATTTCGAATATAAGCCGCACCCCAGTTTTCCTCTTGAATTTCTGGCAAAAAATGTGCGGCCTATACATGCGTAAATACGGTAAGTCAAAGTCACATTGCCACTCACGGTCCGTCAGTCAGGAAGTCTTGGTGTCGAGCCCCATATTTATTACTGTTTGACAGTTACGGTTTTGTTTTAGTGGGGCGCCCTTTCTGACGAAAGGACATGTCTCTTTTGTATATGCTGCTGGTCCTCGCCAGCGCAGTTTTTCTCGGGGTCGAGTCCATATTTTACTGTCTCAGATTTGAGACTTCCGTTTTTGTCGCCCCCTACGACTCGCAGGGTCACGGTGGAGGTATTTGACCCCGCCTCCACACGGGTTAAGCCTCGGCCAATTCTTTATATACTGTCGTGTAGTATATATGACTATAGATGGGGTTTGGAGTCGATTTACACGATTTACTGACTACTTCAACTCGCGACTCATGACTACATTTCATCGCTAATTTCCACGCTTTACGAATCACTGTTACACACACACACACACACACACACACACACACACACACACACACACACTAGTGTTCTAAGTCTGTTACACTCTCCACTAGTCGTTTCCTGGGCAACGGCTTTTAGTAGTGAAGATTCTTCAGCTTCCGCGCTCACGCCATTGCCGGCTGTCCATCGTGTCACAACTGAACTAAGTTCAAAGTCAGGGTAAGAGTAACTTTACGACTGGAGGTTTACCTCCAATCAGTTCGTCTTGACAAACCCCTTGAAACTCACGACCAGAATTTTTATTTTCCAACTGAACACTTCAGCTTGTATGCAACATCCTCTCTGATGAGATGATGGGTCTGTCGCTTACGATTATTGCTGGCCCTCGACAGAGCAGTCATACCGGGTCCGAATCCCGCGGAACTCGTGATATTTTACTGTCTCAGATTCGAGACTCCCCCAACCTGGAAGGCCAGGTCCCAGGAACAGGGTGGCCCAGTTATACCCCAAGGCACTGGGTTCCCTTTTCGTCGCCTCTTACCACTCGCTGGGCTAAGGTGGAGGTATTCAAACCCCCTAAGCTCAAGTCAAAGTCACATTGCGACTGACAGTCAGTCAGTCTGTCTTGGTGTCGAGCCCCGGCTAGGGCTCATGACCAGATGTTACTTTTTAAATGAAAGTTACTGTCCTGTCCACATGGGGCGCCCTCTCTGACGAGAGTTCGGGTCTGTCATTTGTCAGTCATAGTCGATCAAACATTGTCCCGCTTATAACAATCCCTCGACACGGACCAACAGGAAACACAGCTCTTCTATTGTTGCGTGCGCGTACTTTGTGGGCGTTGCCTAGCAATCGTCGCTGTGTATAGAGTCATGGCTTAGCAACGTGTCTACACAAGTATACTCCACAATATACAAATCCTTCCCTATTCTTCATTTCCCGTTAGCGATGTCTTTCCATTCGACTACATGTGTATAACGCACATGCATGGGAAAACACTGATGAAGAGAAACGTACAAAAAGAATATTAACAAAGCATTAGTCAGCGAACCTGGAGCTTAGGAGAGAGAAGAGCACAAACAATATTTTAATACAAAGCTCACCACCGCCATGGTCATGTGGGCGGCAATCCTGCTTTGCTCCCGGGATGTCTTCAGTTCAAATCTCGGCCGTGAACGTCGACAAACCTGATGATCTTCGTCATTTTCTTCACGTCCGTGTAGGAAATGTAGTGATCGTATATAAAATTAGGCCACGAGCACTTCTAATTCCTTACTCACTAATAATCCCATCATTTGACGTTTACGACCTCTAGCCTGAGCTAATGACTTCCCTAAATAAACCACGTAACTAAATAATTTCATGCAGCACTCCTTTTCAGAAAGCTAATAATTGCTCAGATACCAAGAAATTCCTTGCATCTAACAGAACCCAAAGGTTCATTACCGTGTCCACAAGAGCCAGCAACTGGGCCCTGTTCTGAGTCAAATGACTTCTGCCCACATCGTCATAAAATAATTCTTTAAGATCCATTTTTATAACATCCTTCCATCTGTGCCTAGATCTTCCAATTATTATCAGCTATTTCAACTGAAACTCTGTAGGTATTTATCAGATCTTCCATGCATGCTATATCCGGTCTAGAAAATCGAAATTAACGGCCGTAGGGATTCGTTGCGCTGACCACGCGACACCCTCTATCCGCAAAGTTGATACTAACTTCGCCGACAAGCGGCGGTCGCTCGGTCGGTATAGTTCGCTTGCGGACTAAAACCACGGAGTCTGGCTGTCCATGCATACTACATGCCACGCCAGTCTAACCTCCTTAGCTTGATCATCCTAATATTATCTGGTGACAAGTACAAATTACGAAGGTTCCAATTACGTAAGGGCTCTCTTCCTCGTGCTTGTTCTGTTTCCGCTGGAAATATTCTCCGCAGTTTCCTGCTCTTTGGACACCCTCACGGATAATACGTAAATATGTGAGGGAACTTACTTACTCATGGAGCAGAGCCCTTCTTGAGGAGCCGCCAATTCTGCAGCTACTTAACAATTTCCCAGCATTTTAAGGAACCTTGCTCACAAGAGCCCTCCACTGGTCCCTATTCTGAGCCAGATCAATCTTATCATTACCATCCCATCCTATCTCTCTAAGATCCATTTTAATATTGGTATTGGTAATATTAATGTTGGTCTTCCCAGTGGTCTCTTTCCTTATGGCTTTCCCACCAATATCCTATACAAATTCCTCTTATTCACCATTCGCGCTACATGCCCTACCCACCTCATCCTCCTTAACTTGATCCTTCTAATTATGCTTGGAGAAGAGTACAAGTTATGAAGCTCCTCATTATGCAGTTTTTTCCAACCTCCTGTCATTTCATCTCTCTTCGGTCCAAATATTCTCTTCAATATCCTGTTCTCAAACACCCTCAGTCTGTGTTCCTTAATGTCAGAGACCAAGTTTCACACCCATACAGAACAACATGTAAGTAAATGAGACAAAAAATTGACCTGGGCATACGGGTACATATTTTTCGCCAAGGGGAAAGCAAAGACGTGGGTTTTCAGGTATTTGTACCTGACTTCACATTTGTGTTTCTGGGTTCGAATTATCTTTCCTCAAAACAGATATACATATTGTCACGTGTTTATGGCTACGTGACTAATAATAATGAGTTCCGGATTGGATTTATTAACACCTTTTATAATCTCTCTTAATTATCATCAGTTTTAGCGCTATCGCTAATTACCCACTTCAGAAATCACCAAAAACACGCTCCATTCTGTTTCTGCTCATTATTCTCATTCTCCGTTTTGCGCTTTTATATTCCGTTCTGTGCCCTGTTATAATTTCTCGGCACGGACCCCACGTGTTATCAAGAATGTTTGTTTATTGGCTCGTTACATAACAATGGATATCCTATTGCTGAGAGCGTAGTTAGTTAGTTAGTTAGTTAGTTATTAGAGAGGGTGGATTGCCCCATGCACTTAGACCTATAGTGGTCCATTGTGCTTCCCTCTATGATATTCTACCAGTCTCTATACCCTACCGATATTGGTGCGTACCATCAGTCCCGACCGAGCCAGCGAGTTCGCCTCTACTGGCTTGGCGGTATCTATAATGCTTCCCACATCTATCGGAGGCGTTAGAGACTACTGTTGGGCGGGAAATGTTCTGAATTTGGCTCAGTGACCTCCTTTGGAGATACGAGGTAAAGCTACGACACGGGACCCACGGCTTAAAGTCCCTCCCGGAGGACTTGTTCCCTGAATTTTTCCGCTCTTAAAAATTCCACGACCTCCGCCGGGTTTTTGAACCCGCGTACCACGAGTCATGAGGTGGGAACGTTACCTCTAGACTACGGAGGCCGCTTTGCTGAGAGCGTAACTTTGAGAATGTGTCTACCGAGCCGTTGCCTAGCTATGGACGTATACATCACAATATAAAATCAATATATCCGTGGTGAATATATGTATTTGTTCCCACTAACACTCAGCATGGTATGAAGAAGCTTTCTTGTTCGCTAAAACAGCCGTTTTTTATGCCAGCATCTTTCAACTTCGGTACTGTCAGTGCAAATAGTCTCCCGTTGTCCCCCTAGACTACGATTTAAACCGACTGTGGTTTATATTTATCTATTATCATATGAGGGCCGCCTCTGTGTTCTAGTGGTTAGAGTTCCTGGCTACAGATCCAGAGTTCTGGGTTCGATTTCCGGCGCTAACAGATTTTCTGGGAAGTAGTGGGTCTGGAACGGGGTCCACTCAACCTCGCGAGGATAACTGAGGAGCTGTTTCAAGGAAATAGCTGCTCCGGTCTAGAAAACCTATATTAACGTCCGTGGGGATTCGTTGCGCTGACCACGCGACACCCTCTATCCGCTAAAGTTGACACTAACTTCGCCGACAAGCGGCGGTCGCTCGGTCGGTATAGTTCGCTTGCGGACTATAGGCCACGGAGTTTTTGTTTTGGTTTATATTTTGGTGGTAAAGACAAAAGGAAAGAGACCTGAACGAAAAGGCAGATGTAGGCGGAAGGTGTTGAAATTAATCTTAGAAGACTGGGATGGGATCGTATAGACTGGATTCATTTGTCTCAGGATAGGGACAAGTGGAGGGCTCTTGTGAGCACGGCAGTAAATATTTGGGTTCCATAAAATATTAGGAAATTCTCGAGTAGCTGAGTGACTGGCGGCTTCTCAATAAGGACTCAACTCCATAGTTAGTTAGTTACTAAATTGTGAGTTGCCATGGAAACATACAAGGCATGCACGTAAAATAAACTGCGATGGAAAAAGTTCCTAATAATATTTAATCAATTCTAACCGCAAGTTATAAAGACTACAGCCGAACGAACTGATGATTATGAATGATGAATTAGTAATGATGTGGATGGAAGGGAAAGTGTCCCCTTTTCAGACACGAAGAAAAACATTTTGTCTTCTCATCTGCTTGGTAATAACGTAAATTTCAAAATATTGGAAACCATAATTCTGCCTGCAGTTGAGTATGGCTGTGGACTCTCACATCATGCGGAGAACATGACTAGAGTCTTTTCGAAAACAGGGTGCTACGGAGTGTTTTTGGGCCTAAGAGGGATGACAGAAGAGAAGCCTGGAAAACAAAGTCTGTAATGAGGAGTTTCACATTTGAACTCGCTAAATATTATTAGAATAATGAAGTCTAAAGAATGGGACGGACAGGTCATATAGCACTCATGGGAGTGAAAATAAGTGCATACAAAGTGTTAGTGGGAAAACCTTAAAGGAAAGAAGCCATTAGGAAAACTGAGTAGTAGATGGGAGAAACGAGGTCTTGGACCATATTCATCTTGCTCAAGATAGGGACCAGTGGTGAGCTCTTGTGAATAATTTAACGAATTTTAGGGTTCATAAAATGCTGGGAATTTCTTGAGTGGGTAAACGAACTATTGGCTTCCGAAGAAGGGCTGAGCTACATGGACTTAGCTCAGAGGCTCGTTTATGGTAATCGGTACCCGCCCTGAAAATTAAATCTGGGATTTCGAATAAGAATCAAGGATGTTCATTATTGCAGCAACAGTAGTTTTCTATAGCAGTCCCACTACACAGTACTTTTAAATTTAATCGAAATTATGTGAACTTGTCCGAAATCCGGTAGTCAACGTGGTTGAGATTGTGGGACACCCATTAACTAAATTGAGTGAACTCGTGAGACATCCGTTAAATATAGTGTGTTAACATATGAGGCACCCGGTAACGAGTGTATGAGTATTCCTGAGACACCCAGTACATAAAATAATATCGCTTCATATCTTTTATGTCGCATTGTGTTCATATTACAAGTCCATTAGATGGCCCTCTTAATACTGATCACTCTTCTAACAAGAAGCGATCAAGAAAAGCAGTAACAATTCAGTGGAGGGGATTAGCCACTCAGACAATATAAGGAAAGATTTCTGGAAGTGGATTTGATGATTAAGTGCATAACAGGCACATCTCCATTGTCTTCGTATTCAGCCTTAGTAGCAGTGTTCGTGTTCCAAATAAGGAGGTGTACAAAGGCCGCACTGAGGGGTTTAAGGGAGGAGTGTGTACCGTTTAAAACATAGTGGTAACTATACGTACCACTGCTCCTTCTAACACTCAAATACTCTATATTTTGTCGACAGTGCCTCCCATAAATCTGAGAATAAACATAAATTATTCCCCGAAACAACAACGTGCGGTTGGAGATTCATCGTTTTCTCTGAGGTACGGACTTGACCTTTAAATAAAGTATAATTTGGATGACGTTCGAAGAGCAGCCACTGCCATATTGGACGACCAATGTGCGATACTGACAGAGACAAATATTATTTCCTTCAGTACTATGTCCAGAAATACCAAACCAGCCGTCTATCAAACGGATACTGGTTGTTCTCTAACTTGAGGCAAGACGACCGAGCAACGTAGCCTGCCGACGTTTCAGAGATACTTGTTTCCCTCTGAGATTTTCGATCCTGAAAATGTAATCACTGAGCAGGATGGTCTATCGATAAATTACTGGACTTAAATTCGAGAGATGTTCGGTTTTAATATCTGTCTGGACACTGGCTATCCCATGGTTGTCGTGGTTCTCCTCAGTTCCTCTAATCAAATGCAGGGTTAGTGTCTCGATCATGCCACGATCGCTTTTTCTAAATCCCTTTCAATTCATCAGTTATCGAACCATTAGACGCTACTGATAAAAAAGTAAAGTTCTCCCTGTACTTAATTATTAAGCACTATGCCATGAAGACAGACGCGGGAGTGGAGGTATACCTCCACCATTATTGACTTCAGCACTAGATGGAGATGAGTGATCAGTTTGAATCCTCGGCCGCTTTACTCCTGAGGGAAGAACCTCCGGTACCCATCGGACAGGAGGCTGGGTGGGCCCCAGAGCCGGTCTGGATGACGTGAAGAAAAGTCTTGACCCTGCTGGGATTTGAGCTCCAGCCACCCACCGCATAGAATGCCTCTATGTCGAGTAATCTATCACAATATCGTGAAGGGGAAACCGAAGTACATGGAGAAAACCCGCCACAGCTCTACTTTATCCACCACAAATCCCACTTGACCAGACCCCGGGATCGAACCCGGGCCGCCTCGGTGGGAAGCCAGCGACTAATCGCTTGAGCTATGGCGCGGCCTAATTGTACCATTACTTCCTGTTGTTACATTGGTAATAATGTACCAGGCTAGACGGTGCCGTAACCCAGATAACCACAACCTGAATCCTTACAGCCATCAAAATTTTACATGTCGTATACGTCCCATGAAGTCCCGCTCCTTTCACCTTCAACTTCCAAATCTGGTATCATAATTTGTCTTTTCCATCACTCGTCCACTTGTTTCCGTCTCTAATGCAACGTAAACATTATTTTAAAAGTCATTATAATCCCATTTTATTTTACTCTTGCGACAGGTTTCGGCCCTATAAAACCATCCTCAGGTAACTCTTAATCACTGAAACTACCGCACTGCATCAGCTCGCTCGTATGTCAATACATTGCATGCTGCTACTGCACGCCACCATTGTTTGAGAATGTACGCTCACACTTCACTCAAGCTACTGTCATATTGTGGCGTCCAAGCTGCGTTCCTCTGGTGCGTAGCTCTTTCTAGTTTAGCGCGTATCCATTATATTCCTTATAGGGCCGAAATATAGAAGAGAATATGATTTTAATGACATTTACAAACAAAACAAAATCCATAGCCTGTAGTCCGCAAGCGAACTATACCGACCGAGCGACCGCCGCTTGTCGAAGAAGCTAGTGCCAAATCTAGCGGACAGAGGGTGTCACGTGGTCAGCGCAACGGATCACCATGGCCGTTAGTCTCGGTTTTCTAGACCGGAGCCGCTACGATTCCATTCAAGTAGCTCCCAAATTATCTTCACGAGGCTGAGTGGACCCCGTCCCAGACCCACTATTTCTCAGAAAATCTAGTAGCGCCGGTAATCGAACCCGGGACCTCTGGATGTCTAGGCAGGAACTCTGACCACTAGATCACATAGGCGATCTTTAATAACTTCTCAGAAATTTAAATGTGATTGTAACGTTAAAGGTAAAATGTAAAGTTCTCCCTGCAAAAGGCCGTGAAAGCCTATAGGGTTCTGAGACGACGAGGCTCCCACATTTTCTAGAAAATCGGCTCACAGATGGCTGTAATGTTGTCAAACTTACGCCCTGGCCGCTCTTTACCCCCAGGAATATTCCTGGTACTCATTACTGTTAGCGGTTGAGTCGACCTCAGGGCTATAGTGCGGCTGGAAGTATTAGGTAAATTGGAAAAATGCAATGACCTCATCGGGACTCGAACCCACGACCTTCCGGCTTGTAGCAAGTGCTTCAATCAACTACGCTACCTCGTGCCCCTGTGATTTTAATGGCATTTTAAAATGAAAGTTGTGCTGCATTTGAAACGGAAACAAGTGGATGCTGAAATATAATATTATGAAAAACAATATTTTTGTTTTTTCCAATTGGGATCTGTGCTATGTTTATGGGCCTGAGTTGGGAATGTCTACAGGCTTTATGGGGCTCTTGAAGTCTTGTTGTTGTTGTTGTTGTTGTTGGTAACTGTAATAGTGGCAGTAGGAGAGATAAGAGCAACCAGCAGCAGCATCGTCCTAGTATTAGTATTATTATTATCAT